>NC_046375.1:16682277-16987887 GCF_011125445.2 Fundulus heteroclitus | reverse complement strand
GTAAATAATTCAGTGCACACAAATAAATAGATTTAAGAAATGCATTAGCATATAAAACATACTTTCTGCTTCATTGTTGTCAAATAGTGAACAAAGGTTTATAGGCATCCAGTTCAAATTATTATATAGACCATTTGAGATGTTTTAGTTTCACAATTTTAACCAACAGAGAAACAAACAAAGCCATTTCTATTTAAAGCACAGAAGTTGTACTGAAATCTGGGGTTCGGAGATTTCTGGAATCCTGCTCCAGTGGCTCCTTTTTCTGGCAAACAATGCAAAGTTTTTCAGAGGTAAAGGCATAGAGGAGTGGATTGATGCAGCTATTTAAAAATGATAGAGATCCAGTGATGTTCCACATGATTTTACAAACATTTAATAGAAAGTTGTTTCTGAGACAAATAGCTGCCAGGCCCAGCATATTAATTGTATACATATGGAACCCACAGAACAAAAAAGCAGACGATGATACTGGTTACCAGTCGTGTTGTTTGTCGATTGTTGAAAAAGGCTCCCTGACTAACCTTTTTGTGGAGCCTAATGTATGCAAACGCAACCAGAGATAGGCAGGCAAACCCCCACCAAGGTCTCTGACCAGGAAGCACCAATGCTTTTGTTCATGTCTCAGAAGATATTCTGGTTGACAACGTGTCAGTTCTGGATCTGTTTCAGCTGTCGAAACACCAAACTTGGGATAGACAGGTATGCCAGAAAACCGACCCCAGAGCATGAAGCCAGGACAGCATTCTTTTGTGTACCTGATTGCAGACCTTACGGTGGACCACCACAACATAGCGCTGGACACTCACTGCAGTCACAGTCAGCATGCTGCAATAAACACTGCAGTATGCAAGGGCTGCTAAAAGCTTACAGGTCCCCACGCTGAAGGTCCAACTGTGGAGTAAAGTGTAAATCCAAGGTGGAAGGGTCAGCAGGCAGAGGAGGTCAGAAATGGCCAGATTCAGCATCAAACTCCGGCTCAGGCTGGACATGTTCTGCCACTTAGGCTTGAGAAGAATCACACCAATGTTTCCAGGAACTCCCAGAATAAAGCAGAGGGACAACACCACTGCGGGGATGAGACCTCTCAGGTTCTGTGCGACTGATGCTGGTAAATGGGGTATAGAGCACAAGCAAAAGGAAGTGGGTTCTCAAAGAGGAACTTAAAATACACTGAATATGCCTATGCTCGCATGCATCTCTGTGTGCTGTGTCTATATGTGTGAAATAGATGATTTAAATTTAGATGTATCTTTTATTTTCATGGTAAATTAAAAATGACTGACTAAAGTATTTTGCCATTAAACCAAAGAAAATAAAATTCAAATTAGTTTAATATTTTCTACATTTACTTGGATATACAAATCTATAAAGGGTAACAAAGATAAAAATATATATATATATTTTTGCTTCAATAAATGCTTTGAACTACAAATTTCACATATGAAACTGACATTGTTTATTATGCAAATCGAGACAAAAGTTTGCAAATATAATGACTGTGATAATAATCATGAGCATGTCATGTTTGGTTTTTCCATGACTCTGACAGGGGCAACAAACACACAGACAGGTAAACGGAGTGATAGGTTTATTGAAATGATGAGTGAGAGCAGGTGAAACTGGGAGGGCTTCACTGAAAACAGAAGGTAAAGGAGGTTAGACACCAACCACAAGCAGGCAGGCTGTTCGGCTGCTTTGGTTGGTGGCTTACTGTAGGAAGGTGAAGCTGGGTCCAAGAGGTGAGCGAGCAGAAATACAGAGAGCCGTGGCTACAGTCTGAGTGGTGGCTCGACATTTCATGTAATTTGTCTTAACATTCCAAACACATTTCTTACATCATATATCTGAAGTGTAGATAACAGCTTCTCCTTACCTACATCCTCTCAGACAACTAATTATTTCCCTAACAATAGTGAGTTGTCAATAATGTTTAAATGTGCAGTAAATCTTAATACATAAGGAGCATGGAGGACCCAATACTGTACTTTGCATGAGATGGGTGACACCAAGGCTGAATTGTAACAGGAATGGTTGTCCATTTAATAATTTAAATGAGAACATATTAATATACTATTGGTATAACTAGTACGACTATTAAAGAACAGCAGATTAAACTTTAAGAAATGTAAAGGCCTATATTAAATACATTTTGCGACCACATCAACAGATTGAATAATTTCTTACTTTTTGGTGTACCAAATTACCCTTGTAATGATGTAATATTTTATGGGCTAAGCCCCTGATGATGATGAATGTCTAGTTCCACCTCTGGTTTGTACTAATTTAGTAATGGACAGTGTGGAAATCTATGTACAATAAAACCAATGTAAATAGTGTTCCTCTGTTTTATTTGTCTTTATCCTAATTCCAGAAGTAGAAATAGTCAGATAAATAACACTATTATTTTGTGGAATCCTAATCATGCTATCATAACTAAGCAAAAGTCTAAACAAAAAATAGGTTACGTTCACACTGCAGGTCTTAATGCATTAAACATGGATTATAATGCTGGCGCGCATGGAAATAAAACAACCCTGCCTGTGATTCTGAACGGTGACCACCAGACCAGCGACTCAGTGAACAAACAGTTCCCTGAGGAAAATGAGAATCCCTGGACCACTCTGGGTGCAAGACCAAAGGATCAACAAACTCCACACCTAGACAAAGAAAACTGGCCGAGACTACAGAGAGATGTCCCAAGACAAGTGAAACAACAACGGGCTGTTCTCAAAACAAATGATAGGAGTAAGCCTGCTGGAAATGTTGGAATTCCATTACTAAACAGATTCGCTCCGCTCCAAAATTTGACCCAGGAGGATCTTGACATCAATCGGAGGTACGTCAACGATTTTCGTTCTAAGACATCAGAGAAAAGACATGCCACAGGGCCGAGGACCCTGATATTATGCAATGGATCTGTAGGTGGGATTAAACATTTCTGTAACAAGAAAAAACACAGAGGTTTTGATTTACAAGGACAGGAACTGTGGCCTGGTGTCTGATATAACAGACATCCTTCCAAGGGTCTTGAAAGAACGCCCGACCTTGGAAAAACTCATAATATAAGCTGAAGCCCTAGGCAACGTCACCCGGATAAGAAAATCATAAGTATTGAAAGAGGATTACATTCGTCTGTTGAACTTAGTTGATGGCCTTAATGTCAAGGTTTTTCTCAGTGGCCCTTGTGTGCCCGTTAATTGCGGAGATGAGATTTTTTCCAGAATTCTGATGCTAAACAAATGGCTGGAAAAAATATGCAAACAAACAACAGTGACCTTCATAGACAACTTTAACATCTTTTGGGAGAGGAGACCTCTGTTCAGCGACAATGGTTTCCATTTAAATAGGTCAGGTGCAAAACGGCTGATTTCAAACATCTTTTATTCTGTGAACCATGTGCCATCAGCTTTGTTCCAAAACAAAGCTCAACCAGTTCCAAAACAAATGATAAGCCCAGTCCAGCACGAACAAGCAAAGATAAAGATGGCCAGAAAGATGACACAGAGAGAGGCTACGTCAGAGCTACAGGAAGATTCATCCCAGATCTCAGCAGGACAAAAAGAGGACAAAGAACCTCCATCGTCACGAACACCGGTCCAGACTGGGCCCGCCTCCCCTTCTTCTCCACAAAGCCCAGAAGGTCCTTTTCTGGAATTTTCTCACAACATGAACAAAGTATTTAAGATTGGCCTACAGATGACATCCTCTCCACTTAGCCATGCTGCTGTGACTAAACTAGCATTTTCCAAAGGCCTCAGAGCCTCAGATCCTCCTCCTCTACGTATCACAGAACACTCTGATACTGAGGAACTCCAAATTACTTCGCTGTGATACAGATTGGGCCCTGGACGCACGTTTATCAGACATGACAGTTTCCAGCATCAGCCTGGGCTTTTTGCTGGAGATTATGGAATATCTGTGATGATGCATTCCAGAAATAAGAAAAACAAAAGGATAAACAGGAACAAATACTTAAAAGTCGTAAACTGTCAGATGCAACCTGTCACAGAGACATCATCAACCACCAAGTCATATAAACTGGGTTTATTGAACATTAGATCTCTGTCAGGAAAATCCCTTTTAATTAATGACTTCATTATTGACAATAATCTTGATGTAATGTTTTTAACAGAAACATGGTTACATTAATCAAATGAAGAATTTATTCTGTTGGAGTCGACATCTCCAAACTACAATTTCCTTTGTGAGAGCAGACAGCAAAGGAAAGGTGGAGGAGTAGCAACATTGTTTAATGATTCACTAAAGTGTAAAAGGTTGTTTTTGGGAAAATTCAACTCTTTTGAACATTTGGCTCTCCAGGTAAAGAGCCCGGTACGAACTATGTTTCTCAATGTTTACAGGCCTCCTAAGTCCACATCAAACTTTTTAATGATTTCAGTGACCTCCTGTCTGTGATATGTGTTGATTAT
Organism: Fundulus heteroclitus; assembly: GCF_011125445.2. Lineage (NCBI taxonomy): Eukaryota > Metazoa > Chordata > Actinopteri > Cyprinodontiformes > Fundulidae > Fundulus > Fundulus heteroclitus. The sequence continues at coordinate 16,983,454 of NC_046375.1, read as the reverse complement.
GACTGTTTAATTATTGTGGGAGACTTCGACTTTCACGTTGACAACCCTGAAGACAGAGGTGCAAAAGAACTGTGTGACACACTTAGAAACTTTGGTTTAACTCAACATGTTAAACAGCCAACACACAAACAGGGACATATTTTAGACTTGATCATCACTAAAGGTCTAAAGATTTCTAAGGTCAATGTAACTGATGTTGCCCTTTCTGATCATTTTTCTGTTACCTTTGAAAGCATCATTTCCTGTGACTCGTTTAGCCAAAGGGACATCGTAAGAAAACGCACCTTTAAGGATAATGCCACAGAAACTTTTATTCAAGCTTACTCTCCTACTTCAACCTTGGGCTGCAACTCAGTAGATGAGCTAGTAGATAACTTTCATTCTAAAGTCTCAGACATCATTGACTGCATTGCTCCAGTTAAAGTGAAAGTTCTTTCCGGGAAGAAAAAATCTCCTTGGAGAAATGCTCCAGCAGTTAGAAGTGAAAAAAGGGAGTGTCGAAAAGCTGAACGCAGGTGGAGAAAGACTAAACTCCATGTTCATTATGACATCTATAAAGAGAAACTTTACAGATATAACTTACAATTGAAAAATGCAAGAGAATCTTTCTTCTCTGAGCTCATAAACAAGAACATTAATAATGCTCGTGTCTTATTTGCCACAGTCGACAGGTTAACAAATCCTCCTGTGTCCGTGACTTCCGAACTCCACTACACCAGGGCCTGCAATGAATTTTCTAACTTCTTTACTGAGAAAATCCTAAAAATTAGAGGATCACTTTGTACTACCATATCAACACCAGAACCAATGCTGTATTCAGCTGGAACTATTTCTGACAAAATGTCCCATTTCAGCCAAATAAACCACAAAAGCTTAGAGCAGATCATTCAGCATCTAAGTTCCTCTTCCTGCTGCCTTGATGTTTTACCCACAGTTTTCCTTAAGAATGTTTTACCTGTCATAGCGTCTGATTTGACTCAGATAATAAACACGTCCATTCTGTCAGGTGTTTCCCCCCAGTCTCTAAAAAATGCAATTATCAAACCACTGCTGTAAAAAAACAATTTAGACAAACTCCTACTCCAGAACTACAGGCCCATCTCAAACCTCCCCTTTAACAGAAAGATTATTGAAAAAGCTGTGTTTCAACAATTAAACACCTTCTTAACAACGACCAGCCGCTTTGACGTTTTCCAGTCTGGCTTCCGTGCTCACCACAGTACAGAGACCGCCCTTATCAAGGTGTTTAATGACATCCATATATATATAGACTGTGGAAGAACCACCATGCTGGTACTTTTGGATCTCAGTGCAGCATTTGATACTGTCGATCACTCCGTTCTGTTAGAACACCTGGAGAACTGGGTCGGCCTCTCTGGTACAGCTCTCAACTGGTTTGAATCCTACTTAAAGAACAGGGACTTTTTTGCATCAGTAGATAACTTTACATCAAAGATGACAAAAATCACATGTGGGGTTCCCCAAGGGTCCATCCTAGGTCCCCTCCTCTTCAATATCTACATGCTCCCTCTAGCTCAGATCATAAGAAACAACAACATCAGCTACCATAACTATGCAGACGACACACAGCTCTACATCACCATGTCACCAGGTGACTATGAACCAGTTCAGGCACTGAGTAAATGCCTAGAAGAAATCAATGCCTGGATGTGTCAAAACATTCTTCAATTGAATAAAAACAAAACTGAAGTAATAATCTTTGGACAAATAGAGGAGAGATCAAAAGTTAGCTCACAGCTTCAGTCGCTTCAGCTAAAAACCACTGATCAGGCCTGAAATCTGGGTGTAATGATGGACTCAGACCTGAACCTCCAAAAGCATCTAAAGACAATTACAAAGTCAGCTTTCTATCACCTGAGGAACATTTCCAGGATTGAAGGACTAATGTCTCAGAAGGATCTGGAAAGACTAATCCATGCGTTTATATTTAGTAGAATTGATTACTGCAACGGTGTTTTCACAGGTCTGTCTAAAAAGTGGATCAGACAGCTGCAGCTGATCCAGAAAGCTGCTGCCCGCGTCTTCACTAAGACTAAGAAAGTAGAGCACATAACTCCAGTTCTAAAGTCATTACACTGGCTCCCTGTATCTCAGAGAATAGACTTTAAAATCACATTTGAAAAAATCCAATCTGTGTTGTTCAGACTGTCATAAAAAGATCAGATACAGGTCGCACATGGGCAAAAAAATCGGAATTGGGTCACTTCAGGCTGCAGTGTGAATGTAGCCATAGTTGTTTAGGTGGCATCTAGTGTTCTTATACTGTATATTATGTACAAGAAATTACACCTGCTATTTATACCTGAACTGCCTCGAAGGGTCAACAAAAAATTAAAGCAATAATAGCAACGAAATATTGGTAAAAGGGAAACCTTCACCTTTTCTTTTTCAGACGGTTGTGGCTAAGAATCAGAATTTTGAATAGCCTTCAGTCTTTGCTTTTCCATCTTTCCAGCAGTCTTCAGAACTCCTGCCTGTCACAGAGTATTTAGTTTTATAAAAAAGATTAGGTTTTTGTTGATCAAATGTATTATACTTCAGAATTAAATGCTATTTTCAGATGCTAACTTTGGTTACTTACATTTTTCAAGTTCAACAAATCAAAACTCTCTCTCCTGCTTCTTTACAGAACTGCACTCAGCAGCTTTCACCTATTTTAGTGCAGATAATATATAGTTTCTTAACTGGGACTAGTTTAGTAGCCTGATATTAATTGTGGTAACCGCAGTATCCCAGTATGAATCAAAACTTAAATCTTGCGCTCCACGCACACACACACACGCAATAGAAAACAGGCAATCAGGATGAGGGAAGGCAGAATTTAAGGCAGCAAAACCAATGAAAGTGGAGTTAAACAGCACATAACACAGTCCGGTGTGCTGCAGATTTAAAGGGACAGGAAAGAAAAAGCAGGCAGTGGAGCTGTGCACAGCAGCGTTGAAATGACATTGTGGAAACGCCGAGCGCTTCAAACAGAGGTGATCCGGGCAAACACCAGGAATACTCGGAATCAGTAATTTTTTAGGGGTGCTGAGCTAAGATTGCTGAGCTAAGATTTAGCTTGAGCACCCCTAAAAATGGCCTAAATACGCCACTGGCAGGAACCATAACTGAAAAATCTTAAATAGACCTCAATGCATCAGCAGCAGCATAATGTGGTGCGACATTGGCACAGGAGCTAGGGAGTTTTTCCTGTATACGGTGGGTTGCCAGTTCTCCGACCGTCTCTGACACTGGGTCCCTGGGCAAGTTGGGCTTTCCCTGAGAAAGACACGTCACCTGCTTCTGCTGACTTGGTGGTCAGAGGGCCCCAGTGGCGGGGATGTATGACAGCCTCACTTCTGACTTCTGTCAGTCTGCCCAGGGCAGCCCGTCCGTCCCTCCGTCCGTCTTCTTCCGCTTATCCGGGGTCGGGTCGCGGGGGTAGCAGCTTCAGTAGGGAGGCCCAGACGTCCCTCTCCCCGGCCACTTGGGCCAGCTCCTCCGGAGGAATCCCAAGGTGTTTCCAGGCCAGCCGGGAGACATACTCCCTCCAGTGTCCTGGGTCTTCCCCTGGGCCTCCTCCCGGTGGGACGTGCCCGGAACACCTCACCAGGGAGGCGTCCAGGAGGCATCCTGACCAGATGCCCAAGCCACCTCAACTGGCTCCTCTCGACGTGGAGGAGCAGCGGCTCTACTCTGAGTCCTCCCCGGATGACTGAGCTCCTCACCCTATCTCTAAGGGAGAGCCCAGACACACTACGGAGAAAACTCATTTCAGCCGCTTGTATCCGGGATCTCGTTCTTTCGGTCACGACCCAAAGCTTGTGACCATAGATGAGGGTAGGAACATAGATCGACCAGTAAATCAAGAGCTTCGCCTTTTGGCTCAGTTCTCTCTTCACCACAACGGATCGGTACAGCGCCCGCTTCACAGCAGACGCTGCACCAATCCGCCTGTCGATCTCCCGCTCCATCTTCCCCTCATTTGTGAACAAGACCCCAAGATACTTGAACTCCTCCACTAGGGGCAGCACATCCTCCCCAACCCGGAGAAGGCACTCTACCCTTTTCCGGTTCAAGACCATGGTCTCGGATTTGGAGGCACTGATTTATATCCCGGCCGCTTCGCACTCGGCTGCGAACCGCTCCAGCGAGAGCTATAGATCACGGCCTGATGAAGCCAATAGGACCACGTCATCCGCGAATAGCAGAGACGCATTCCTAAGGCCACCAAAATGGATCTCCTCAACACCTTGGCTGCGCCTAGAAATTCTGTCCATAAAAGTTATGAACAGAATCGGTGACAAAGGGCAACCTTGGCGGAGTCCAACTCTCACTGGAAACGAGTCCAATTACTGCCGGCAATGCGGACCAGACTCTGACACCGGTCGTACAGAGACCTGACAGCCCTTATTAAAGGGTCCGGTACTCCATACTCCCGGAGTACCCCCCACAGGATCCCTCGGGGGACACGGTCAAATGCCTTCTCCAGATCCACAAAACACATGTAGACTGGTTGGGCAAACTCCCATGCCCCCTCCAGAATCCTGCTGAGGGTATAGAGCTGGTCCAGTGTTAAACGACCAGGAAGAAAACCACACTACTCTTCCTGAATCCGAGATTCAACTATCCGACGGACCCTCCTTTCCAGAACCCCTGAAAAGACCTTACCAGGGAGGCTTAAGAGTGTGATTCCTCAATGGTTGGAACACACCGGGGAAAACCCCAACGTGCAGGCACCGAGATGAGGGGCAACATGTATGCCCACCCCAGCTCGGCGCCTCTCACCGAGGGCAACTCCAGAGTGGAAAAATGTCCAGCCCCTCTCAAGGAGACTGGTTCCAGAGCCAGAGCGGTGCGTTGAGGTGAGTCCCACTATCTCTAGTCGGAACCTCTCAACCTCGTGCACGAGCTCAGGCTCCTTCCCCACCAGAGAGGTGACATTCCACGTCCCCAGAGCCAGCTTCTGCAGCTGAGGATCGGAACGCCAAGGTCCCCGCCCTCTACTGCTATCCGTTGCACAATGCACCCCGACCCTTTTGGCCCCTCCGACAGGTGGTGAGCACATCGGAAGGGGGACCCATGTCGCCTCTTCGGGCTGAGCCCGGCCGGGCTCCATGGGCAAAAGCCCGGCCACCAGACGCTCGCCAACGTGCCCCACCTCCAGGCCTGGCTCCAGAGTGGGACCCCGGTGACCCGCGTCCGGGCGAGGGAACACGACGTCCAATAATTCTATTCATCATAAGGGGTCTTTGGGCTGCGCTTTGTCTGGTCCCTCACCTAGGACCTGTCTGCTTTGGATGACCCTACTAGGGGCTTAAAGCCCCTGACAGCATAGCTCCTAGGATCATTGGGACACTCAAACCCCTCCACCACGGTAGGGTGGCAGTCCAGGGAGAGGGCCCAGGGCAGCTTTGGCTACAAATGTAGCTTACAACTGTCAGCATGTGAATGACTAAATGATTAAATGTAATGTTGGAGTCCTCTGGACTTGATAAGGCATTATACAAGTACAGGTCATTTACCATTAAAGTACAAGAAATCACAAAGTAAACCATGTATCAGTTATCTTCTGCTTACAGTTGTTTTGGCCTGGCACATACAAACTCAGTAAAGTAACCTACCGACATTGAAGTTTGTACTTGTGATGTGACAAAAAGGCAAAATGTAGGAAAAAGCAAATTGCAAAAAGCACTATTTTTATGTAATATAAGCCTTTTTTTAAACCTTAAGATGAGTCTGTGTTTATTTATCTTTTTTATTCAGGGTCATGTCAGTGTGTTTAACTTGTTTTTATTAATGTCATAATGTATCTTGGTCTGCACAAAGATGTAGAAAGTAAGAAAAACTCATTGCTTCCTGAGAAGGATCCATAGAAAACCCTTTGAGGAATAAACAGCCACATTGTTATTTTTTTTCAATCACTGACAAAAGTATTGACAATTCAGATTGACTTTTTATTAACATTGTTGTACAGTCAGAATGCATTACATAAATATGTTTGAGTTTAACCCAGCTTTTCACAGAGCTTGAAGTGTAACTCACCTTGCTAGAAAAAGCAGAACCCTGCCCCAGTCAAAATGTGAAAAATGCCACCCAAGTGGGCAGTGCCAAGAGACCCAGCGGGGCACCGCTAAGTGTGTGAAACGTGGAATAGTCAAAGCTGTTACAAATGCTAAACACAATCGATTGATGCTCATTATTCATACTCCTGAGTCTCAATCACTACATGGGTGTATGACTGAGATGCTTTTACGGAACGCTGACCTCGGGCTATGATGACGAAAACATTTACCAGTGACAAAAGCAAGTACTGTTAGCTACCTTTCAACCTTAAAGGGGAAGTCCGGTCAACAAGGAAAAATCAGGGTATCATTAGCTATAACTAAAACTAATACGTTTGTGGTTATTTAATTAACTTATCTTTAATCAATAAGAAAATAAAAACATAAATTGTCGTCTGAATCGCTGTGTATGGGGGCTGACATTACTGCCCTTATTTGGGCAGTAAGGGGCGTTTGACATCACATCCTGGGGCGTGGAAAAGCGGAAGCGGCGACAGCATTTCTCTCCGCTTTCCATGCAAAGTCAATAGGAGCCGTTCTACACAGCTGCGATCATCAATAATTTTTTCGGATTTCCAGAGGACTTCACCGCTGACATTCCCAAGAGCTATTGTTACAGCAACAATGCCCACGTGCATGGCCATCGGATGTTCCAACACAACTGGTAAAAGTAGAAAAAACATTGCTTAATTCAACTTCCCGATTCATGAGCCACCGGGCTCGTTGCTGGATTGCCAACTTGAAGAGAACGGATTTGCCATCTAACTTCTGGCCAGAGAGAAAACACATCATATGCAGTGACCATTTTGAAGAAGAATGTTTTGAACATGACATGAGAGCGAGGATTTTCGGTAAGTTATTTTTTATTTTAGAATTTTTTTATTTAGAATTTGCGGGGATGGTCACCGAGCAGAGGGGCGGAGGGATACCACATGTGATGTGGTATCCCCAGCATGTGCTGGAACGCTTTTATATTTTAATATTTCTACAATAATGACCACCTGCCCTTTTTACTAGAGGGCAAATATATAACTTAAGTCACTTCAGCGATCTCTCCTCCACTGTGTGTGTGTGTGCGCGCTCCGCTGCAGCGCCGACAAAGCCGTGCTGCGGCGGAGCGCGCGCACGCACACACACACACACACACACACACACACGCGTGTATACATATATACTGTAGGACCCGACTGAGTTTGCACTGGAAATAGGTACGCTGGATTCCGTCAAAAGTCCGGTTTCTGTCAAGAAACTCTTCTAAAAAAATCCATATCGCTATCAGATGATGATAGCTCCATGGAACTCCCATCACTGTCACTTAGTACTTCATCACGCTCTGCTTCTTACAGAGCACCAGTCGTCACCATGTTGGAAAATAGTGCGCCGTGACAAACAGAGCGTTGAAACTTGCTCAACGGCGGGTCCGCCGAGTGACGTCAAAAAATGGGAGGTGACAGTACTATTCTTGACCAAGATGGAATCCTCCACATAAACATGATTAAATGAAAATTATTCATAATTAAAAAAACGTGTAATTTTTTGCACAGTATGTAGTAGTTTTATATTTAAAGTACTTTCAGCAGTTTGAATTCTGATTTTGACCGGACTTCTCCTTTAAGAGGGCAGCACTACGACAGTTATAAGAAAAATATTGCAAAACTAAACAAGTTCCTATGAAAATGTAAAAACAAAAACTGTACAATAACATTAAAATAGCACTGTATGGTTCAGTTTATACAGTTTATCTGCAAATTTTTTTTTTATTTTGGGGTGAGTTACACTTTAAGAAGTAAATGCAAATCTTTGAAAATCAATCTAGTTGAGATAAGTGGGTGATGTTTTCAAGCCTTTATTTAAAATAAAAAAATATATAGAAATATGGCGTTGATTAAAAGTGTGGTTAATACCTGGCTTTATCACTGTACATGTCATTATTGTGTTACAGCCCACCCATGATTATGCATGCTATAGTATTAAGCTTTTAGCATGCATTTCAAGAAAGGTTGACATTTGGGTTTGTTTTTACTGAGATAGACAGGTTTTAAGTTATATTTGGGCTGGAAACTATCAGTCAGCTCTAGCAAGATATTTTTGCCTTTTCTGAAAAGTGCTTTAAATCAGTTGTACCTGCTGAGTCAGATGCTGATAAAAAAGGAGGCAGGGAAAGCAGAATAAAGCATTAGCCTCACTACATGCCGTTTTCCAAGCCTTGCTGCTAAACCAGGTCCTGAAAAAAGACATAGTGTGTAGGAGCTATTTCTCTATTTTTCTTACTTTTTAGAATTTCGATTATTTAGTTTATTTTCATTTATTTGCTTAAAAGTTGTATTCATATTTTTGATTAAATTTAGTTGTTTAGAATATATGTATTTGTTAATCATTAGTTTAATTAGTTAATTCATTTTGTTTGGGACTTGAATGTGTGTGTGTCACACACACACACACACACACACATATATATATATATATATATATATATATATATATATATATATACTTTAAGTAGCTCGGGATGAACATAGGTGGTCATACAGTATGTTTTTTTTATTTACCAGTCCCTCAGGAACCAGCAGTCACTCAGCCTATAGTCAATCAATGAATGAACAAGTGAGGCAATCAGTCTTGGAATAAACCAACACAGAACTGCATTTTGACGTTTTTTGGAATTTTTGTACTGCATAAACCAGAAATACACGGTTCATCAAGTGGCTATTTGAGTTACATTCACTCTTAGTTTGTTCACCTTGAGTTTGTTGTTACCACTCCTCTATAGGGATGTGCACCAGAATGGATAGATAACTTGGTTTGAGAACTGACAAAGGTTATTTAACTAGATCCAGTTAAACGGCTGACCTCAATGTCACGAGTACCCCTTTGAAACAGCTAAAATTATTTTTTAGCTGTACCCTTCTTTCCCTTTTGGAAAGGTCTTACCCTAAACCATTAAATCACATTTACTGCCCAAAAAAAAGAAAAAAAAACGTAACTTAACATTCAGTACTAAATGTGTCTCTGCGAAAACCGCAGTGAGCCAACACCCACACAGTTCCGCTCAAGTTTAGTCCTCACAAAACCTCGAAAAGGGGCAAAAAAATAATAATTTGCAGGTCTGCTTTAGGTCAATAGGCCTACCTGTGAATATCTGTCCAAACTTATGGTGGTTTATGATAAATTCTCAAAGTTTTATTGTTTGTCTTTGTTTGACTGCATGCAGTTTCTGATTCGGTCACAGTGGGCAAATTCAGCTCAGCTCTTGTCTCAGCTTGGCCTGGTGAGGATAGGAGACCGCTCCGCGCCGTCTCGCGTCAGCTTTCCTGCAACAGCTGACAAAAATAAACAGAGCTGTTTCGGCATTCTTTACTTCAACTGCTGGTTGTGCAGAAGTGAGACTGCAAACTTAGCTTCAATCTAGTCGGCAGATTTCTGAACTCAGTCGGGTCCTCCGCTCTGCAGAGGACAATGAGAATCTCCCCCTTTTGTTGCTCCATTGAAGGGAAGGGAGATGAGTTTCACAGAAGGCACCTTTTACTCAGCTTGTGAGTGTCATAGTTATGGTTCTGTTTAGTTTCTGTCACTATTCAGCCACCAGCAGTTAACCAAACAGTTCATTCCACTTCCAGTCACCCCCCTGCTTTTGATCAGCTCCACCTGTTGCAGTTAATTAGTTTTCAATCCCGGTCACCTGTTCATTCCTCTACTTATACTCATCTCAGTCCATTCCACAGTGCCAGATCATTACCAACATCTGGTGAGTTAAATCCAGAGTGTTTATGTCTGCCTGCTGGCCTGTGTTCAGATCAGTATCTGTTTTTTTTACTGAATCTTTCCTAGCCCATATGATGGCCCAACTGATGGCCTGCTGGTACCTGACCTGTTTCTACGCCTTGACTTCGCTCCCGGATTGTGTTCTGGACATTACTTGGATTTTTGATTAACTAGCTCGACCCTGGACTGTTTTCTGACTACGGACTTGGATTATTGTTTTCTCCATCCTGCCTGCTTCAGTAATTCTGGTTTCTACCCATTGCCTCACCCTCCAAAAACTGTCTTAAACGTCATCTACCTGGTTGAATTCTGGGTCCTCCATTTCTGTTTCATGACAGTGAGCCTTTTAAGATGCTTGTGAGTCTAAGTCCCATGTTAGCGCGCAAGGGTGGCTGGCCCCCTCTGCGTGGATGTGTGAAATTCCTTTGCTCACAACCCATCCTCAGGTTACATGTTGTTCCCAATTGAATCTGATTTTTTTTTCTTTTGATGGCCCAATGACACAACTATTGTCCTAATATCAGTAGATTGAGTTGATTTTCACTGGACAATACCTAACAGACTGAGACTTATTTGAGAAAGATCACTTCCTGAATTTCACAACAGTATTATGCATATATTCTTATGCTATTTTTCCAATTCTTCTAACATTTTTATTATTGACAGCATTTTCTGTAAATATTATAGAAATTCCGTTGCTCTTTGTACATTTCTCCACTTTCTATTTGAGATCAATTTATCCTCAATAAAATTATGCTACTACAGCACAACCTGTTGGGCTGCTGAAACTAATTAATTTCCCTCTTTGGGGATGATGAAGTTATCATATCTATATTTTGATAAATGTATCATTGTTAAACACGTTTATGTGTTCATTTCCTCCACCTGTTTAAGCGGTGGATAAGCCAAACAGCTCTCTGTTTGGCTTATCAGACTCCTGATACTCTTAGGCTCGCTAAAAGTCCTCCCCACTTCTCCTAATATTGTTTCACTTTAAGAGTTCTCTTAAGGCCCAGGGTGCTTTTTGAATGACTTTAATCTTACTGAGGTAAAATTCTTATGGTACGTTCACTCAGAACCGCACCAGGTTCGGCAAGTACCACTACCTGTAGCTGTGACTGGATGACAGTCACTTCCTGCGCTACTTCCATCTGTCTGGGATCGAGCATAAGGAGGTGGGAGTAGGTGGTGTAATGAACAACCAAATATTTTTAATTATCCATTTTGTCCTGGACTACAGATATGCTCAGAGAAATGAAAATGGCATATTTACGAAATTGGTCAGTTGAAGGTCCATGACCTTGTTTAGCTGTTATGCTGCAAATACTGTGACAATATTGTTAAATAAATTTAATAGAAAACAGCAAAAACTGGACAGCTTGATAAATATGATCCAAAAGGAATATAAAGATAAGCAGCTGGCCTGTGTTGGATGAAAAGAAGAAATGTAGGACAGAAGCAAATTTCAATAAACACTATTTTTATGTAATATAAGCCTTTTTTAAAACTTTAAAGTGACTCTGTGTTTATATATTTTTTATTTAAGGTCATGTCAATGTGTTTTACTTGTTTTTATTAATGTCATAATGTATCTTGGTGTGCACAAAGATGTAGAAAATAAGAAAAACTCATTGTTTCCTAAGAAGGATCCATAAAAAAACCTTTGAGTAATAAACAGCCACATTTTAATTTTATTCAATCACTGACAAAGGTATTGACAATTCAGATTGATTTTTTTTATTTTAAGAAAAAGCGCACTGTTGTGCAATTATACACTGTTTAAAGTTATTTAATGTTTCATCAATAACTCTGTTAAGTATTGTCTGATGATGATCAGCTTTTAAGCTGATATTAGGACAATGGTTGAAAGTGATAAGTTCGAGCACTAGCAATCTTTTAACAGCAAACTCTGCACACACATAGAATAAAGGAGTGACAACTTCTTCAAGTTCAAGAATCTAATAACAGAAATAGAATGAACATCCAGAAAATATTACTATATAATGCTGTTTATCTGAATTAACACTATATTCCGATTAACAAATCATCTCTACTAGGCTAGTGAAACTTAACTAAACTACTAAGCAAAATGAAGATAAAAAGAAGCTAAGCTAAGGAACTATTTGCATGCAAAGGTACACAAAAGACAAATTAAAGTGGTTGATAATAATCCGAACAATTCAGTGAAACCCATTCACTGCAAATCTGATTCAAAGAGCATGGAATGGAGTTAATTTAGCTTAACTAATTCAGAACAACATTTGGTATAAGTTTTAACACATCCACAAAGCAAATCCCAAATTACATAAAACATTACTTTGAGGAAATAATATTATAAAGAATGGTTTGCTCAGTGAAATCATTTAAACTTTATGAAAGCCATATTCTTTAAAACAAGCTCCCTTTTGAAAGTTCGGAACCGGATGTCACCAGGAGCTAAATAGCATTTTGGCTAGCGGATTTTCGGCGCTGACTTTAAAAGGCTTTTATTTTAGTCATAATGAGTGGCTGGATAACATAAACATTAATATCCCATCAATGTATGAAACCCCTGTAGAGATAACCTTTGTAATAACTACAAAACACATTTGAACCGTATCAGCAATGCAATGGAACAGGATGCTAGCATGGGCTAATGGGCTAATTCCATTAGCCCCTTTTTTTAAAGACATATGGATGCATCACAAACATTTCCAATGACTATGTAATCTTTCCCTTTGGGTCTCTCTGTCCAACCTGACGGTGCCTCGTGGGATTTCGTTCCACTTTGGCTATCCAAGGAAGGAGCACTGAAAAGTAGGGAAAATCATTGGTCTGGTCAGCAGCGGGCTAGCGTGCAGCTCTGCAGCTGTAAGCTAACCGACAGTGTGGTCGGGCAGCTTGGAGGCTTGTAGCCATGAGCGTGGAGTATCGGTCGAGGCCTGAATGTCCTGCAGACAGCCTGACCCGGTTGCAGTAACGATTTCAGCAGGTTTTCTTCAACATACAAAGTGGGTCCTTCTGCCGGCTTTTCAGCTCTGCATTGCTTGGAACCAGCTCCGCCTGGAGTCCGCTGAGAAAGCAAAACAAAGCTGGCATAGATGGATTTGTTCACTTCAGCATCTGTTTTTAAGCAGAAGTAAGAGACTTATCTTTGAATCGGCTGGCAGTTTCTGCCGACGCCTGGGAGGAACTGAGTTTCAGAGAGGCTCATATCTCACTCAGCCTGTGGCCTCTTCCAGGCCACATGTGTGGCTCCTGCAAGGAGTGATCGTCTGAGAGCCCGGTCAGAAGTGAGCTGATCTTTTGTCTGTGGGGGTGGTTTACAGCAGGCACCCTGCTGAGAGAGAGGCTGTCTTTGCAGCAGGGTGGTGAAATTCCTTCTGGTACCTTCCCATGGTACATGGTCAGAATTCAATCTGACTACAATTATTTCATCATGGCTTTAATATGGCACAACAGCACAACAACACCAACAACTGAAATACTCTTAATAAAAATATGTTGGAAATACAAACAACAGGTATCCAGGTTTATAGGTATCCAGTTCAAATTATTATACAGACCATTTGAGATGTTTTAGTTTCACAATTAGAATTTTAACCAACAGAGAAACAAACAAAGCCATTTCGATTTAAAGCACAGAGGTTGTACTGAAATCTGGGGTTCGGAGATTTCTGGAATCCTGCTCCAGTGGCTCCTTTTTCTGGCAAACAATGCAAACTTTTTCAGAGGTAAAGGCATAGAGGAGTGGATTGATGCAGCTATTTAAAAATGATAGAGATCCAGTAATGTTCCACATGATTTTACAAACATTTAACAGTAAGTCATTTCTGAGACAAATAGCTGCAATGCCCAGCACATTAATTGTATAATATGGAACCCAAAGAACAAAAAAGCAGACGATGATACTGGTTACCAGTCGAGTTGTTTGTCGATTGTTAAAAAACGCTCCCTGACTGACCTTTTTGTGGAGCCTAATGTATGCAAACGCAACCAGAGATAGGCAGGGAAATCCCACCAAGGTCTCTGACAGAAGCACCACTGCTTTTTCTGTATCAGAAGAATATTCTGGTTGACAACGTGTCAGTTTCTGATCTGTTTTCAGCTGTCGAAACACCAAACTTGGGATAGACAGGATGACAGAAACCACCCAGAGCAGAACCAGCAGCATTCTTTTGTGTACCTGATTGCAGACCTTACGGTGGACCACCACAACATAGCGCTGGACACTCACTGCAGTCACAGTCAGCATGCTGCAATAAACACTGCAGTACACAAGGGTTGCTAAAAGCTTACAGGTCTCCACGCTGAAGGTCCAACTGTGGAGTAAAGTGTAAATCCAAGGTGGAAGGGTCAGCAGGCAGAGGAGGTCAGAAATGGCCAGATTCAGCATCAAACTCCGGCTCAGGCTGGACATGTTCTGCCACTTAGGCTTGAGAAGAATCACAGCAATGTTTCCAGGAACTCCCAGAATAAAGCAGAAGGACAACACCACTGCGGGGATGAGATCTCTCAGGTTCCATGATGGAGGAGAAACTTGTCCTGGAGAAGAGAAGTTAGGAGGAACCGCAGTGAAATTAAGTTGATCCATCCTGCACCTGGCTAGGAAAGTTGTGTTCTGTGCGACTGATGCTGGTAAATGGGGTATAGACCACAAAGGAAGTGGGTTCTCAAAGAGGAACTTAAACTACATTATCATGCTTATGCTCGCCTGCATCTCTGTGTGCTGTGTCTACACGTGTGAAATAGTTGATCTAAATTTAGATGTCCCTTTTATTTTCATGGTACATTAAAAATGACTGACTAAAGTATTTTTCCATTAAACCAAAGAAAAGAAAATTTTAATTAGTTTAATATTTTCTACATTTACTTGTATATACAAATTTAAAAAGAGTAACAAAGATAAAAAAAAATATTTTGCTTCATTAAATCTTTTGAACTACTTTAAAGAAAACCAAATTTCACATATGAAACTGACATTTTTGAATATGCAAATCAAAAAAACAACAACTTGATCCTAGTTGTGATAGAGTTTGGCTAGAGTTCCAAGAAGGGTCGTATGGACCAGGCTGAGAACTTGAGTTTTTTCTGATAAGCAGGGAGATGTAGAAGGGCCAGTGGTTTGGAAGAGGGTTTCTGTGAAAAGACAACATAGATTAGTCACAGGCTTAACAAGGCAAGGCAAGAGTAGAGGCATCGCTCTCAGTAAGGTTACTGCTTAGGTGACCAAATGCTCTGACACCTTCCTATTGACTCCACCCTCCTTTTAGGCTCCCCCTTAATTGAAGGTTATATAAAATGCCTGTGGCTGCAGCCTGCCTGTCGCACCCTGCAAGAAAAAGGACAGAACAACAACCAAACCAACAGAGGTCTGTATACAGGTCTGTCAACCCGACAAAGTCCCTTTTCCAACGGCCATATTCAATTTCCCTTGCCCTGCTCGGCCACACCCCGCTTAGCCTTGATCAACATGTGTTGGCTTTCGACTGGCCTCGAAATACTGGAAGAGGGAAAACCCTCCTGAGGTCAAGTCTGCTTATCAGCGGCGGTTCTCCAGATGCGTCTGCTTGTGTTTGATACCTAGTCTACACCAAGACGAGGCACCAAACCTGCACCAGCATCGTTGCCCACAAAGACCCCTGCGTCGGCTTTTATCAGCATTCAAGAGCCTTGCACCGCCGGCCTCTAAGGATCTTTCTGCACTGTCAGTCTCCAAGGTTACTCCTGCACCACCGGCCCCCTTGATTCCTCCTGGCCAGCCTGCCTCCAAGGTTCCTACTGCGCCACCAGCTTCAAAGGTTACTCCTACACCACCGGCCTCCAATCTTAGTCCTACACAAGTGGTCTCCAAGGTTCCTACTGCACTCCCGGCCTCCATGATTCCTCCTAGACCGCCAGCCTCCAAGGATCCTCCTGCATACTGCATAGATAGACATATTTTAGCAATGATGCCGCAGTAGGTCACATGATCATTCGTTTCATTCATCCTCCTTGACAGACACTCCCTCAGAGTAAAGAGCTTTCTCAGCATGAGAATGGGATACAGATTTCTGTGAGAACCCTTACTACATACCAACTTATTCAAGTTACTCTTGCTTTTTTTCCGTTAGTTTTTTTTCATTTAAGGATCTGATGGCGGTTGCCTGGAAGTAGTCGCCTAAACAGAAATATTTTGTTTTAATAATACCAGACATTTGGTGGACTGGATTTTCAGCTGTTTACAGGTAGGAACACCAACATTTTTATTTCTTGCACTTCGTCACTATATCAATGCTTTATTAAAGTATTGTGAGGGTATCATAATATTATTTTTAGTCAAACAAGAACACCACAGTTTTTTTTGTTTCTCTATTCTTGACAACATTTGGGGTTTTAGACAGGCCCACTTTCTTTTACACCGTGTGGATCTGACAGTAAATTCTACAACACTACAACACCATTCTTACAAAATGAATTAAAAATACCTTTCGGAGAAATGTTAGGTGGTTTTCTTTGACCTAACCTCGATTGGTCTTTTTGTGGAGCAGGCGACTGGCACCATCTGCAGGTCAAAGCGATTATTGGGATTTTGGAACCTGAACTCATTAACTAATCAAATAAATTACTTTTTTTGAATCAACAAAAGGAAAAGGCTCAAGAGAAAGAGAAAAGTCCCAGCTAATAAATCCTGAAGAGTATGTCACTGCCAATGTGTTCATTATTATTGCAACTTTCAAGATACTTTGTGGGGATTTTCTGTGCCAGACCAGACCAGAACAAAACAGCATTTAGTTGGTAAATCAAAAGGATCAAACGCTTAAAACTTAAAACGTTTTGACACCTCCCCAGGCGTCTTTCCAAGATCAAAAACTCCTGGACAGGTGTCAAAACGTTTTCAGAAAGGATTGAACGCAAGTCTGGCTTTCTCTGATTTAAGCCTTTTTGCTGTTGCGATGACAAATAACTGGGAATTAGCCTCAAAGGTAGCTTGAAATACAAAAGGATACTTTTCAATTTCTTTTACAATGAAACAAAGAAGTGTGATCTACATTTCTATTCTTGCACCCCCCCCGCCACCCCACCAAAAAAAGTATAATTTGTATATCCCAATATTCAATTTAGCTTCAGTTACAGCTACAAGGTTTTTGCAGTATGTCTTTACCACCTGGTTAGATTCTGGCCTTTGGGTTGGGTTCTGACTTTGATTGGGCTGTTCTAACTCATGAATATGCATTAAATCTGACCAGTGCACCTGTCCATGCTGAAGAAAAGCACGCTCAGACCATGATGCCGCCATCACCATGCTTTGCAGGGTAGTTGCTGAGTTCAGAATGATGTGCAGTCTTCTGAAGCCAGTCATTGCACTGGATTTTCTAAATGATTATTTTATGTCTAATCATGTGGGCTACATTGATAACTGGAGAACTTTCTGGGGAAAACCTGGTCTGATCCGGAGAGACGGCATCCATCCTACTTTGGATGGTGCAGCTCTTCTTTCTAGAAATCTGGCCGGATTTATTAGTCCTCCTAAATGCTGACAATCCAGGGTCCAGACCAGGAAGCAGAGCCGTAGTTTAACACACCTCTCTGCAGCTTCTGTACTGTTACCCATCCATTATCCTATTGAGACGGTGTCTTTCCCACGGCCAAAACTTAACAGATCAAAAACTTATCTAAAAGGAACAAATCATAAAAACCTAATAAAAATCAATACGGTTCACCTTGAACCTAAAAATAAAACAATTAAATGTGGTCTATTAAATATAAGGTCTCTCCCTCCAAAGACTTTGTTAGTTAACGAATTGATTTCTGATAAACAGATTGATTTGTTTTGTCTCACAGAAACCTGGCTACAAGAGGACTACGTTAGTATAAATGAGTCAACTCCCTCCAATTATTCAAATTTCCACATTCCCAGATCTGTGGGAAGAGGAGGAGGAGTGGCAACCATCTTTCAGTCTGATTTATTAATTAGTCCCAGGCCAATTAATAACTACAGTTCTTTTGAACATTTAACCCTCAGTTTCCCTCATCCAAACTGCAAAGCAATAAAACCTCTTCTGTTTGTTGTTTTGTATCGTCCACCAGGCCCTTACACTCAGTTTTTGGATGAGTTGTCAGATTTCTTATCTGATTTGGTGTTAAATACTGATAAGGCTATTATAGTGGGTGATTTTAACATCCATGTTGACACAGAATGCGATAACCTTAGTGTAGCCTTTAAAACTATCCTAGATTCAATTGGTTTTGCTCAAAATGTGCATAAACCGACGCACTCTTGGCTCCATACTTTAGACCTTGTGCTGACATATGGCATTGATTGTGAAGAATTAACAGTATTTCCTCACAACCCTGTCCTATCTGATCATTTTTTAATAACATTTGAGTTTAATCTAACTGAGTTCTCCACCCCCAAAAGAGGGTTCCATTATAGTAGATCTTTATCGGATAATGCTGTATCAAAACTTAAAGAGTCTGTCCCCTTTTTAATATCATCCGTATTGCAGAAATGCCCTGTAGATGGCAGCAATGTTGTTTCTTCCAATTCACAAATAGATGTCTTTGTAAACGGTATGACTTCGTCATTGCGTTCTGCATTAGACAATGTAGCTCCCTTGAAAAAGAAGGTGATTATTCACAGGAAGCTGGCTCCTTGGTTTAATTCAGAGCTGCGTTCCTTGAAGCACAATGTTAGGAAATTGGAGAGAAAATGGCACTCTACACACCAAGAGGAATCCTACTTAATCTGGAAGAACAGTCTATTGTTGTATAACAAGACCCTTCGCAGAGTTAGAGCAGCATATTTTTCATCATTAATTGAGGAGAATAAGAATAATCCTAGATTTCTCTTCAGTACAGTTGCCAAACTTACCCAGAGCCACAGCTCTGTTGATCCATCCATTCCCTTAGCTCTTAGCAGTAATGATTTTATGGGATTCTTCATAAATAAAATTGATTCCATTAAAAATAAAATAATTGGCATCCTCCCAAACATGATTACCTCATCCTCAGTAAGTGAGGCAGCATTGGAGGAATCCTTAGAACCTGCGCAGTGTCTGAACTGTTTAAAAGCAGTAGAGCTTTCTGAGCTATCTAAAATTTTAGCTTCATCTAAACCTTCTACCTGTATGTTAGACCCAATCCCAACCAAGTTGTTTAAGGAGGTATTCCCTCTGATCAGTGGTCCTATTTTAGACATGATTAATCTATCCTTGGTAAATGGATATGTACCACAGGCTTTTAAAGTAGCTGTTATTAAACCTTTACTTAAGAAACCATCTCTTGATCAAGATGAGTTAGTAAATTACAGACCTATATCTAATCTTCTTTTCTTATCTAAAATTCTTGAGAAAGTAGTTGCTAATCAACTATGTGAACATTTACAAAGTAATGACCTACTTGAGGAGTTTCAGTCAGGCTTCAGAGCTCATCATAGCACTGAAACAGCTCTGGTGAAGGTCACCAATGATATTCTCATGGCCTCAGATAATGGACTTGTGTCTATACTTGTCCTGTTAGATCTCAGTGCTGCATTTGATACAGTTGATCACAATATTCTCCTACAAAGACTTGAGCATACTGTAGGGATTAAGGGAAAAGCATTAGGCTGGTTTAAATCTTATCTGTCAGACAGATTCCAGTTTGTTCATGTTAATAATAAATCTTCCTCAAACTCTAGGGTCACTTGTGGAGTACCACAGGGTTCAGTCCTTGGACCAATTCTATTTACTATATATATGCTTCCGATTGGCAAAATTATCAGACAGCATGGGATTAATTTCCACTGTTATGTTGATGACACTCAGCTATATTTATCCATAAATCCTGATGAATCCAATCAGTTACTTCGACTGCAGTCATGTCTTGATGACATCAAAAGCTGGATGACTTTAAATTTCCTGCATTTAAATTCTGACAAGACAGAAGTTGTAATCTTTGGGCCAGAGTCTTCAAAAAATAAAGTTCTTAATCAATCCCTTAATCTGGATGGCATTAACTTGGCCTCTGGTAATAAAGTTAAAAATCTTGGTGTTGTTTTCGACCAAGACATGTCATTTAAATCCCATATTAAACAGGTTTCCAGAGTTTCCTTTTTTCACCTCCGGAATATCGCCAAAATTAGAAACATTCTGTCCAGGAGTGATGCTGAAAAACTAGTCCATGCATTTGTTACTTCAAGGCTGGACTATTGTAATTCTTTACTATCAGGAAGTCCACAAAATGCAGTTTGAAGTCTTCAGCTGATTCAAAATGCTGCGGCAAGAGTTCTGATGAAAATCAACAAGAGGGATCATATTTCTCCTGTTTTAGCTTCCCTTCATTGGCTTCCTGTTAAATCAAGAATAGAATTTAAAATTCTCCTTCTAACGTATAAAGCCCTTAATAATCAAGCTCCATCATATATCAGAGCTCTGATTACCCCGTATGTTCCTAACAGAGCACTTCGCTCTCAGACTGCAGGTCTGCTGGTGGTTCCTAGAGTCTCTAAAAGTAGAATGGGAGGCAGATCCTTTAGCTATCAGGCTCCTCTCCTGTGGAACCAACTCCCAGTTTTGGTCCGTGAGTCAGACACCCTATCTATTTTTAAGACTAATGTTAAAACTTTCCTTTTTGACAAAGCTTATAGTTAGAGTGGCTCATACCCTGAGCTATCTCTATAGTTGTGCTGTGATAGGCCTAGGCTGCTGGAGGACATCAGGGTCTAATTTTCTCACTCTACTGATTTCTACTGTTCTTCAGTCTACTGTTCTCCAGTTTTGCATTGTATTACATTGAAATGACTGTCGTAATTTCAGCTTTTAACTTTTGCTCTCTCTCTTTTTCTTCATAGTAGGTACACCTGGTCTGGCGTTCTGTTAACTGTGACATCATCCAGAGAAGACGGCTCACCCGCTACTTCCATCTAATGTAGAACAGATTACTAGATCAATGTGTGCTTCTGTGCTTTTTTGTTTCTCTTGTTGTGTCTCTGTTCTGTCTTCTGTAACCCCCAGTCGGTCGAGGCAGATGACCGTTCATACTGAGCCCGGTTCTGCCGGAGGTTTTTCCTTCCCGTTAATGGGTGGTTTTTCTTCCCACTGTCGCTTCATGCTTGCTCAGTATGAGGGATTGCAGCAAAGCCATGGACAATGCAAACGACTCTCCCTGTAGCTCTACGCTTCCCAGGAGTGAATGCTGCTTGTCGTGACTTTGATGCAATCAACTGGTTTCCTTATATAGGACATTTTTGACCAATCTGTATAATCTGACCAAATCTGTATAATATGATTGAACTTGACTTTGTAAAGTGCCTTGAGATGACATGTTTCATGATTTGGCGCTATATAAATAAAATTGAATTGAATTGAATTGAATGTGTCAGAATTTATAAGTATCGGAGTTAAAGCATCAGTTGTGTAGAAATTCAAGAACTAGTCAACATTGTTAAAATTTTAGCAGTCCACCTCCATTTTTGAAGGTGTTTTTAAGGAGATCTCAAATACAATCAGAAAGGAGTCTGACTTTTAAAATAAAGCATGTTAATGACCAAATTAGTGAAAAAACACACACAAATCAACAGCAAAAAATATATAGACAGGAATGCAGCGGGCGACATCAGACAAGCAAATGAAGACAGAACTTGAAGTCAATACATCACGTAGAGTGAAAGCTCTATGTCAAATTTTCATGTTGAAAACAGCTGAATGAGAGATCTGAGAACAGAGACAGGGCCATCTCAAGGAATCAATGGCTGAACAGAAACACAGACAGGAATGACAGAAAATGGGAAGTAAGCTGAACAGAAAATAATGCGCTGTCTACCAAAATAAAGCAGGAACCGTAACTGAGAAATCTGAAAAAGACCTTAATACACGGTTCATCAAGTGGCTATTTGAGATACATTCACTTTTAGCTTGTTCACCTTTAAGTCTTAAGTTTGTTCTTACCACCCCTCTTTAGGGATGTGCACCAGCATGGATAGATAACTGGGTTTGAAAACTGACAAAGGTTATTTAATTAGATTCAATTAGGAAAACAGCTGACCTCAATGTCGCGAGTACCCCTTTGAAACAAAGTGCTACATCAGCTAAAATCATTTCTTAACTCTATCCTTCTTTCCCTTTTGAGGGAGTCTTACCCTAGACAATTAAGTCACATTTACTGCCCCAAAAAAGGAAACATAACTTAATATTATTTAATAAATAGATCTCTGCTTAAACTGCAGTGAGCCTACACGCACACAGTTCCACTTACTTAAGTTTAGTCTTCACAAGACCATGAAAAGGGGAAAAAAAATAAATTTCAGGTCTGTTTAAAAAAAAAGGAAGTTCCGCCTTTAATCCAAACTTCAACTGTTACATATTCCAGGTTAATAAGCCTTTCTGTCCAAACTTATGGTGGTTTGTGATAAATTCTCAAACTTTCATTATTTGTTTTAACCCTCTTCTCTGCTTCTGTATAACTTGTCTTACTGATTATTTTAACTTTTCTTTCCGGCCTTTTCCTGACTTCACATTCCCCATATGACACTCTGTGCTGCTTACCACCAGTGCTTACAGCACTTTTCCTGTACATCACCTCCACATTCTTCAAATTTATGATAAGCACCACCTTTGGGACACTTCAGGCTTCTTTTTCAAACAGCAGTTATGTTCCCTTTTCTTTGACATCTTCAAATCTAGAAACAAAGTATAATAATCTTTCCTATTCTGATCACAAACAGTATTAGTGGTGCATACTGCCACCTAATGTACATTAATGTGTAACTATAGCCTTCACCTATTATATTCTATGTATTAGTTTTGCACTTTGTAAAAATCAGAACAAAGCTTTATTTATAATCTTAATTTCTTCCCTTCCCCCCATGTTCCTTAAATTGTATGGCAAAAAACTAAAGTTGTGCATTACCGCCACCATCTGGTTGAAGTGTGGTTCTTGATGGTTTCTTATCTCAAGTGTACGTATGGAGGGAAATTTGTCTTTGTCATATTCAATCAATCAAAATATGTGCTCAAAATGAAAAAAAATATTTGATCAAAATAAATACAAAAATTAAACCAATATTTTATCAAAAAGACAATGCAATCAAAACATCCATCCATCCATTTTCCAAACCACTTAATCCCTCATGGGGTTGCTGGTGCCTATCTCCAGAATTCACTGGGCAAGAGGCAGGGTACACCCTGGACAGGTCGCCAGTGTGTCGCAGGGCAACACAGAGAGACAAACAACCATTCACACCTAAGGACAATTTGGAGAAGCCAATTAACCTAACAGTCATGTTTTTGGACTGTGGGAGGAAGCTGGAGTACCCAGAGAGAACCCACGCATGCACAAGGAAGAACATGCAAACTCCATGCAGAAAGAACCAGGGGTGTACTCGAACCCAAGACCTTCTTGCTGCAAGGAAACTGTGCTACCCACTGCGCCACTGTGCAGCACGCAATCAAAACAAATTTCCCTCAATACATATGTATATAAAATACTAAAAAGATCCAATTCTATTATTCCTTTGTATATTAATTTCTATGTTTGTTCTATAAGTTAATTTATAATGTGCCTATTATGTTAAACATTTATCTAATCTTTTCAAATGCTAGCCTAAATCCTTTTTCATGCTTATATTTCAGATATACCAGTATAACAAGTTCTACTGTTTCATCCGCCCCACAGTGGTCACAACTCCCTGTGTCGTACTTTTGTATTTTAAAAAGTATTATGAAGTGAAGTTATAATCAGGTCCAATATGTTAAAATCTTTCCTCTGTTTCCTGCCATCTTAATCCTACCAAACCATCTTCCTGTTCTTCCACATCTCATCTTTTCTGCAATTCTTTCTTCAGTTTTTTATAGTTACTTTGTTTATTCTCTAATTTACTGTTATGTAGAGTAAAGTTCTTCCTCTAGTTGGCCAGATTGCAACCACTTGTGTTATTATACAGCGCCAACTGTACAGGGGTGACCCGGTATTATGACATGTCAATCATAACAGGGGGGTGGGGGGCAATCAGAATTCAGGTGGGGCACTGCCCCCTTGTAGCTCTGCCCCTGATTATGAGGCTCTTTCTGCAGTGAGAATTCACAGCTGTACAGCTTTATATGTGGAAAAATTTGTTAGATTTGGCTTCCGAGAATTAAGTCTCTGACTCCGTCCTTGGACTGCCAACAAAAGATCTAGGTAATAGAAAAAGCTAATATTTTGCTGTGCAAATCTTGATATTTTTGTGTAAACTTCTTTAATTTCTATAGGGCTCGGGATCCGCGTTGCATTATGGGACGTGGCGGCCATATTGACAGCAACGCAACGTTAAAATACCTCTGACATAACGTTGTTGAACGAAGAGACGTAGAAGTAGAGTTGATAAAGAATAGATAGAAAAAATATGTTAAAATCCCGAAAATGATCTGAAATTTACCGGGACACACTAAATAGAGAAATCAGGGACCGGTATGTTGACAAAATCAGCATTATTATGGAGCGCCGACGACCACTTGTTGCCACTGTTTTGCATATCGGACGTCTTCGGCTACCTAGTTTGTTGTGTGAGCGCCTATACTTCAGAACAGTTTCAAAGCTACAAGTCCTTGGAGTCTCATGTGCAGTTCATGAATGGATGGGTTCAGGAGCTGCAGATCATAAAGCCAGCAAACAGTGGGAACACAGTAATTCGTTCAAAGGTAAGCTGTGCTCAGACGGCTCTGGCACCTGCTAACCGTCAGTGCTAACAACCACTCACTCATGTAATGTACTTTTAACTAGCTGCTATGTGTTTCAAAGGTTTAGTTAGTAACATTAACTGCCAGCCCTCCCTAAACCCTCCGGGTTTCTCACGTATTTGAGCCTTTTCCCGCTGCCGTTTTAGTATTTATGTGCATGTATGTGGTGTGCGGCTGAAGGAAAGAAACTGTAGGCTATTAAATAAAACCGTGCAGCTTTAACTTACCAGAATGAAAATGCAGGGAACACACTCTCATTGACATCGGGATACTGTGGAAAGTTATGATCGGTAGTCTTAAAGCCGCGATCCAAGCGAGCCGACAACTCCATTGCGCTTGCTGTCTCTCCCGTGGTTGCGCCTCCAGGCAGGAAAGCGGTGGAAAATTAATCAGTTTCTATGTTTTTCCCATGGCGATCATGTGTTGCGCTGTTACAGCCCACAACACAGCAACGGTTTACCATGGTTGAAATGAAGTTACGGTAAAATTAATCAAATTAAAACACGGCTGAGAGAGGGAGTACAATATGCGGTAGTCATAGGCAGTAGTCTGAGTAGCGGGGGCGGAGCCGCGGAGGCTTTCAATATGGCGGCCACACAAAGTAATACGTCATGACGACCAAGCCCTATTGTGGCTACTGCTGTTGAATTTTCATATTGGTTAAAATAGTACAGCTCTCTACATGTCTACATTACAGCCCTGCGTTTGGGTATCTCGCTCAGACACATGCCCCTGTAGTGGTGGGAGTTGGAATGGTGAGCTTTGGTCTATGGTGTTTTTCAGGTTATCTGTATTGGAGGTCATTTAAATATAATAAATATTTTTGAAATTTTATTACTACTCTGAGCTTTAACCCATCTTAGCAGTGATGCTGCTAACGTCACTTTACCACTCAAAAACCGGGCCCCTTCTGTCCATTCTGTCTGAATGTTACATACAGCGGAGCCTTGAACTATGGGTGTCCCAATTAACACATTTCTCAAGGTATAAGTTGTCTCTCAATATTTTGCTCAAACTAGAATTTTGTTTACAAGCCAATTTCAGAAATCCCAGCACTAGTGGGTGCAGGAAGTGCCAACGTGAACACTACAACAAGCTACAGACGCAGCAGCAGAGGTTTTGCATAAAGTGGGTGTCATGGAGGATTTTATCCTTTTTTCATGAATTTAGCATCTATTCCCCTGGTGTCAGACATTTGCAACACTTTCACTGTCTTTTTCTGATCCCTATCATCATACTCTTGTTGTTTGTAAAAAGCAAATTTGATTAATGGAATCTGCTGACATTTTTCTGACGTCAAATTGCTGGTGTTTGCTACACAAAATCTAGACTGCAAATGTACTAACATTAAACTTTGAGGACCAATTGTGGAATACTTTACTGGCTCAAGTCTGCATGGATAGTATACTGTTTGGTTGCTGTGTCTTCTGTTTCACACGTGATGCCTAGGAGCCCATGATGTCATTTTGACAGTTTATTCAATCTTGTGAATCTGTACTGAAATCGAAGAATCCATATCCATTAATTAAACTTTTATTTATATTGTTGAAACATTGTACAGTTTCAATTTGTTTTCTCACTAATCAAATGTAGTTTTCTCAGTTATGTGTGATTTACTGTAAGGAAAAAATAATAAATTGTACATTTATGCACATCTACTGACTTACATTAATGAAATTACTTTTTTAATATGTTTTTTTGACAGAAACCTTACCCTATATGTGTAGTGTTGAGTATCAATCCAAGGGATGTTTTCATGTAGTTCACAAAAGCTAAAGATCTCAAATCGGCCTTGACACAATTTTTGAGGCCAAGACCAAGCCCAAGACCAGGAAAAATTGGTCTCGAGCCCTCCATGGCGGTTTTACAGTACCAGGTTTATTTATACACCAGAGTTATAAATAACTGAAACTTTCAGGTCCTTTGCAGTTTAGCCACAGAAGACACTAAAACAGGAGTTTAATCAATATGGTCTGTTCCTTTTTTATTATCAGAATAAATAATATTTAGTTAGTAGTTGGTGTCATGATTTTATCTTGGATGAACCCAGAACACACCACACACACACACACACACACACACACACACACACACACAGAGCTGGTTTCCAGAGTTTATTGAAGCAGCAGGAAGTGGATGATGAAAGCCAGAGTCATTTTACCAGACGGAGGTTGCAGGGGTACAGGAACTGGCAAACGGGAACAGGACCAGGAGACAAGCAGGAACAGGACAAGCATGCTGTTCAGGAGACTGAAGACGAACCAATGACTATGGACAAACTGAGGTGAGTTTATATAGTGGTGTGAGCAGGTGGAATGAGTCCATGGTGATTGCAGCCTGACAGGTGTTCCTGATCAGGGCTGCACTGGCGAAGGAGACAGAAAATGTTCAGAATGCAACCTTCAGGCTGCATTCTGACAGTTGGAAACAGAATTTCAAATGGATTCTCAACATTTTCAAACAACAACAATAAAAAATATAAAAATACTTTTATACTGTTGTCCCATTTAATTACTTACTTAAACAAGAGGAAAACATTATTTGACCATATTTAGATATTACTGTCAAATTCAGACCTGTCCAGGGTGTACCCCGCCTCTCGCCCAGTGAACGCTGGAGATAGGCACCAGCACCCCCCCGTGACCCCATGAGGGATAAAGCGGTTCGGAAAATGGATGGATGGATGGACTGTCAAATTCAATAAATTAGAATATTGCTGAAAAGCTAATTTATTTCAGTAACTCAGCTCACTGACAGAAATACATTATATAGATTGATGTTTTCAAGCCAATATTTTTATTAATCATCATGAAAAATGTTATAAGAATTATTATTCTGAAGTCACTATGGCCTCACACCACTCGGACAGATGAGGCCTGGAGACCTGATGTCTGTGTATAAGATCCACTGTTTTCTGATTGCAAGGCCAAATGCTGCAGCTGCTGAGGGATACTGATTGTTTACGATAGACTGTCTTTGTTTTGTCTCATGGGAAGGCCACGGTGCAGTATTAGGGGAAGCCCGAAAAGCGAGGCGGACAGAGACAGGGCAGACAGAGACTGCAGCGGAACCGTGGGGTGCGATTACTTTCCATCTATGTGAATATCTGCTCTGTTCCTCAATAAAAGTGCTGGAACGTTATACCACCGTCTCGTTAATTAGTAAAGATGGGAGCTCAGTTACTATTGCTTAGAATTCCACCCAAAACTCCCACAACAATTTGGCGTAAACGAACAAGATCTCCGACCGACGAGCCGGGGAGTCAGGGGACAGGAGCTGCTTTGGCCGGCCCGGAGAGGTTATCCGGCCTCTGGTACCCCGAATGGATTTTCAAGGGATGTGGAGGAGCTCCTGGTCTCGGAGCGTCTCTGGGCGTCGGCACGAAGATCCGAACCTTTCTTTCATGAGACGGTAAGGGGATTATTTTCCAGCTCTTTTAAAAACAAACGCAATTGGTCAAAAAATGCTTGCAAGCTTTTAAATTTTATACCCCATTTTAAAGTATACCTCAAGAAATTTTAAAATTAAAAACTGTAAACCTAAAAGGTAGTAAAAGTAAAAGCCGGTAGAAATAATGAATTATATTTAATCCTTAAGGCAAATAAAACAGGGTTCGCAATACCGAACGGTGACTAAGGTTTAAACATTAAACTAAAATTCAAAATTTAATTAGAATACGTTTTCAGCTGAAATACGGACTTTCCCACAAGGGGGGAGGAGTGGCAGAGTGATTTTCACCTGGAGAACAGGTGACCGGCTGAGCAGTTTGCAGCTGGTCCATTAAAGTCCTCTTGTCTTGGGTTTGTGCAAGAGGCTGTCCACTTCTGTTGTGGATGAAAGCGGCAGGGATGCTTAAGTCCTTGACTGTTGCGAAGACGTTTGCAGCTTTGATAAGTGGGGACCCCGACCATTATACCAAAAAGGCGACCATCGGATGTGAGGCCTTTCATTTAGTTGGTCGATCGTGCTAAGGACGAGTAAAAAAATAATAAAAAACACAAAAAAAGGATAAAATAAATAAAAACAAACAAAAAAAAAGTCTGGAAGCGGAAGAGTCAGTGTAATGGGTCAAAGGCAGAGGTTTTTCAGGGTCAAGCCTAGCCCCAGGGTGAGACGTTCGATTTCATGCTGAAAAACGTAGGGGCCCAGACGCATGACATGCATAAATGATTTGAAATGATTTGATTAAACATGCATATTTCTCACATAGGGGTTATTATTATTACTATTATTTTATTTTATTGCAGTACTGCTACTAAATAATAAAAATAAAATTAAGAGAAAAAAGAAAAGCGATAAAAACAAGGAAACGGAAACGAAACTAAAAAGGCGTTTCACCGGGGAAGCGTTTAAGTGGGGACCGATTAGGCACTTCCGTTGTGGATAAAATTGGTCTAAACAGCTAATAGCGACGTATAACTTTCAAAAATGGGTAAGCGTCCAAGTGTCTGCGAGACACAGAGTTGTATCCTTGCGGGACTGAAGCGTAAAACCGCGTGTGGACGAAGCATCGGGGGGTCGTAACCAGCGCACGCTCTCCACCTTTTAAACTAAGCAGGAACTTAACGCGTTGAAAACATCTTTCGGCGTTGACGTTTAAAAATTATGAAAAACTATTTAAGATGGTGAAAAAGCAGGCCTGCACGTGTTTGTCTGTCTGAATGTCATCGTTTGCATGTAACTGTACGTATGTATGTATCTATGTAACTAAACGTTCATCTGTGTGAATTAATTCGGGGTAAAAGTAATGTTCATGGTTTCAGAATGTTCATTTGTTTTGGGAGAACTGCAGCTCCGTAATTCAAATGACATTTTAAGCATGGACTATGTTAACAATAGAGGTACAGTAAAAGAGAGATTTAAATAACAAGGTTTGTTTTTTAACATTAAATATCAGGACCAAATTAAATTGATACACGGAGAGATTAACATGGCTTGAACGGAAATATTTCAGCTTTGTTAGAAATTGGAAATAAGCGTTACATAAGCTTGTTAAGTTTACTGTTTTACAAATTTAGGCTGAGATCCTATCACTTGTTTTTTAGCCCTAAAGTAATTTAAAATTATTGAGATCTCATTGCTTACAATAATAATGATTCATCACAAACCAGTCCAGTTGAAAGAAGTTTAGATATACAAGATTTTTGATTTAAATAGATGAGGGAAAACTGTGCTTTGAACAAACTGTATGGAACTAAATATGGTTGCTTTTCTAGGGTTTTCTATTCATTTATTTTATTTCTTTTTACTTGGGATTTGAATGCAACTAATGAGAAATTTTGAAAAGCGTCAAAATATCAGAAGGCCACGTTACACGCGTCATCAGTTACGAAATCATCTGATGTTATTAGTTATGCTGAACTGGGGTGAACCTCAGACGGACAGCATAACCTGAGAAGGACAATAGATATGATAAACAAATCTGACCATGATGTAAACATCTGAATGTTTATGGCGAGGCTGGGTCTGTGTGTTCTGGCCTGGGGCACGAAAACTATGTCAGAGGGGAAAAAATAAATAAAGCCAGCTTCTAAAGGGTTAAATTCTAATTCTAATCTTGGTTTGTTTTGGGTAGCCTTCTCAATGTGCTGAATTATATGGAGAACTCTTATCATTTATAGAGAAACACTAGAAGCTCAAAAACTAAAAAGGGAACAATCATTGCTTTAAAGTTTCACCCTTGACCAATTAAGATTGATAAGGTATATATGAATAAAAGTATTACTAACAGCAAATACACATGGTCAAAGGACCAGAAGGATATCAAAAAGGTTTGTAATAAGTCAAAAACCTATGTCATATTGGAAAAGACATAATTGTGCTCCTTGGGAAAACAATTTTGTTTTAGTTTTGTTTGGTTAATTTCTTTCGGGTTTTTTTCCTTCCTTTTGGAGGTGTTTTGAACAAAGTTTCAAAGGAAAGGGGAAGAATAGAAACCTTCCCAGGATCAGAGAAAAAAAGGGAAAAAACATCATGTTAAAGGGACACTAAGGGGACCAGGGTTTTAACTGCATGCTATTAACACTCTTGTTTTTCTCTGAGTTATTGCTTTCAGATTAAAGGAGACGCCACCTTTTCTGCCAACAGAAGACTCGGAAAAGATAGTGATAGCAGTGCGGTAAGGAGTTATAATCAGATTTGGACACTAAATTATACTTAGTTTTAACCAAGTTATGCCAGATCTTCCAGCAGGAAAGGTGGTGTCTTAAAGATGTTTGTTGCTTTCTGCTATTAACAGCTCTATCTTTCTGCTTCTTTTTCTTTGCAAAGAAACCTGGTCAGTATGATAGGATTGTGCTAACATAGAGATTTAGTCTCATTTTAGACATTCTCAGATGCGAGAGAATGCAGAAACAGTGCCACAGTGACATGGGGGCTGATCCTTGGGACAAGGACTAAAGGTGATGTCATTGACTTCAGCCTGATCCAGTTTTGAGTTTTATTTTGTCAGAGACAAAGTTTGATTTATTTTTTTTATCCTTTTGTTTCTTTTATGTTTGTCATGTTAGAGGGAACACTGTAGTTAAAATGTTTGTGACTGTTTTGCTGTAATTTCTTTTCAACCTATGGAGCGTTTTCTTTAGCAAAAAATGCTGGCAGAATTCATTCTGTTTGCAGGCGTGAGGACTGGAGAATGGACTCTTGATGAGAAGGAGAATGTTGGGCTGCTGAATTTAGACATTGGACTGAAAAAGGACATTGAAGGACTATGACTGAGGCATCGGACAACCTTCGACAACAAACACAGATGAGTTCTGCAGACACGACTTCATGCATTTCACTTCAGATTTTGTTGTACACAATTAAAACAAAACACACATTACGAAACACATTAAGATTATGTAAAGGTGAAAACTTTTAAAGAAGTAACTTGATGGAATCATGGATCAACTTAATAAATTAAGTGGGTATTATACCAACAGTTAAATAAATAAATGAATTAATTAGTTTTCACTATATACGTAGAGTAACCTGAACTTTTAAATAGCATTTAATTTAATGATCATCTTAGAGTAAGCTGATTTCTGCTACTCTGAGGCTTCAATGAAACGCAAAGAAAAGGTTACTGGCTAAAATGGGTAATGTTGCAATAAAATTAGCATAATGACACATACTAACTAACATGGGTAAATTTAGGATTAAAGCATCAGTGTAAAATGGTTACAATATTTATGGAGATTTAATATCTTTCAACTAGAACACAAATAACTCAAAAGTCTTTTTAACCAGTTAACCCGTTAACCTGAGGGCTTTTAGATCAGGATAATTTAATGGTTATCGTCCTACATACAGAAAATAAGTAAGATTAATTTTAATTAGATTAGATTATGGGGACATTTTGGATCTGGTCAGGATGGTTGGGGGGCTGTGATGATAAAAGGGTAACAGCTTGAAGGTGATATCAATGAATGAAGGTTTTCTCTGAGGAACATTAAAGCAGCAAAGACACCCGACATTGGAACTCCTGTTTTGAACGGGACATAAGGTGAGATCCTTACAATGAGAGACGTTCCACACAGGGGTGTGTGGAGACCCCTGGGGCATGGCACCCAGGACGAGCTGCTGTGGACTTGACACAGCTGGTGGAACCAGAGGGACGACAAGGTGGTCCCACATGTCATCTGACACCTAACACTGACTGTAAAGGGTTCTGGGTTTTCAGGGTTGCTGAAAACAGAAAGCTTCAGAGAACCTTAACCTTTCCTGACCAGGCACTCAGAATACATAGATCATAGATCAGATTGCAGAGGCCTAGACAAATAGGAACGCAGAGACGCGTTCATCCTAGAACTTCTTAATCAAAGTCCTCAATCCTCGGTTCAAGAAGATAAATAAATAAATAATCACAATGTACACAATGTAAGGTTTACTTTATTTTAGGATTAATTTGGGAACTAATTCTGATTTGCTTAAGTAGCTTTAGTTGTTCAACAATGTTAGAACATTTTCAAAAAAACTTCTGTTCTCTCCTGCACTCTGCTTTGTTTTGTGTTGTAGAACCTTGGCATCCTTGAACAGTAACAGCATGGTGTAAATATTTTGTCTTTTCTGTGCAGAACAGCACCTCGCGTTCTTTAAAAAAAAAAAAAAAAAGAGGGAGAGAGGGAAAAGGCTTTCACATGGAAAGGCTTTCTTTTTCTCAGTTGGGTTTTCAAAATAAATGGGAAATGTCATGAAACGAATATGTTGATGAAATTATGTTGCAGAGAACTTCAACTGTCAGACAACAACAGTTAAGACACACATTAAAAGCATTCTGTTAAGAATTATTATGAATTTACTGCATATACATTTGAACTTAAAGATTACTCTTTTAACTAATAATTGAATTGCAGAATTCTGAGAGCTAAATAATTGTGCACAGAAATATCTTGAATGTGAAAATGCTTGGAGAATGTTTTAATAAATGACACATGAAAGGGGTTTTTGATAAGAACACTAATTACACCTTGTTTCTGTTCTCTAGTGGGAACAAGGACTCGTGTCTGCAGACCATCTTCACAAAGTGTTTTATTAGAGAGAAATGCAAAATAAAATGCTCAGTGCCCATCCAGAACTGAACGCTTATTACCATCCTGCTCAATCGTCCAGCCTGCGAGGAGGAACCAAGAAGAGGACTGGGGATGAAGAAGCCAGAGAACTCTGATTCCTTATTCTTCAACGGGAGGAGTTGCCTGAAGAGACCCTAAGCGCGATTAGATTATTTTCTGCCTTGTGCCTGAATGGCCTGAAGGCTTCTTAACTTTGCGTTCTTGACGTTTCAGACTCTTCTCATATTGTGTTGCTGTTTGTTTAACTGCTCTGTTCCACTGACTCACATGTTTGATTTTTTGTGTTATGAGATCTACACTTTAATATTACATCATGTTGATCAATATGGTTTTATGGTAAAAAAATGGAAACTGTTTGCTTCAGATACACAAGGATCTATGGTTTATGCACCTTTTGATTTGATATAGGAAGAACCAGGATCGGATTGGCTCTAAAGATCCTTTTAATATTAGCTGGTAATGTTAACACTTAGATTCAATACAGGGTTTTCAGGCTCAGATTGGCCGAGAGCAGATCTCCCTGGGAGGGGGCCTTGCAGTTTTTACTGCCCCCTAGGGGGGGTAGCGTTTTCTGGAGGTTCCCCTGCCCGCACTGAACCTCTCCTGCCTTTGCTCCTGGTGTTGTAAGTTTGGAGGGGTGGATTATTGTCCATCGTAGGGGTGAGTGGAGAAAGGAGTAGGAGGGTATTCAGGGTGGGTAAAGAGTAGACGGATTCGACCTTGGTTAATGAACAGGGTTTAGCTTACCATAGTCTAATGTAATTTTAAAATAATGTGCGCATAGGTACCTAAAACAGGCCTTACCTAATTAGATGAATCCTAAATTGTAGATGAAAGCTAAACCTTTGATCTTGTGTGTTAAACCTCTTTGAAGCATTCATGTTGATCTGTACTAAAAGTTCCAGCACTACCCGGTTCCAACACGGGAACCCCTTGGGTCCCACTTTACGAGTTTACAGAAATGGTTCCTCTGTGCTTTGTTCACATTTTCAAGTGATGGGGCATCTTGTTTTGACTTGATGCTGACGACGCCATCATCAAAAAAAAAAAAAAAAAAAAGAGAGGAATGTTATAAGAATTATTATTCTGAAGTCACTATGGCCTCACACCACTCGGACAGATGAGGCCTGGAGACCTGATGTCTGTGTATAAGATCCACTGTTTTCTGATTGCAAGGCCAAATGCTGCAGCTGCTGAGGGATACTGATTGTTTACGATAGACTGTCTTTGTTTTGTCTCATGGGAAGGCCACGGTGCAGTATTAGGGGAAGCCCGAAAAGCGAGGCGGACAGAGACAGGGCAGACAGAGACTGCAGCGGAACCGTGGGGTGCGATTACTTTCCATCTATGTGAATATCTGCTCTGTTTCTCAATAAAAGTGCTGGAACGTTATACCACCGTCTCGTTAATTAGTAAAGATGGGAGCTCAGTTACTATTGCTTAGAATTCCACCCAAAACTCCCACAACAAAAAACATGACACAATTTAAAAATAATACATCAGACCAATAATAATGTTTTTTTATACAAAACTATGGGCTTATTTAAAAGTATGTCTAATATCTGCCTAAGAGTTATTTACAAAAGGTTATTTTTTTATCTGACTACTGAACCTTATTGGAATGTACATTCTAATTGAACATAGCTGTTTATTCACGACACATTCATTTAAGCTCCATTTAGACGATAAAAACATGCAACGAAAAAAGCAATCAGTTGAGGTCACACAATATAAGAGCTAAACACTTTCTGGACATATCTTGATATATAAATAAAAAAAAACAAATAATTTTATTTTTAGAGTAGTATGTACCTCTTAGAACTGCAGCAAAGTATGTCTCCATCTGCAAGTCAGAGTCTTTTTGGCTCTAAAACTAGTTCTAAACACTGGATGACATTCAAAAAAGATGTTCCCAAACATCTTTAGTTCCCCGAATCATAAATGTTGTTTTCTAAATATCATGATGTCTATCCACGGTACTCATGTCTGGTGTTTGGATGTTTTGGAGGCTCTGTCTTTGTCGCTGTTCCTTTTTTCGACAAACTGTACAAATGATGTTAGAAGTAAATGCATACAGAAGAGGATTCAGCCAGCTATTTACAAATGTAAATGCTTTAACAATGTCCCACATTTTTATACAAAAATCTAAAAGACTCTTGTTTTTTAAACACATAGCAGCAACGCCCAGCACATTTATGACATGATACGGAGTCCGCAGGACAAAAAAGCTTACAATGATACTGGTCACTAGTCGAGTTGTCTGTGGATTGTTGAAAAATGCTGCCCGGTTAATCTTCCTGTGGATGTGCTTGTATGAAAATACTATGACAGAAAAAGAAAAAGTATCAAACAAAGTCTCAGCCAGCAGCACAACCACACCCTGGGCCTCTGAAGAATATTGAGATTGACAAACTATCTGCTGCTGATGTGTTGACAGCTGTCGAACCACCAGAACCGGGATTGACAGAATGAAAGCAACCATCCAGAGCACAACCAGGAGCATTGCATTTTTCATCTCAGGCAATCTTTTCTGACGTACCACTATTAGATAGCGCTGGATGCTCAATACAGTCACTGTCAGCTGGCTGCCATAAATGGTGCAGTACACAAGGTAGGCTAGAACCTTACAGGCCACCAGGCCGAAGCTCCAGCCGTACAGTAGACTGTAAATCCATGGTGGAAGGGTGAGGAGGCAGAGCAAGTCAGAAATGGCAAGGTTCAGCATTAAACTCCTGCTCACACTGGAAAGATGGAGCCAGTTTGGCTTGAGAAGAATCACACCAATATTTCCGGGAACTCCTAGTAAGCAGCAGAGGCACAGCATCACCACAGGGATGACATCCTTGAAGTTCCAGGAGCGATGTAGAAGAGGTCCTAAAGAAGACATGTTAGAGATGACCACAGTGGAGTTTAGTTGCTCCATGCTGAGTGTTGCTTGTAAGGTTGTGCTATGACAAAGTGAAACTGACAAATCTGTTCAGGGCAACTAAAGAGGAACAAAAAAAAATGACGCTGACGGAAATGGACTGATCTTTGTCACAGTGCTATTATAATCTACATCACTGAGAATGCTGTGGGTGTATTCTTTGAAAAATAGGCAGTAGTTCATTGACACAGTTGTTTATTTCAGATTCATACAGAGTTGTTCTTTTAAAAACTACTCAAGATGAGCAAAACAATTTCTCTAATTATGCAGATTACAGGAAGAAAGGGCTTTTTGACCCTCCTAATGGAGGCCTGAGGGCTGTTTCATAAAACCAAGATGGCGGATTAAGATTGTATTTTCTGGATATCTTGGGTGAATTAAGCCATGACTCGGTTTTACAAAAGCAGTAACACATGAGTTACCATGGTGACTTATTATGTGCAGCTAGCTAGTCATGCCAATCAGAAACAAATTAATTTTTTTAGTGATTCAGTTTTCTTATCTGTGAGTTATTTATTTTAATCATCCATCCTGATAATGCTCTCATGGTCTCTTTTGTGGATAAAAAAGCCACCGATATAAACAAATGTGGTGCCATCTAGCAACAGTATTGCAGAACTATCATAATGCCGGTTTGCATAGTTAAATTAAAATTAAATAATGTCAGAGCAAGCCTTACCCTCTGCAATGCCTCGCAGTAAAGAGGCAGCTTGGCATGATCAAAGACCAACTGTTATTAATTAAATAAACCGATCTAACAGTAACTTTAAGATCCTCATATCAAAACATTTCTTTTCCCTCTTAGAATCATTCTTTTTATTTTTTGGGGGTATTTTTTACCTGATCTCGGCTCATTCTTCATTGTTTGGAGACGCTAATAGCAATTAGCTGCTTCCTTGTTTTAACCCCTGCTACGCATGCGCAGTACGTACTTCCGTCGTAATTCATAAATAAACACAGAAGGCTTTATTTACTAACAAATTGACCAAATATAAAGCATAAAACACCAAAATAGCAACTGCCACCAGGACGTGATAATATTTCATAAAAACTTTTTATACAACCAGATTGAGTTACTGATGTATAAATTTTAAAAAAAGTGAAATATCATGGCTATGCACCTTTAAATCACACTTATAAAGTGTAATTGTTTTGTACTTTATATATATATATATATATATATATATATATATACACAATTATTAATTTTTTGATATAAAATATATATAGTAGAGTAGGAGGTGCTGGAATGCTGTAAGAGCAGTGTGTGGGCGGAGCTATGGGCTTAGACTGTGATGTCAATGATGATGTCACAGGTTTCTTTGATGTCACCAGGCAGAATCTTTTTTAGATTCTTATAAGAATCCTTCTGCATTCATTTGTAACAAATGAGTTTACTGCAAACCTGCTAAACCAACCACACAATGTTTCGGCGTAAGAAGACTCCAGGATCCTCCAAGATAAAAAATGGTAAGCACAAACTTTTTAACAAAGTCTGCAATTTTCTCAATGAAGCCAGCAACATTCGGGAAGAGAATGAGGTTTTGACGAAGCAAGTAAGAAAAATTAACATGAAGTTAGAAGACATAAAGGCTCTTGAGGATGATTATAAGTACCTCAAAACACAGATCAGAGCTGATCGTAAGGTGAACCAAGAGTTAAAGCAGCAGGTTCATGACCTGCAACTGAAACTGGAAGCTCAAGAGGCCTTCAAGGACAAATACAAAACAGCACAGGAAGAACATCAGAACCTGGTACAAAGCAACAATGTTCTTCATCAAGAAGTTGTGACCTTAAACTTGAAGTTAAAGGATTCCCCTGTGTTGAAAGAAAAGCACCAGAGAGCAAAAGACAAGAAAGAAACTCTGGCCCAGCAAAACAGCTGCTTGGTTAAGGAGACAGAAAAAGCCCAACACAAAGTTTTACACCAAAACCAACTGGAAGAAGTGTTAAGATACCCCATTAAAGAACAGCAGTTATTACACAAACAGCAAGGCTTTGGGAAACAGTTCAAGGAGGTAGTTAAGCTCCTCTGGAAAAAAAACAGAACATCACAAGACTAAAAAGTACAGGACTAACCAGCAGAAAAATCACAGGCAACTTGAGGATTCGATAAAAATGGAGAACAACCTCATAACAAAAGTAATGGGCTGCTGGAAACGTCCAACAAAGATTGAAAGACAAAATAATACCAATGCTGAACAAACATTAGTTTTTAGATTTAGTTTTCCAGCACTTCTCTATAATTATAAGCTATGATAGCACAGTAGTCACCTTTGGTAGTGGCTATTTCTTTAAGGAGTTTTTGATGGTATTTCAGTGCATGTGTGAGTTCTCTCTGGGAACTCTTGATTTTTCCCACTGCAGGTTAGTTTTAGTAAATTGGACAGTGTGTGTGTGTGTGTGCGTGTGTGTGTGTGTGTGTGTGTGTGTGTGTGTGTGTGTGTGTGTGTGTGCCTAAGTGTGTGTCTGTGTACAGCATCCCTTGCCTATTCTATTTGACCATTAGAGATAAGATAAGACCCAGTGAGCCTGGCATAAATAAGAGGAAATTAATGAATAGGTAAGCAAATTTTAGGGTAGCCAGTAGCTCTTAAAGATCGTTTGGGATTTTTAGCTTTTTTTCCTACCGTGTGTAAGGCATATTCAATGTTAAACTCTAGCCCAAACACCAATCTGTTGAATGATGAGAATGTTTCAAAAGGATCAAATATCTCACTATTATCAGCAGAAAACTGCACTGCATTCATCATTCAAAGTTGTAGCACATCCACACGAAACGGTTTATGCAGTGCACTGTTGGGTGAGTATTGCAAGGTATTTATTTGACGTGTGAGGCCATGGTTAAATACCAGGCCAGGAAGCTTTCGTTAGCAGCATGGTGGCACAGTGGTTATCACTCTTACATCACAGTAAGAAAGTCCTGGCTTCGGCAGGGGCCTTTGTGAAGTTTGCATGCTCTCCCTGTGACTGCATAGGTTTCCTCCGGGTGCTCCGGTCTCTCCTACCTCTAAAGACATTTAGTGGCTATTAGTTGCAGTGTGATCACTTGCAGCAGCTCAGGCTAACCCTGCATCTGATCTATGAAATGTTGTTGTATGTATAATGACAAATAACACACCCTATTCTTACATGGAGCCATTATCTTTAGTGTTAGCTAAGCTGCTAATCCTGGAAAGGGCATCACTCCCACCGCTGTTGGCCAAATTGTGTGTTTATATCCATTTTAATTCACCATTTTAGTAGTCTATTACGTAATGTAATTGGCTAGCTGATACATTTAGAATCAATTGTCCAAAAAGTTAACTATCTGTAATTAGTAAGCCAATTAGTTTTAGAAAATGGTTTTATTAAAATAATACTTTCTCTCTCCTAAACATTGTGAATGTGTTTTTGAACACATACCGACTGTTGTTCTTAATTAGTTTTAAACCTAGTCAGACCTCATTCCAAATTCCACTAAACAAACCAAAGTTCTTAAACATAGATAACCAGTCTGAACTGTCATATCACTGCATCATTGTTTTTAGTTTTTGGTTTTAGTTTTATTATCTGTTCTTTTAGCCGCAGTCATTAGTTTTGCTCATTATTTTCATTTTTACTTGGTAGTTCAGTAATTGTTACTAACTTAGTTAAAAAGTTTGTTGACTAAATTAATTTGACTGAAACATAAAATATTTTCTATATTAATGTATTTAAATAAGGAGCCATAACCATCAAATAATAGAACACTCAAAAGGAACAATGAACTAGAGAAAACCATGTTTTTTTTGTTTGCATGTGTAGATGAAAAGAGTTTTCAGGTATAATAGCTTTTGGTAAAATGGAGTTTTTGTGCGGATGAAAAGCCAAAATGCAAAAAAAAAAAATAATCTTTCCCTGATATCCAGCGATGTGTGGACAGCAATATAGTATTCACTTTGTGCTGCACAGTCGCAGCCCACTGTACCCTAGAAGGGACAGGTTAAATTAGCACAAATGTCATTGGAATGTAGTATATGAATAAAGTGTTTTATAATCAACAATGGCTTGGCAACAGGGACCGCTCAGGTGCCTCGCCCATCAAA
This sequence comes from Fundulus heteroclitus, assembly GCF_011125445.2. Lineage (NCBI taxonomy): Eukaryota > Metazoa > Chordata > Actinopteri > Cyprinodontiformes > Fundulidae > Fundulus > Fundulus heteroclitus. The sequence goes on along the minus strand of NC_046375.1, from coordinate 16,943,422 downwards.
ACTGCAGGAAAAACTGTAGACAGCAAACATAAATTACATAAAAAAGTGAAATATTACAATTGTTCTATCCTGAAATGTGTCTTAATTTTTTTAAGCATTCCCGTTCAATTTTGGGTTTCTTTGGGTTTACATACATACGTTTCAATGGCATGAAGTGCCAGACAAATGAGTGTGTATGTACGTTTATACCTTTCTAACTTACACGTGACTTAATGCTGGTCTCAAATTGGACAACTTTTTTTCTTGACCAACGTGCACTTTTTGTGTCATTCTTCATCAAATCAGATTAATTTATGATACCTGCAAATCAGTCACACCCCAGGCAGCTTTAATGTATAGGTGCAAATTTAAATGACACATATGGATACAAACATAAGTGCCAGACAACAACAACAACAACAACAACAACAACAACGATAGGAAAGGAGAGAATCGCATGGTGAAAGAACATTTGGTCAATTATTTGCAAATTAATAATTTCACAAGGCTTTTGCCCCCCCGCCACCAAAGAAAGAAAAGAAAAAAACAATTGTCACCAGCCACCACTGATTATGATTATTATTATTAAAAGCTGACTCGCTGTGCTCAAGGACCTGCTATGCTCACAAACACTTAAACACTCAGATAAATAATGGGGTGTGAGATCTTTAAGATATTTACAAATGAACAGTAAAAGTTTTAAATATATTCTAAAATGAGCAGAGAGCCAAACAGGAACAGCGGGAGATCAGAGCAAGAGGCCAGGCAGAGAGAGCACCAGGGCCAGCTGCAGAGGTGGTGGCTGGCCGGGGCCAGGTCTGAAGCTACAAGAGTAGGACAAATGATGAATGACTTCACAGTCCTTTTAAGGGCTATATTAAAACGGCTTTTTTCAAAGCCGCCCACAAACCTCTAAAGTGCATTCCTTACTTCATCCTATGTCAACATACATTTTTCTATCTTCCATTTTTATTAAAGACGGCTTTGTCTCCGCTGCGCTCCTTCGCCATATGTCATAAGAATAACCAGTCCCTGATTGTTGAGGCGACACAAACTGAGAGAAAAATTCAGATTTTTGAACTTCAGCAAAAGTCATCGAGGGTTCCACTTCACTCTTGCGTTGCTCGTTTCAGCCTAATCACGCCGATTGCATCGTTCTAATCAAGTCGATTGCATTGCGGTCTGCTATTTTACTCCTGAAAGCACCTTTTGCATGGGGATAATATGTAAATCGCCCGGGAGGTGGATAAGTAGTGTTTAGTGTCAACATAATATTAAGTGACAAGTATTGGGTAAAGGCTTGGTGGTTAGAGCTCATATAGGAAGCATTTCATTTTGGTTTATTAACACACTGGGCTTTTAATAAGGGTGCAGACAAGCTCTTTATTTTTCCACAAATACAGGATTTACTAAAACAGGCAGAGGTAGGTAATCCAGGTTCAGAAAGTAAAAAGCCTGTGCAGAGATTAGTTCCAACCATTTGCATTTCCAGCTCCACAGCATAGATCTGGACTAATGTTTAAAATAGTGCTCTGAAACTCTAGTCCACAAGTGCTGGTGTACTGCAGCTTTAGTTGCATGTCTGATTCAAGACACCTGACTCCAGTATGAGCTCATTAGTAGAGCTCTGCAGAGCTTGGCTCTGAATACTCTTATAGAGCAAGGACTCTTTACCCAAAGCGGAAATGCGTCAGCGGTCACCATAATAAGTGCTGTCCGAATAGTGCAGTCAGTAAGGAAGGAGGTAGGAAAAGTAACATGTGCTCCCTCCCGTGCCTAGTTTTGCCTAAGAACCCGCAACGTCCCTTACTGGCGCTAAGAGCCCTTAAGTTATCGCACAATCCTTTGCTTGACATGACATATCAGCACAGCCCCCTCACGGAAATCAACAAAAATGTCTGGAGATAAGAGATCGCTCACTTTGTAGTTCATTTTCGGAAGGTTGTAGGCCCGGGTTTGACTCACATCATCCATGTGTGTTCCCGCCATGTATTGATGTCGGAGTTTAACGCTGTCTGAATTCTGCACGGCAGTCCAAAGCTCCTTTCCCCTCCCCAATACAGTTCTCACTGTTGACCCCATAAAAGGTCAAAGAGCAGGAGCTAGAAGCTGTTATTAAGTGTATTTTAGGGCTGTGCATAAAAATCGATATAAAGATTAATATCGATATTTTTAAAAACGATTTAATATCGATATTCTGGCTTTCAATATCGATATACCTCCCAACCTCTAGGGGGCGTTATTACAGCGCAACCATTACAGTTCACAGCGAAGGAGAGCAAGTGAGACGAATTTGTGGAACGGCCGACAGGATTTTAGAAGCTCCTTTGTCCCTAAAATCAGATGTTTGGGCACATTTTTGGTTTCTGTGACACGTTAAATGCATTGAAGCAAATGCACTTTATTTTCCTGTTAATATGTCTGTGATCAATAAATAGAACATAAACATAATATTTGGCTGATTTTGGTGATTGAATCACTGAGCATTAATTCAAAGTAATAAATATCGATATTGGAATCAAATCAAGCTGAGCTATGTATCGAGAATCGTATCGTATCGTGAGCTGTGTATCGAGAATCGTATCGAATCGGCTCATCCTAGATGATACCCAGCCCTAGTGTATTTGGATGAAGCCCTTGACTGCATGCTTGTGAGGTAGTTTAGCCTTTTGATTTAGCTGTGTGGGGCAAGGGGTGCATCTAAAAGTTGCAGGATACTGGCAATGGTGGACTGGAGTTTCAGGCCACTGGGTTAAAATAACCTGGTTAATTGACAAGGACGAAAGAAAACCAGGCAGGGCTTTTAATTTCTAAAGCCAGATTTACCCACCTCTGAAAACAGGCTAATCAAAGTAAATATGTTGACATGGACAAAAGTAATTGGAATAAAGGGCTGAGTAAAAATGTGTCATGTAAACAAGTCATTCTGAATATTATGATCGGGTGGTTTATACCAATTGATAATCTGATCAACGGGCATATAAACACTTGTCAGGCTCAAGTTGCTCTGAATGTGTCAAACTGACCCGAGTGCGCATGTACGCCTGACGTAAACGTGATGTATTTCTCCGGTGGTGAATGGTGGAAATACGTCGGGCTACTGATACAGACTGTGTTCAAAAAAAATAAAAGAGCTCAAAATTGTTGCTTATGCAGTAACGTTTACACCATAATTAGAACTTTGTGCAAGTCCATCCTGGGTTCTCGGAATACAAACAAACTCATGTATTACTTCTTTTTTTACTATTCTTTTGTGGTTCAGCAAAAATGGAAGTACTTCTACTTCTGTATTTTTTTAGGGGAATTTGTCTGTGCATCTCAGAGTTCTATTCTGAATAAAGCCAGGTGCATGTACACGCACATTATGATTGTATTAATTGCTTGTGTGCCCATATAAATAGTACAATCTGATTATTTAATCCAAATACATTTTAATCCGATGGTGAAATGTTGTGCATGTAAACATAGCTAGTGACTATACTAGTGTGTGGTAATGGCTGGTGACTGAACCTGTACAATTTTATAATGGATAGGACAGGGGGTTCAATGCCTCATTTTACCACCACTCCTAGCAACACAGAGAGTTTGACTCTATTTCTTGGGTTGACAAGCAGGTACTGAACGTTAGTCCAGCAGCTCCTTGAATCCCTAGTTGACAATTTAGAATATTCAGCTCAGGTGTGCATTCTGCCACAGCTCAGCCACGCCCCTTCAGCAGAGATCTCACACAAACCAAAAAACGGGACCACACCCAGGACATCCTGTGTCCACTTTGCTGCTGCAGCTATTATGCCTGAATTGCCCCACTCTGAGACAATACATTATGTTTCTATACTATTATCTGCTATGTTTGGAAGCTAATAGAGAAAGAAATACTATGACATACAAGATTCAAAGCATTTCTAAGCACTGTGCCAAAACTGCAGCTGGCTAATTGTTAGCAAAGCTAAAGATGGCTTCTCCGTCAGAGCTTCACATAGGGGCCTAAATAAAGGACTATTTTACAGTTCTTAACACTCCTATTAATGAGTTACTTACGGACCACACTTAGACAAAATAAAACCTAACAGGACATTTTTATACTCAATGGAGATTTAGCTATACATAGTCTGAGATTCATGAGACCTTTACTGTTTGTGAAACATAAAAGGCAAAGTTTTTATGCTTTTTTTTAGCATGAAAACCACGACATGTGGACTGGTTACACTTGGACTGGATTATTCAACAATGGTTATAGAATGTCTTGTGCAGAGTTTGGGATTTGTGAAAACTATTCTGTAAAAAAAAAGTCAATTTCTGGTTTCCTGAAAAAATTCCCGGGAATGAAATATCTTGTACTGTCTCATCTCAGCAGCTTTATGTGTTGTTACGCCATAATTAAACAAATAATAAACAATTAAATAATTAAATTACTGTGTCTTAACACCAGTAAGACCAAGGAGATGGTGATCGACTTCAGGAGAAGACCCCCACCTCACTCCCCCGTGAACATCCAGGGGCAGGACATAGAAACTGTGGAGAGTTTCAAATACCTGGGTGTTCATGTTAGTAATAAACGGGACTGGACTCATAACACCGAAGCTCTATACAAGAAGGGCCAGAGCCGCCTCCACCTCCTGAGGAGGCTGAGGTCCTTTGGAGTGAGCAGGCCCCTGCTTAAAACCTTCTATGACTCTGTGGTGGCCTCACCCGTCCTCTACGCTGTCATCTACTGGGCCCCTGGCAGGGCAGAGCGGGACAGAAAGAGGCTGAATAAGCTGGTGAGGAAGGCCACTTCTGTCCTGGGCTGCCCTCTGGACTCTGTGGAGGAAGTGGCTGAGAGGAGGGTGTTGTCCAAGCTTACACCCATCATGGACAACACCTTCCACCCCCTGCACCAGACTGTAGTGGAGCTGAGCAGCTCCTTTAGTGACAGACACACCCTGTCTGTAAAAAGGAGCGCTACCGCAAGTCATTCATCTCTGCTGCCATCAGACTTTACAATGCTGCACTATAACTGCAATAACTTGTGCAATAGCTGATGTGCAATTGCTATTTAATAACTAATGTGCAATTACCATTTAATACCCTGCACAATAATCTGTGCAATAATCCCGCTTAATAAGAAGCTTCAGCAACCTCGCTGTTGTTCTTTACCTGGTACCACTGTAATGCACAATGCTAAATCCATATGTATGTAAGTCACCTAAAGGTACACAAGTCATCGTAAATCCCTGCTTTATTTCTATTTTTTTTTCTCGATCCACAGTATATATGTGGATGCACTGTCTATACCTCAAGCACATTTTCCTCCTTTTGGCACCTTCTTTTGATTATTGAGTAAATGTGATAAGTGAATTTCTCCACCGTGAGATCAGTAAAGTATATCTTATCTTATCTTAAATAAATAGCGTACCACCACCTGCTCATTGGTGTGGATTTGTCCAAGTGTTACGTTATTTGTAACCGGGAGAACCATTTATTCTCCCGGTCTGAAGTCAAAACACCGGAACATTCCTGCAAGCCAGCTCTTGAAACAAACCGAATGCCTGTAACTTAATGTAAATAAAATGATTACATTCATATTTATCTAACACTTGGCATAACTTAATCAATCATCCGCATGTAAACAGAATCCAAGCAGGAAGAAAGACATGACAAAAGCAACATTTTTTATTTTTTTCACACATGGACAACATGTTACATAATTTTTAATACGCACACATAATCAAAAGGTCCATGTCAGGACTCAGTTGGCAGAGCCATGCCGTTTTTCTGGCTCTGCCTCTGTCTGCTTTCCCCGCAGGTGTTTCCAGTTGACTGGTGGGTGGGGCACGCACATGGGGGATTCAGCAGCGTTTGGCCGCGCTACAAGAGCTGCATGCAGACAGCAGGAGGATGCCAGAGTGTTATCAGTCGTGGTATGACTGCAGGCCACTGTCTCGGTGCCGAGATAGATTTCCCTTTAGCTAACTGCTTACTTGTGTCTCCCAGGTTCCCTCCCGAGTGCTCTCGTCTCCTCTCTGGAGAACCCTCTCGTGAAACCTCCACTCTGAGTTCCTTCGCTTGGATTCACCTGTTGCTCTGAGCCTGTCTGGTTCCCCCTGCTGTCCTGGATCACTGGATCGGCGACGCTGCTCGGACCATCCTCCGCCTACGCCCCGATCTCTGGAGCAGCTGCCACCATCTACTACAGCACGCTGAGTCCTAACGTCCTCCCCTGGTCCTGTTGCCGCATCCGGTGGTAAGCTTACGTTCCTCAGATCGTTCCCGCTGTGCCTGTCTTCATCTAATCGTCTTTCCTTTCCTTTCAGTGACTTATCGGGTACAGGTCCCATCGTTCCCTCGTCACCTCCTGAGCGATCGTACCTTCACCATCCCTAAATAAACTGCTTAAACTGATTCCTGCTGCCGAGTTTGTTTCTGCATGTGGGCCAAATATATAAAGCCAAACATGACAGTCCTTCATTGTTTGGTAAGAACATGGCACATAGGCCCGAAATAAGGGAATGTTGAATCTCAGCTTGCTCCAATGCGTGATTATGTACTCACGCTGACTGATGTCCTGAAACTGGGACTGGTTTTATGAAAAATTATGTTCAGATAAGGTCCAATAAAAAATAAGGATTTGACCAGATACAAAGACACTTTAATCAACATTAGTCCAAGAAAACGCCCCCAGCTTTCCAAGGATAATTGAATTTATTATCAAATGAGTAAAATTGAGTGGTGCACTGGATGAATATGAAGAAAAAGATTAATAAGGTATATGCAGAAAAAAAAATCTCACTAAAGATTAATTAAAATGACAAATGATAAGTTATAATTCCATTTCGAAGTTCATTTTTACAGTTTTTGATAGATGACATAATTAGCAGGGAAGGATGAATGTTTTGATTTAAAAAAAAAAATTGCTTTGTTTAGTTCTGTATACAAAAATTGTCCTTTCAATTATTAATGAAAGCTTCTGCAATTGTACTTATATCCGGTGTTTGGGTAGTTCTGATCTGTTGCAATTCTTGCTGGTTTTTGAAAAGAATAAATTTTTTATGCGAAGTAAAGGCATACAGCAGTGGATTGATGCAATTATTTACAAATGCAAGTCCCTTGACAATGTCCCACATATCTATACAAAATTTCAACAGGCTTTTATCTTTGAAGCATATAGCTCCCAAGGCCAACATGTTTATGGTATGAAGAGGAGACCACAGAAGAAAGTTGCTTATAATGATACTGGTTACCAGTCTGGTCGTCCGTGGACTGTTGGAAAACGTTGCGTGGCTGACCTTCCTGTGGAGGCGAATGTAGGAATAGGCCACCACAGAAAAGGAAACACATCCAGATGTGGTCTCTGCCAGTAGCACTGCAATTCCCTGGCTCTCAGATGAAAACTGAGGGTAGCAGTACGTCCACTTCTGGTTAGTTTCCAGCTGCTCAATCATCAGAGCAGGGATGGACAGGATCATAGCAACAAGCCACAGCAGAACCAGTAGCAGTCTTTTTTGTATCTGAATGCTCCTCCGTAGGTGCACCACCACAATGTATCGCTGGACACTCAACACTGTCACAGTCAGCAGACTGCCATAAAGGCTACAGTACACAATATAACCGAGAAGCTTGCAGGGAACCTCACCGAATGTCCAGCTCTTGAGCAGACTGTAGATCCACAGGGGAAGAGTTATCAGAGAAAGTAGGTCAGAAATGGCCAGATTCAGCATTAAACTCCGGCTCAGGTGGGACATGTTCTGCCAGTTGGGCTTTAGAATAATCACAGCAATATTTCCAGGAAATCCGAGCAGAAAGCAGAAGGACAGCATCACCCCAGGGATCAGTCCACTCGTTTTCCAGGCACGGCGAGGTAGAAGTCCTTGAGCAGACAAATTAGAGGTGTCCATGGTAGAAATGAAGTGATCCATGGTGCAGTTGGCTGGAAAAGTTGCACACTGAGAAGTTAACAGTGGTAAATGAGTTGTTACGGAAGAAACAAGGTCAGTCAAAGAGGAAATGAAAAAAACCACAATCACTAAAAAGGGGCCGCTTCTCCTATGTTAAGTTTTCGTTTCTTGTCATGCAATCAGGAAATGTTCGGTTAGATTGTGTTTGCATGATGAAGACCTGAACAATAGGCTATGGCCCACATTTGAGCTTTTAACATTTGCTATTGTTTAGCTAAGGAATACCTTGCCACACATTTCATTTGGTTATATATCTACCAACTTTTAAAATCTAGAGTGAAATTTTTGCCCATCCTTCAAAATAGTACAGGCTCGGTCTGTGATTGTCAGTTTTCAAGTCGTACCACGAATCCTCGATTGACTACAGGTCTTTGTGTTTTAGATAAATATTGTTTATCTGAGTTCTTTCTGGTCTGATGGTCTTCTCTGTGTAATGACAGAGCTTTGTATTTAATTAAAATCAGCTATAACTTAACTGTCTAGATTTTTCAAGGGGGAGCACTGTCTCTTTTGCTTTTAATACAGACTCTTGAAGTCCACACACCTCACCATAAGCAACATTCACTCTGAGCTGGAAAAAGAACCGATGCTCTGAAATGTGAAGTTGAAGTGTCAGAGTTTAAAACAATGATACATGCTTTATAACTGGGATTCAAATAAATCAATATATTTGTCTCTGTGACAAAATAAAAGGTTTTCTTGCCATAATAGGCAAATAAGTTTTCAAAGAAACTTTGTTCAAAATAAACAATAGATATGTGTTTGAATAGCTCTGTTAGGATCATGTTCCAAGATAATCTTTTGACCCACATGCATGAAAATCCCTCAGGACAAGAAAAACAGTTAAAAAAACATATTAAGGAGGCAAAGATCATTACAAGGATAGTGCAAGTTAGTTCCAAAGAGTTATGATCGAATGTGATGTTTGGATGAGAGGATAATCTCCAGATCATGGGATGGCCCAGTGGGCAGCCCAGTGATTACCTCAAGGGATGAGGTAGCTCTGAGAGAGTTTCTAGTCTGGCTTGAAACTGAGGTGCATTAGCTTTCATGGGGGATTGGTGTTGCACGTAAGTGGGAGAGAAGTTAGGACTCAAAGATGAAGGAGCTGCGGCAGATGACCGTGGAACTGGGAATTATTCAGGAAGTTCTTGTGGAGGATCAGATGTGGCTTGGAAAGGAACAGTAGCTCAAGGATCTGAGGTACAACCTGGTGAGAATTATTTCTCTGATCTTTGGCTTTAGAAAATGTGGTGAACAGAAAAAAAACATTAGAGTGTTCGAAAGGATTTTGAAAAAGTACATTTTTGGCTTGTAATCTAAACAGCATGGTTGACCATCAGGCTAAAAGTGGTTGTTAGATGGCCCCTTAAATATGAAGCAGCTAATTAGATAATTGCATTCATGTGTGACTGCAGCACTATCCAGACCGCACCCCCAACTGGAAGATTTGCAACCCAGACATATAACCATAGCACACTCACACTCCAACCCATGGCAGTCAGAATGACATAAACTCACAGACTAGATTTTACTAAAGATATTTTGTATGTGGAAAAAGCTCATCTGCGCCACCTTGATTTTGAACTTTTCAAGCAATTAACAAAACACAAATCCTCTATAACGTACTATGAATCTGACACTGGACATAAAAGCTAATACAAATATCTTTTAACCCTGTAAAATATGTTTTTGTGTTGCTTACAGATAATATGTTGACGTGTTATTATTCCGTTCTGCAATTGTACTGATCTTTAAGCTTCTTCTGGAACATTTTTTTTTTTTTTTTTGCAAACACTGTACATATTTCTAGAATTAAAAGCATCAAGGATAGGATTCAGACAGCGCTTTAAAATTTTCTTTGCTCCATAAATACTTCACACACGTTTAACAAGTTGTCATTCTTTAGATATATATATAATTCCTTGCTCATGTATGGAGCCCAGAGAACAAAAAAGTGGTTGCCTGGGACATGCTGGTGGGGCTGGGGTAGTATGTGCGACCAAAGAGGCCTTAGTCCTCAAAATGGCCATCGCAGGTCTCCCTCCCTCGCTCTCAGCCCCCTTCCTGTCAACCTAATTTCATTAAAAGACCACCAGTGCCACAAAAATGACTAAAAATGTCTGGTTGTCTGTGCATTGTTGAAAAGGCTGTCTTGTTAACCTTTCTGTGTGTAGTAAACATATGAAAATGCCCCAAGACAAAAAAAAATAGATTTAAAAAAAGTCTCTTTCAGTAGAACAGCCAAGCACTGGGTATTAGAAGACTACTAATCCACTGCTGATTGGCTGGCTGCTGTCCATCTCAACATTGGTGCTTCAAAATTTGCAAACAAGAGTGTAAACGGCAGCGCCTTCTTTTGTACCTGATGGCACCTTCTCTGATGCACTACAACAAGATAGTGCTGGTTGTTAAATCCACTCACAGTCAGCAGGCTGCCATGATTATTGCTGTATGCATATTCTGCCAGAAAAGAATCATTGCAGTGTTTCCAGGACCGTCAAGGAGGAAACAAAGAAACAACGCTACCTCAAAGAAGAGCTCAATGGAATATCTGGAAGGATGCAGAAAATGTCCTGGAGTCAAACAGGAACTTCAGGACACTAAAGGGGACTGTGTGGCCATGAAAAGGCACAACAAGTTTTACTCATAAATATGGGGCCATATGTCCAACTGAAGGGCAAAGACTAAATCCAGGAAGGAGGACTCAGCAGACTCACCAAATTCTGGTTGCATAAACTCTTGATCTTGACAAGTTTCGGCACCCTCACGGTTTATTATTTCCTCAGTCTCACAGAAAAACACAGGAGAAGGCAACAATTTCATTTCTTCCCCTTAACAAATTGATGCTCTTGGTGATAATGTTTCTTCCTCATTGTATTGTGTATTAGACGATGTAGCCCCCTTGGAAAAGAAAGAAAGTATTCACAGGAAGCTGGCTCCTTGGTTTAATTTAGAGCTTCATACTTTGAAGCACAACATTAGGAGGTTGTATAGAAAATGGTGCTCTACATATTTAAAGGAATCCTAATTACTCTGGAAAAATAATCTACTGTTGTATAAAAAGACCTTTCACAAAGTTAGAGCAGCATATTTTTCATCATTAATGAGCCTGGTTCTGCTGGATGTTCTTTTCCTGTTAAAGGGGACTTCCTCTCCACTGCCACTACATGCATGCTCGATATGAATGCTGCAAAGTCAACGGCAATGCAGAAAACTGTTCACTGTGGCTCTATGCTCATTCAGGAGGAGTGAATGCTGCAAGTCAATGAGTTGATGCAAATTTGCTGGATTTCCTTAGATAGGAAACTTTACTTTGTAAAGCGCCTTCAGATGACAATATTTTGTGAATTGGTTTTATATATTTAAAACTGAATTAAACTGAATATGATCTGTGTGTGAATCATGGGTAAGTAGAAATAACCCTAAAAATTACATAGTAAAAAAGTTTTCTATCTTCCCCCTAATATAAAAACAATAATTTCTGGGGTTAGGTTGTGGGCGGGGGGGGATCACATTTAACATGTTACATGTTTCTCATATTTACAAAAACTTTGATAAAAGCTCTTGTCGTAGAATCTTCTGTTCTGAGTCTGGAATCCCCTAACGTGGGCCATAATGGCATCATTTCTGACGTCAATATTTACCACAACCACCTACACCTAAGGTAAGTAGACAAGCTTATATGTATGCTTTCCCTATATAGCTTCCATATCATTGTAGAGAGTGTTATACAAATATATACACACATACTAGGCTTTTCAATGCGTGCAAAAGCATTCATCACCTTAGTGTATCATTCTAAAGTGGAAGGAAAAGAGTACATTACTTATATAAATATTTTGTGCTGGACTGCATTTGTATTCAGCTCCCTCAAGCATATACTTTGTAGAGCCGCATTTTAGTGCAATTACAGCTGCAAACTGTTCAGTCATGTCTCTACCAGCCTTGCAAATAAGAATGTGAAGTTATTGCCCATTCTTAGCTGTGTGTTTAAGGTTGTCTACCTGCTAGAAGGTGTATTCCCTCAATTATAATCTATTCTATTCTGATCTATCTAATCTATCATAATTCTTTCATTGTGTGTCAAGGCAGTTTTCAGAATGTGTTAAGAATTATGTTTTTCCACCAACACAGCATTTTGTATTCAGGCCAAATATTGAATTAGGTAGAATTCCTCGACCATTCTAATGTTCTACCACATGCTTGATGCATAGCCTACATGGTTTGTGGCAAATTGTAAGCTGCACTTCTATGACTTTCTTTCAACAACAGTTTTATTGCATAAAGGTCAAATTTGTGTAGTCCATGTAAAATAGTTTTCATATGAAAAGATTGTCCCACCTAAGCTTTAAATCCCTGCAGGTCCTCCAGAGTTGCCATGGGGCACTTAGGTGCTTTTCTGAATAATGCTCTTGTTGTGCAATTACACACTGTTTTAAGTTATTTAATGTTTAACAAATAACTCTCCGTTTCTTAGATATTGTCCGGTGAATATCAGCTCAAGAGCTGATATCAGGACAATAGTTGAAAGGGATAATTTTAGCACTGTCGTTCTTTTAACAGCAAACTCTGCATGCATATAGAATAAGGAGTGACAACTTCTCTTCAAGTTCAATAATTTATTAACAGAAATAAAATTAACATCCAGAGAACATCACAATATAATGCTGTTTATCTGAATTAACACTATATTGCAATCAATAAATCCTCTCTACAAGGCTAGTGAAACTTACACTACTAAGAAAAATGAAGATAAAAAGAAGCAAAAAAACTATGTACACACAAAAGAAACAAAAGACAAAATAAAATGGTTGATCATCATCATCAGCATCATCAGAATAACTCTGGTTTACTGCAGATCTGAGTTAAAGAACCAAAGTCCATCTTAAAGAATGTGAATTGAGGTTAAATTAGCTTAACTAATTCAGGACATTTGGTGTGTGTTTCAACCCATTCACAATGCAAATCCTGAGTAAAACAAAACATTATTTGATAAAATAAATAAAATAAAATGACATTTTAAAGAATGATTTTCTCAGCAAACATCAATAAACTTCTAGAACGCTCAATTTTAGTAATGCGATTATAACCGTGTTGCTGTAGCAATCGCTTGCTAAAATCGGCTAATTTAAAGTTATACAAAACACCTTTAAACCAACATTAAAATTTTATATTAATGTGGCAATAACGCTCATAGCACTATCGAACGATGGTGGAGTGAAACGTAACAAACCTTATGTTTGACACGAACCGTAATCGTATATCCGGGAAAACAGAAGTTACCGGAAACTAATAGCATTTATGCTAGCGGACATTCGGCACTAAATTAAAAAAGCTTCAACTTTTTTCTGGTCATAATGAATGGGCCGGATAACACAAATATTAATATTCCATCAATGTGTGAAACCCTTCTGGAGATAACGTATGTTATAACTATAAAACACACTCGAATTACATCAGCAATGGAATGGTTTAAAGAAGCTGGCGGTAGTCCATGTGTTTAAAAACACCATGAAAACGCATTATGTAAACCCTCTTAATTTAACCATTTAACTTTTCCTGTTATTTCTCTGCCAAACCTGTCGGTGCCTCTGTGTGAGTTCGGTTCACTTTGGGCATCCAAGGGAAAGCAGTACTCCAAGGAATCGTTGGTTATTTCAGCAGCGGGCATGCGGTTCTGCGCTAGCCGGAACACGGTCGGAGCAGTCCCCAGGTCGTAGTCGAGTCCCTGACATGCAACAGGCGATTTCAGTCCAGATTTTGCTCTCAGCTTGGAAAACGGGGTCCTGTGCCAGCTGCTCTGGCTCCGTCTGGAGTCCTTTTCCTGCAATAGCTGCGGAAGCAAAACAAAGGTGGTTCGGCATAGGGATTCTTTCATTGCGGCGTTTAGCAGAAGTTAAGACTGCAGACTTAACTCTGATTCGGCCGGCAGTTCTCCAATGCCAGTCGGGTCCTCCGCTCCGCAGATGACAACAAGAATTCCCCCCTTTTGTCACGCCATTGAAGTGACGGGAAATGAGTTTCACAGAAAGCACATTTTACCCTGCTTGTGAGTCTTTAAGCCTCATGAGGCCCGCATGTTGGCTGGTCACCCAGGGCGGACCCTCTCCTTGAGAGTCCACCAGCAAGAAGAGAAAGATAGTGAGGTGAAGTCAGGCTTCATAGCAGGGTACCATGTGGTGAGAGGCTGTCTCTGCATGGATGTGTGAAATTCCTTTGCTTACAACCCATTTTGATTTCTCCTCCGGTTACATGTTGTTCCCAATTCAATCAGATTTCTTGCCAATGGCTTGATGGCACAACACTCTCCTTGCCTGGCCTGTCAAATTAGGTGAATAGCCATGTTGTGGGAGGCTTGGAGTTTTGCCACAATCCTTTCTTAGATGATATGTTGAACAGTAAACACTGCTTGGAATCCAAAGATTGGAACATTTCTTTATGAGCTAACCCTGTTTTAAACTCCTGCACATCTTTTCATCCAGGGTGTTCCTTGTACTCCATAATGCTGTTAGTTCACCAATATTGTTAACAAACCATTAAAAAGCCTGTCAAAGTCATCTTTAAGATCCCCACAACCCCAAACTTCTCAATCACAAAGGGAAACAGAAACTGTCAGCATGCAAAAGGCCAAGCATACCAGCACGGGGTACCAGACAGTAATACCTAGTCAGAATCATTATTGCATTTATCAGTTTTTATCTATTACATTTATTTATCTTAAAATGTATTCTTCAAATATTCTGCAGTTGTATTTATCAGTTGTTACTGTTATATATTCAGCATAAGTACAATACTGACTTGAACTTAAGAGGAATGTTACTTTTTACTCATCTAAGGAGCAGAATAACACTATTTGAAATATGTCCACATTGCCAACAAAACAGCATAGTTTACCTACTGCTCTCACTGCAACACACTGTCTCTTTAGTTCTTCTATTTGGTCTACTAGCAGAGACACATGCCATCTCCTGTTACTAGATACATATATCTCAGCAACAATGTTTAATTCCTCCTAACTTTTCTGTGTCTAAAGCAGGAAACAAACATATTCCCACCCATGTAAAACATGTGCATTAGTTTAGTATAAAAAACATCGACAGACAGATAACCCTGTATTATATTTTTACATTTGAAGCAAAACAGAAAAATACCAACATAGAACAAAAACACTGATTTGGAGTACAACGGCACCAAGGTTTAGCAATTTTGCTGACCGCTTGAGTTTGGGGATTTCTAAGACGAAATTACAGTTTGTCTGGAATGAAAGGCATACAAGAGAGGATTCAGGCACCGTATTAAAACTGTAAGTGCTTTAACAATGTCCCATGTGTTTGAACAAAACTTTAACAACCCCTTGCTTTTGACACAAATAGCAATTACACCTAATCCATTTATGACAATAAATGGAGCCCACAGAACAAAATTGCTTACAATGATACTGGTTACCAGTCGAGTTGTCTGTGGATTGTTGAAAAAGGCTCCTTGATTAATTTTCATTTGAAGGCGAAGGTATGCAAATATCACTAGCGATCCGGAAAAAAATCCAAACAGCGTCTCTGTCAGTAGTACAACCACCCATTGTGCCTCAGAGGAATACTGTGGTTGGCAGACGATCCACTGCTGATCTGTTGTCACCTGACGAACTATCAAAGCCGGGATGGACAGGATTCCAGCAACCAGCCAGAGCAGAACCAGTAGCACTATTTTTAGCTCTTGATGCCACCTCTGCTGGTGGACCACTTGTAGGTAACGCTGAATGCCCAACACTGTAACAGTTAAGTGGCTGCCATAAACACTGCAGTATAGAAGATAATTCACAAACTTGCAGGCCACCAAGCCAAACGTCCAATGAAAGAGCGAAGAGTAAATGTGTGGTGGAAGGGTTAGCAGACTGAGCAGGTCAGAAATGGCGAGGTTGAGCATCAGACTCCTGCTCAGACTGGAAATCTTGTGCCATTTAGACTTGAGAAGAATCACAGCAATGTTTCCAGGAACTCCCAGGACAAAGCAGAAGCACAGCACCACCGCAGGAATTAAACCACTGTAATACCAGGAAGGATGTGGTAGATCTCCTGAAAAGGAAAAGTTGACCGCAGTGAAATTATATTGATCCATTCTCTTTGCAACCCTGAGCTGCCAATGCTGGAAGGTGCCAACCGTTCAAGTAAAGTGAGTAGTCACTGAGGAACTATGAAAATGTGACACTGATAAAAAATAGACTGTGTCAGAAACCGCTGTCTTTTATTGGCTCATCACTCCGCATGCTATCATTGTGGTTGATAAAGAAATTGTACTTCTTCATATACTAGAGTTATAAATAACTGAAGCTGACAGGTCCTATGCAGTTAGGATAAGCAAGACAATAAAACATGACTTTATTAATTATATCCTTACCTTTTGTTATCAGAATACATAACCTTTAGTAAATTGTGGGAAACAGAATTTCAAATGGATTCTCATTACTGTTAAACAAGTAAAAAATACATTAATAGAAACGTTCTATGCTCTTGTTTGTTGGCTATCACTGTACAATATAAAATCAACACATTTAGTTTAAAGCAGAGGATGTTAC
Source organism: Fundulus heteroclitus (assembly GCF_011125445.2). Classification (NCBI taxonomy): domain Eukaryota; kingdom Metazoa; phylum Chordata; class Actinopteri; order Cyprinodontiformes; family Fundulidae; genus Fundulus; species Fundulus heteroclitus. Next base: position 16,926,934 of record NC_046375.1, on the reverse strand, counting down.
TTTGGTGACAATGGGTTACACAATTGTAGCTACTGTTTACACGCCACGCAAGGTTGACTGTGGAAGTGCTTAAAATTAAGTTGCCATTTCATTCTGACTAAGCAGCGTGCTTTTCTGAGCACCATCTTGACTTCCTTTTCTCGGGTTTGTCAGGATATGAATGTATGTTTCGCATCATGTTGCTAGTTAAAAGGAAATGACACCTCCTTCACGGTGAGAAATTCATTGCACAAATGCAGTTACTGAAATGTGTTATAGTGAGGTAATAGACTATAAACAACATATTTCTTGTTTGTGTTGTTAATCCCCTTAACGCCTGAATTTATATCCAATCACAAATTTTATTTTATTTTTGCTATCAATCAGATGCTAAATTAATCAGTTAAATTGATTATGATATGCACTCTACTACTTTGTCCTCCTCCTGTCTAATATATTATCCATATCACTGCAGTTAATTTTAGGTTCTCTCTACTTTTCTCTTCATATTAGATACATCTAGCCCAGTGTTTGTGCTTAGCTGTGACATCTTGTGACAATTTTGTTATAACTGTAAAAACAAACTCAAAACACATCAACAAAGCTTTGTTTCAAGAACGCGTTCCTTATTATTACTCTGCCTCTGCCTCTGTGTCAGTGCGGTTGACTTTGGGCATTGGAAGAAGTTTCTCAAGGGTAAAGCTGGTTCGGGGCTGGTTTGTGGCAGCTGGTCTGTGAATCCTGGCTGGGATCTCCAGTTGAACATTGGTCTAATGGACTGCGTTCGGCAAGTCGAGCGCCGGGAACTTCCACACGGCCTTCCTGGCGTAGCTGTGTCCTTAGCTTCCAGTGAGGGCCTACACAGGTTGCAGGACTTCAGATCAGCTTTTCTCTTAGCTGGGCCTAAACGCAAGAGACCGCTCAATACCGTCTCAATTCAGCTTTCCTGCAACAGCTGAGAAAGGTTACAGACAACCTGCTTCAATGGCAGTCGGCTGTTTAAGCTCAGATGTTGGAAAAGGGCATGGATGCACTTAGCTTCGATTCTGCCTGCATATGTGGAGGGTCTCTGAACTTCACATCCTACGCAGAGGAAGATAAGAGGCACCCTTTTGCTGCTTAAAGCAGCAGGCAAAAGAGACAGATCGTAACGTGGCCAGGGGGGCTTTATATAGTGGGGAGGGTTTACTGCTGCAGTCCCTTACATTTGTTGTACTGTTAAATAAGCCTCAGAGTCTGATCTTATGTTGTTTTCCTATTGGCTGATTTCACAACACCAATATAAAACAACCGAATGAGCTATGCTGGCACCAATATATGTAGCCTACTCAGTTTTTCACCGTAGAAAGTTTACTCCTGGCTCATTGCTTATATGGTTAGCTATATTTCTCTTCTAAATGACAGCACTACATGAGCTACTGATGCCCTTAACTCTTTTCTTTAACATATAAAGTACTCCTGACCTGTGCTTGTGTTTTTTTGTACGCATGTTCTGTCTTATCACATCCCCAGTTAGTCGCATCAGCTGGGTGCTCACACTGAGCCAGGTTCTGCAAGAGGTCTCTTCCAGTTAAAAGAGAGTTTTCATTGGTTCCACATGTATGTCAGACATGAGATATTACTGCAAAATTCTCAACTCAATGCAATCGGTTGGGTTTATGTAGACATCAAACGTTTTTGCGTGTTGGTATATTTGTATTGTTTTAAAGCCAGGATCAAATTGGAATGTGTACAATTTACTCAGAATCTGTATTGAACTAAATACAGTCAGTAAATTAGAACATGTGTTCTAATGAGGCTCATTTGTTGGAATAAAAGTACTTTTTTAAAATAACCTTTAAGCAGGTATGAAACATACTTTTCCTTAAGCTCATATATTGATAAAAAAAATTCCCTTTATTTGACTGATGCAATAATTCATTTTTATATTTCATGTTTTGTATTAGCTGTAAGCAGATAATCTGTCATGAACCTCAGTTTTGTATTAGACTTTTTTTGGATCGTTCCTTCAGTTATTATTTTTTAATGTTCTATTTATTAGTTCTGTCATGATTTGTCTTTGTGAACCCAGACAGAGCACGCACACACAGAGCTTGTTTCTTTGAAGTTTATTGAAAGTAATGAATTGTGGATGATGATGACCAGAGTTAGCTAACGGACTGGAGATCATGGGTGCAGGAGCAAGCTGACTGGAAGAGACTGGAGAACACAAAGCAGGATCTCGTGACGAATACTTGGAGGTGCTTGGACAGTTTTCAAACCAGAGGTACAGTGAGAGAGTTATTTGAGATGCAGGGCTGCTGTCGAACCAGAGGTGCAGTGTGAGAGGGTTCTTGGAGACGTTCTGACAGACGTAGAGTGAATGGAGACTGATGAGAACAGAACTTAACAGGCGTGGTGTTGGTAGAGACAGAAGACGAGCCGGCAGGGAAGAGAACACTGAGAGAGGTTTATGTAGAGAGGCTGGCAGGTGGAGTGACTGACTGATTAGTGCCTAACAGGTGTGACTGATTGCTGAGGGAGTGGAGGCTGAGTTGTGTGAGAGGAGGAGGTTCTGAAAAAATAACAAGGGAAGACAAGGCCAAAACTGAACCATGAAAAGTTCCTCATATCCTGCTTTTGTTATATTTCTGTTTCCTCTCTGTCAGCCCTGCCATCTTTCCTCCTTCACGTTCTTTGCTGGCACCTGTCACTTTAATTATTGATTCATTGTCTTCACCTGTGCTTCTGATTTCCCCTTTGTCCTTCCCCTCTATTTAAAGCCACATTCCTCCTTTCACTATTTGTCAGATCCTCCGTTGTGACTTATCCCTGTAGCACCGTTGGGTTCACCAGTTTTGGATTTCCTGCTCTGTACTATTATGGACTTTGTTAATTTCATCATTAAATTATCACTTAATCATGCTGCTTCTCGGCTTTGTTCTGCACTCTGACAAAATCAGCATAACGGGAATAAAGGCTTGATCTCTTTAGTGTCATGGTTTTCAAATGTTTGACCCACATGCAGAGCACAGACAGGAGAATGGTTTCAAGAGGTTTATTCGGGTTCAATGGTGGAACAGAGCGCAACAGGGCCAGAGTTAGAACACCGGAAGTACTGGGACCGTGGGAGGCCGGCTAGGATGCACTATCTGCGGAGAGAACAGAGAATTAGTGCGGGGCAGGAGAAGACGGACGATCTACAGTGCGAGCAGGGCGGTCTCTGTCCGAGGGGAATGAGGAAGAGCGGACTCAGCGGGTTCTCCCTGAAGTGGAGCACCCGAGCTAGTGGAGGACGGGGGCTGATGTAACAGGATAACTGGCAGGTGGAGCTTGGGCGGAGTCCGAGCGGCGAGGCTGTGGGAAGCGGGGACCGGCTGACCGCTGAGGGAATCCGGGGATGGTCCGACGGGCAGCTTCGGAGCAGGATCCGAGCAGGGGAGCAGAGACAGGATTTCTTCAGAACGGGATCCAAACAGAGGACCAGAGGCTTGGGTTTGGGTCGTCACAGGACCGAGGGAGAGTTTCGGAACGGGATCCGGAAGCGTGAGACAACCACTCAAGGTTAACACACTGGCGTCTTCCAGCTGTCAGCCCACCGCTTAAATACTCCATCATCACGCTGCCCACTAAGCCGCAACTGTGCGCCATGCCCCCCTGTCAAACTACAGCCACCTGTGGGAGAAAGGGAGAGGAAAAAAAGGCAGGAGGAAGCATGACCAACACTGCCGCTGAGTCCTGACATTTAGTCTGTGTGCAATTATTCTATGCCATATGTTCCACTTAACACACTGTGTTCCACTTATTTCAGTAACTGAGTTACAGAAATAATTAAACTTTTAATAGCATCCTTATTTCATTATTAGCTCTGTATATACATACATTTTAATATAAATTAGAACTGTTTCTTTAGTCAATTGTCTCGAAATGCCTTATGTTGTACATAAAATGAATTGAATTTTTCCGTTGTTAATCTTTTCTCACATATATCAACACAAGATTTATTTAAAATTTCCACCAAAGTTTATTGGCAGGATTCAGAACTAATACATTCTGATTGAGCCTGAGAGAAGAACATAAGTGTGACACCAACAGATTGGTTATAAAAAAAAAAACATGCATTTTAGGCAAATAACAAATATAGAAATGACACAAAAATGCGGTTGTAAGTTCCAGTTTTTAGAACTTGAAAATAAACAGTCAAGACATCAGATAGTGACATATAAGGAAACATTACTTGTAAAGGTTAAAAGGTAAAATTGTCATTGGCAAAGCAAGAGATACTCAAAAATATAGTGACACGGGGATAAAAAAAATATAATGTGAATATACATCATCAAAGACACATTTCTGTCTTAGTCATAAAATTAGCCTCCATGGTTGAAACAATGTAAGAGACACAGAATTAGTACAGGATATGGCATCAGTTCAACTGAAAGGAAACACTTTTTTCTGTGCAATACAAAAAATGACATATTTCACTGTTGTCATCAAATGTCGGCAATCGTAGCAATATCTGGTGTTTGTGGTACTCTCTCCTCCTGCTGCAATGGTTCCTTATTTTTTAAAAAAGAGCAAATTTTGGTTGAAACAAAAGCGTACAATAGGGGATTTAGGGAACTATTTACAAATGTAAGGGACTTGACTGTGCCCCAGATGTCTGTACAAAACTTTAATAGACTCATATGTTTAAGACTTATAGCTAACACACCCAGCACATTAATCACATGAAATGGAGCAAAGAGAATTAAATTGCTTGCAATGATACTAATGACCATTCTGGATGTCTGTGGATTATTAAAAAAGGCTGCCCGGTTAACCTTCTTGTGGAGACAAATGTATGAAAATGTGACAAGAGAAAATGAAACAAGTCCATACAGGTTCTCAATTACCAGCACAGACACCCACTCTGCCTCAGAAGAATAATGAGGTTTGCAACGGATCCATTGGTCCTCAGTTGTCAGCTGTTCGGTCACCACAGCATGGATGCACATTGTAACAGCAGTCAGCCAAAGTGAACCAAGAAGCACACCTTTTCGTACATGATGGCACCTCCATCCACGCACAACAACAAGGTAGCGCTGGATGCTCAATGCAGTCACAGTCAGCTGGCTGCTATAAACTGTACAGTACACAAGGTATGCTAGAACCTTGCAGGCCACAAGGCCGAATGTCCATCCAAAGACTTCATTGTAAATCCACAGTGGAAGGGTGAGCAGACAGATCAGGTCAGAAATAGTCAGATTCAGCATCAAACTTTGGCTCAGATCGGACAGATGCTTCCAATTAGGCTTGAGTATGATTACAGCGATGTTTCCAGGAACTCCGAGTAGAAAACAAAATGAAAAAACCACTGCAGGGACCAGACCTTGTCGGTTCCAAGAGGGTTGAGAGTATCCAGGAGCTGAGAAGGTGGAATTGTACCCAGTAAAATTGATTTTTTCCATATTGAGTCTTGCTGGGGGAAAGAAGCGCTCTGAGTGAGTGGTTCTCTAAATGTCCTGAAGCAAAGAGGGGCCTCAAAGAGGAACTCCTGTGCTGATGCAAATGAAGAGAGAATATTTCCCTACATTACTTTTCTACCATATACAACATTATTTTACATGCAAACCTGCATTGATTTATTTCCGTGCCATGTTTCCTATGTATTCTATACATTGAACAAAACAACTGAACATTACATAAGTTAGTGACATGCGGCAAACTTCATGACTAGAGGCCCTGATGCCTTTTGCATTGGATCAACCAATATAAGAACCCAAGGTAGACGCTTACTGTATATTTTCATTTTGACATTAATAGAAATGTTTAAAAGTTCCAAAACCTTTTAATTACACTTTAATCAAATCAGTAGTGATCAACAGTATGATAGCAAGAGAAACAAAATAATATTTATTAATTGGTCAAATTTGATCTTAAAATGTCTATTTTTGTTGGATGGGATGTGTTAACCGTGTTTTTGTCATTGCTTACATATAATTTTAAAATTCTGGCTAGCTGCTTCAAACAAATGTCAAAAAAGAGAATCATGCTGGATTGAACCCATGTTTTCAATACAGAGAATAAAAATGAAGATTAAAAAATTAAAATGAAAGGCATGGAAAGCAAAAGATGCACATCATTTAGTTAGTAGCACAGCCAGTCGTTTGAGTGTAGCACTCCGGTAGAAAAAAGTGGGTAACCTTTCTACCACTTGTTTGAAACAGATCTTTCAAATCCAGAGATGGCCACCCTCTCTCTAATACCTCCTATTTAGACTAAAAATCCAGTTTAGAAACATCCTTTAGTTTAGAGAAGTAATCATTTATTTTGTTTAAACAGATTTAGGTGTATCGTTAGACCTATGCTTTGAAAAAGAGCATGCAGTGACGTTCAACTGTTACCTTACCTCAACTGTCATAGTGCTTAGCACTGCCTCTGTTAGTAGAGCACAGCACTTTTGGCCTCATCCTGTATATTTTAACTGCACACATTTGGCAAATTAGAAAGACTAAGTATATAAATGGCTGTGTTTTTTTTTTAGATGTAATAAACTTGTTATATTGGGGAACTTTGTCCAACCCAATTATAAAGAAACCACAGATATTTTCAAATACCCTGGATCAAGTCTGAAAATACTGTTTGCCTTTGAAAGGAAAAACCTGGTTTAGCAGTTTGCCAGTGTAATTCCCAAATGTGGCTATTCATATGTTTTACATTCCAATATCACTGCTACCATTTTTACTGTAAAGTTTTATGTCGAGGGTGCACATTTGTGCAGTAGGTAGTACTGTTGCCTTGCAGCAAGAAGGTCCTGAGTTGAAATCCCATGCAGGGTCCTGTCTGCATGTTCTCCCAGTGCTTTTGTGGGTTCACTCTGAGGCTTCCTGCCACAATCCAAAAACATGACTGTTAGGTTATTTGGTCTCTCCAAATTTCTCTTGTGTGAGCATGGTTGTTTGTCTTGTATGTCTCTGTGTTGCCCTGTCCATGATGTACCCTGCCTATCGTCCAATGGCCACTGATGGGCATCAGCCATCCTGCAACCATGCATGGCTAAGCGGGTATAGACAATGGAGGCACATTTCTTTATTTTGATGTAATTCTTTAAAGGCCCTAGTCCTTTTCAAATTTCAATGCTCACTCTGGTTGCATACAAAGGTTTTCCAATTAAATTATTGCACCAAGGGGACTGATTTTATTTATTTCTGTGTTTTACACTCAGTTTTTGCTTTATTTGTTAGTAATTAAAGCACTATTATGTATATTTACCATAACAAGACCCTGTGACCAGAAGTGCAATATTGGGCATACATACAATGAGTAAACAAGGAGAAGCAATGGAGCAGAGCGAGTCAGCAACGTCACTCAAAGGTGCGAAAAGATAGTGTAAGTAATCCCAACTCTGCAGATTGAGTCGGTCTTCAAACATGGCAAGCTCTCACTTTACTGCACGGAAATGCAGGACAGACTACTGGCTCTTAGGATCAATAGTCACCATCTTGTTTCCTGATAGTACTGCCAGCAGATAGCACAACATTGTTTATGTCTGCTGAACTTGCCTGGTACAAAGTTGTGTTCAGGGTTAAAAAGATTAATGGAACTATAATCGATCCTGCACAAATTCAAACTGTGAGTGAGGACAACAGTTTAACGGTAATCCCTACCACACATTTTTCCCCAATAAGAAACCCTCAACATCCACGAGACTAAACACGTGCCTCATGCTGGTGCAAAATCGGCCTGAGGAAACAAGGCTTCATCGAGGGACTTTTTTTAATTTTCTTTGACATAAACGGTTATGTCTCGGATAAATGATATTTTCCTATGTGAATGGTCAACACTTACATGCATGTCATGCTGTTCTGTTTACATACACTGCCGTGTATGCAGTGCTTTGCTGCTTATTCCTACAAAAAGAAAAAAGACTGAACACTCTCGATTGCACAATCAGTTAGTCAATTGGTATTATGAGATTACAACTTTTAACTATGAAAATAAATTCAGGTATAATTCCGTGAAGTAAACACTATCAGGATGAGCGCTTAGCATTGTTTTATTTGAAGATCAATATGTTTTTGTGTGTCTTTTCTATGGTCAAAATATTCTTCTAGGCCTCTTAATACAATGCCTAACCTTTATGCTATGTTTTATGACAGATTTTGTTTTATAAATCGTTTACTTTTCGGTTCATTCGAGTTGTGGTGTGCAAATAAACTTACCACTACCTTCCCTGTAAAAATGCCCACAAATTTAATTTCCATAAGATTTCCATGAAAAGCACAACCCTTCTTTGGAAATGAGCTAATTTTCCATGTAAGATATTCATATTACACACAGTACAGAAACCTTTACCTGTTTCCAAAGAAACAGCAGCAAAGGGAGCTAAACAAAAAAATAAGCTCATACATTACAGTCCCACGATTTAAATTTGAAGTCCTGTGCCTGTATTCACAAATAAATTTAAAACTAAAAGTAGCTTTTAGAGATGTAATTCTAGGAACAATCTTAGAATTTCCAGAATTCTAAGATTTTTCTTAGAATTTTACATCGGTAAGAAAAAAGCTATTTACAAATAAACCCTAGGCCTTATGACAGCTCCTTAAGTGAAGAAAGAAAAAAGTTAGGAGTAGTCAGGAAGGACTTTAAGTGAGCAAAGACTGTTAAGCATGGAAGATGGTGGAAAAAGAGAGTGCTATTTGGCTGATCCATCATCTAAACAGTGGAGGAAATGAGCACATCAACTTAATTAACAATCATACACTTAGATAAGATAAACTTTTTAATTCACATCGAGGTAAATTAATTAGTTTCAGCGATGGGTTAAGGGTACGGCTCTTGTAACATAATTGTATTGAAGATAAATAAATAATAGAAAAAGTGTAATGTAAATCAAAATGCAGATATTGATCTGTGTGTAGGCTTCTGGCAACCCTCAGTTTTGAGAATCCCATCTTCCTCAATGTGTACTGTACCGTCCAGAAAAGGCAACATGTTGTTCTTGGGATCGTTGCTTGTAAACTTGGTGTTAATGTCCACTTAGTTGATGTGGTTGCTGAATGCCTTAACTTCTTTGGTTTGGATTTTGACCCATGTGTCATCCACATATCTAAACCAGTGAGTTGGTGGTGTTCCCTTGTAAGCACTGAGTGCCCTGCTCTTCACCTCCATGTACAAATTGGCCACACCGTGACCATGGCACATTCATGTTTCTGTCGGTAAAAGCTGCCTCTGTACTTGAAATATGTGGCTGAGAGACAGAGGTCCAACACAAACCTGGTTTGGTGTTAAATTGGTTCTGTCTTTTAGTGATGCATCGTGTTCCAGCTCAGTCCTGATGGTGTTCACTGCCTCTGATGTAAGAATGCAGGTGAAAAGAGAGGGGGACATCAAAGGAAACAATGGATTCCCCTGGTGCCGGTCTCAGGTGTCGGACTTTAGAAATAAATTCTGTGGAGTTTTGTATGTGGTGTGGAGGGTTTCCAGCCAACAGAGCCAAAGTTGTTGCAAGATGTTTTGCAGTGTTGTATGTGACCGAGTTAATGCTGCTGACAATGGGTCTGAGAGGCATTCCATCTTTGTGTATTTATGGAAGTCCACATGTGTATGGCCTCTTCTGCATACAGCTGATAGTAGACAAAGTGATTGGTAGCTTTCTATTTTTCCAGTGTTTGTAGAGAGTCTGTTATTTTATTTTTCTAGTTATTGATTGGGTTCCTTTTCGGGGTCTTGTATGTGCTTACATTGTTACTGTCCATCAGTAGATGCATTATTTTGTCATGGTAATCATTTGTGTTGAGTACCACTGTGCATCTGCCTTTGTCTGCTGTCTCTACTGAAGGTTGTAAAAGCCATTCTTTCTGTTGCAATGATGTTTGAGGTGAGTATTTTTGTACTAGAGAGTGCTGCTGTTGTAACCTTTATCCTAAGTTCTTCCGCTTCTGCCTCTGCAATGTTCTTATTTCTTGTGACTGATTCAGTGACAGTGATAAGATCAGAAGTTGCTTAGAAACATTCAAAACATTCATCTCTGTATGGGTGAGATGTCTCAGAAAGATCAAGTCTCCCTCACTTTACCTCCTCTTGTATTGACACAATACAAAGAAATTATGTCATGGAGATAATTAAAATGAATCCCAGATTGGCCTGTTGCATGCATAAATCCAGTACCACTTCATAACAGCATAGGGACCCAGAGAACACACTCCACTTAACAACGTGACTGCATCTGAAAAGGTCTAATTTGTGAAGACTCTTTAGCCAAAGCGAACGCGCATCAGTGTTCGGCATGATAAGTGCTGTCTAAATAGTGCAGTCAGTAAGACTGCACTATGATCTATCTTGTGAATTGGTGCTATAGAAAAAAAATTAATTGAATTTCCTGTAACCGTGCCAGCAAGCTGAAATCGTGCTGCATGTGTGTGAATGGAAATATTACAGCTTGGGTTCTAAGTTCACCTCTGACCTATCTCCTCCAAAACAATTATATTTACTTGCTATACTGTTTTACAATGATAAGAATTTTATACTTAACTTTAACTACTATTCACTATTCATAAAACTATTCCTTTTCCTAAACAATTTTGTTCACTTCCTTATTTAATAAATATATCACACCCTCCTACTATCTCTTTTTATCTATCAATTGTAGTTTATTTTCTAATCTATCAATCTATTCCTTAATCTATTGTCATGGTGCAGCCTTGCCTGCTGCACCATGGATATTTCATGGCACTCTCCACCTTCCATACAGCTCCTGATTCCGTGCTCAGTAATCATCTACACCTGTCAGTCACTAATCAGCCAGTACTCAGCACACCTGTCAGCCTCCCTATTTAAGCTCCCTGCATTCAGTCCTCCCCTGTTGGTTCGTTCTGTTGGTTTCTGTTTACTCTTGTGGACTTTGCTCTTTGCTGCTCACCTCACCTTGTTCTCATCCAGCCTGAGTTCTCTGCCTGTCTGCTGTGACTCTGGTCCTGCTCTCACTCCAGTCGTGCAAGTATTCATCCAGTTGTGCTGCTGATCAAGCCTGGTTCCCAAGTCTCCATTCTGCTGTGCTGTTGATCAAGTTCCGGTTCTCAAGTCTCCATGCTGCTGTGCTGCTGGTCCAGCTGTCTTCATGCTCCGGCTCCGTCCTGCTCACCAGCTCCAGCCATTCACAGCTCCAGCCTGGTCTGAACTCTGGTCATCTTCCTCCACAATTCATCATCTTCAATAAACTCTCTTTTTAACTGTACTCTGTGTGTGGTTACGTTCGGATTCATCTAAAAACATGACATCTATATCCATTACCTACTAAACATTTTTTAATCTTTAATACGTTCCTGCCCTTTCATCTGTCTCCAAATTCTTAATCTTTTCCCAATTGAATTCTTTAAGTCCCAAAAACTTTTTAGCTCATCTTGCAATAATTCTTACCTTCTTGGTCTTATGCTTGGCTTGATTTGTGCAGTTGATGACATAGGCTATGTATAAAATGAGTTTCTTCAGTGTTTGAGTGAAGTTTTCTTCTGTTTCCACATTACTTCGTTTTGGAACTTCATTCTCTGCCAGATTTATTTCTCTTGTCCTTTGTCTTTGAACTCTCTTCACTGCTTCTGTGTAGCTTATGTTTTTGGTTGTTTTAATTTGTATTTCCAGTGCTTTTTTCCTCACTTCACATCCTCCATAGTTAACTCTAACAGTTGCAAAACCTTTCATCTGCTTCTTCCTTGCACTCCTCGATTCTGTGTTCTTCACCGCATTTTCAGCACCTTTACTTTCCTCTGCAAACAGCTGCCACGTGTCCATAGCGCTGACACATATAGCATCTGAGTGGAGGTGGAATGAAAGGCCTGACTGGGAAGCTCATGTATACAATTTTAACTCTTTCTGACAAACTGGCTCTGAAACTCTATAAGAGGTGTCATGCTTGGCACTCTTTTCCTTGTATGTATGTATTTATAGAATCTCTGTATATTATTAACCTGCCCTCCATCCATGTTTATTTTTAATCTATCTAGGTCCTCATTAGTTGGTATTCCTGTGATCAATCCTTTAACTGTTTTGTTATCTCCTATGACTTTTCTCTCTATCACCTCTTTTTTTCCCTATGTGTCCAACATGTAATGTCTTTTGTTTTTGCTCCTCAGTTTTGCAAATCATCAAGTTTCCATCTCTCAACACTTACTCCATTTCAATCATAATGGGGCTCATGTGACCCTGTTTTCCTCATTTCTAAATCTAAGTATTATTTTGAACTCTTCTCTCACAACTTTCCTATGAATACCATTTCCTCATCCAAATTGTTGTCCTCTAATTCCTGTTTACTTCCTTGACTGTCAAATCAACTCCTATCCTCCTTTTTTTCCTCCTCCTCGACTTCTACCTCTTCCTTTCCAATTCAAAACTTTTGTCAATTGTTCCTCTTCCTCATCTACCCGAATAACCATTCTGTGCTATTCACATACCCAAGGCAAGGATTTTGCACAAGTTGTTGCTTTCTGTGAAATTTATGGATGAACTCTGCACGGCCTCTCAGCTGTCCCATCTCCTCTTCTCAGATGTCACATCTCTGTCTCAATCCAGTAGCAGATGTGCTCCCCAGGGCTGTAACTGACTGGAAGCCACCCTTTTAACACCAGCCTGGTGGGTATAATGAGACAGCCATGCCATCCATCTGCTTCCTGAAAGAAAACAAAACAAAACAAAACAAAACAAAACAGAGACACCTAGTGGAATGGAAGGGGTCATTACAAACTAAATACACCTTGAATTAAATAATACTGTATATCCTTCAGTGATGTTGTCATAGGTGTTGGTTGTTTGTGCCTATGATACATTTTCCATTTGTTCTGTGGTTCTTTTTCTCTCTTTGCAAGTGTAGAAGCAGACTCTGAGGATGATATATTGTATTGTTGTTTTGCTCTACTCTATTTTTGTAATCTTATCTCCCTTTTTTGTGCCGCCTTTCTCTCTTCCTTTTTTCTTTCCATTTCTGTGTCCACTGAATTTAAAATACATATCAGGTGGGGCACTATAGCAAAAGCAGTAATGCACCACTTGTGAAAGCAAATCTGTTGGACTCTCTTTGGCATGAAGACACAATTCTAAGGACTCAGGAAGGGGGATTTTTGGTTTCAGCAGACAGACACTTGACAATCTAAAAACACAAAGCAAATCTTATTTTTGTGAGACATCTGCAAATGATCACAGAGCCGTTTACTTTCTGAGAATGGGTTTTTGAAGGATCAATCGAGTTTAAACAGACGTAATTATCCTTTAGCCAAACATCCTCGATCTGTTCAAACAACCCTGTGCCAATGAGTTAAATCTTTAGTTTTAACCCACTAACTGAACAATAATGTAACGACCATCTTCTTTTTCTCTGCTAACAAAAATAAAACATCTCTATTTTCATGTGTAGATGGTTGGAAATGAGACGGAGCGGATTGGACTCGCTCCCCCTACTTCATGTGCGCTCCCAACACATGGGACACATCTTCTGAAGGGGATAACTCAGAGAACCAGTGTGGTTAATTCATGGAGCTGATTAACATTAGGTGGAATGTTTAGCTTTGAACACTGCTTAGCTGGTATATGATTTTGTTTAAGCTTTTGTGGTTAATTTGGCTAAATTGGAACATTTTGTCCACATCAGTTCTAGTTGAAGACAGCTTTGGTACTGAACTTGATATGGATGTTCAGACTGCTCCTGTAATCTTTTGTATTTTGTTAGTAAATAAGTTAACAATTACTTATGCAGAAGTTAGTTATTAGCAAATTACATATTTTAACAAATAAGACATTGAATAAAAAGCATTTCTCTTAACCAGAACTAATAAATTCAGGCATAGCTGCTTTATTGAAAACACAACATTTAATATTAGAGGCCAATAAAAACATAAGTTTAATGTCTGCTTAAAGGTTGTTATTTTCTAAAGATACCAACAAACGAAAGTCGTCGGAACACATTCTTATTTATTAAATATGACTGTAGATGAAGTAACAATTTCACGGTCAGTTTCAGTTCTGAGAAAAATAAAACAAAGACAAGGAATTTGACATTAATGAGGAAGAAACAACAAAAAAAGAGTATGTGATGAAGACCTGTAAAGGCCATAATGCATAACTGTCAAAACTTACATTCAGGCACTAGGACAACAGAGCAGGGAGCACAGAACTGGGTAGATTGACATGGAGAAACTGGCATTGTAATGGGTCTGAGAATAAGGCAGATAAATGGAACGAACCAGCTGAGAACAATAAAAATTCACAAGCCTTAATATTGATGCAGGGTTAAAAGATGACATAGATTGCAGGTGTGAATAACCTGACACAGAATAAAAGCAGAGAGGTCGAAGACGGAGTCTAATAAACCTGAAAGAAGCTGAACAGCGATTTAATGAAACAATTAACCAAGAAAAGATAAATAGAGACCTTAGAGAAATAAATCCAAATATAAAAAGATCAAAACACAAGAATAAACTAAAACAAAACTAAACACAAAGAAATAATTGATAAGACAACACTTTTCAAACAAAGAAAAAGTAACTGAGTAAGATGAGATTTAAAAAATATAATAAACAATGAGGATATGCTGAAAACATAAACACGAGAGAAAATAAAATCCAAATGCCTGTAGATTGTGTCATCAAATTTTTATGGGTTGTCATTGTGAAGGCTCTGCAGTTATACCTATACCAGTTTTTTGACAAATTCCTAAGTTTGGTCCCTTTTTTGGCAGACAACACACATTTTATGAGAGGCAAATGCATATAGGATCGGATTGAGACAACTGTTTACAAATGTAAGTGAAATGACAAAGTCCCATTGGTCTGTACAAAACTTCAACAGGTCTGCATTCTTGAGACGTATAGCTGCCACACCCAGCACGTTTACTGTATGATATGGAATCCACAGGATGAAGAAGCTCACAATGATGCTGGTCACAAGTTGGGTTGTCCGTGGATGGTTGAAGAAAGCTGCCCGGTTAATCTTCCTGTGTAAGCGAATATATGCAAAAACCACAAGAGAAAAGGAAACTAATCCAAACAGGTTTTCCACTAGCAACAAAACGACCCACTGTGTTTCAGAGTTAAACTGAGATTGGCAACGTGTTGACTGCTGGTAAGTTTTTAGCTGCTGAACCACCAAAACCGGAATGGAAAGGATGATAGCCACAAGCCAGAGCAGGACCAGCAGCACTCTTCTTCGCACCTTTTTGCACCTCTGACGGTGCACCACCACCAGGTAGCGTTGAATGCTTAACGCGGTTATAGTCGCCAGGCTCTCATAAATGCTGCAGTACATAAGGTACGCAAGAAGCTTACATGCCACCAGTTTGAATATCCATCCATCCATAGAGAACATTGTAGATCCATACCGGAAGAGTCAGCAGACATAGCAGGTCAGACACGGCCAGATTTAACATCAAACTCTGGCTCACACTGGACAGATTCTGCCAGTTAGGCTTGAGAAGAATCACTGCAATGTTTCCCGGAACTCCAAGAAGAAAACAGAAGGTGTACACCAGTACAGGGGCCAGACCGACTGATTTCCACGGAGGAATGGTTGGCAGTCCTACAGAAGAGGAGTTTGTGTTGACCAAAGTGAAATTGAATTGCTCCATGAAGTCTCTTGCTGGAAAGGCACTTGGCAACTGATGGCAATACATATGCTGTCAGGGAAGCAAAGTGAGTCATCAACGAGAAACTCAAAAACACACACCATGTTTGGAAGCAAATGCAAACAAGCAGAGACCCTGAGGACACATCATTGCTCTATTATTAGCTGAAACATTTTGCATAGCATATTTCTCTAATGGCATGGAGTTATAACAATATTTATTTTATCTATAAAGTCAATTTATGGTTAAGGAAAGACTTACTGTTGAGCCTAATAGCCAGATATGTAGCTTCTGTTGGAACAGTTAAACTTAGACAGACTAAGTAATCCTCATTCAGCTGCACATTCACAATGTATTATTTGTAGTATATTTGAGCACAATTTCATTCCAAGGCTCCGATTAAAAACAGTGGACAAAAGAGAAACATTATAAATACAAGTATTAGTCATTTCCCAGATTTGTAGCAGCAAAGCAAAAAAGGAATTTTATCTGTACAGAAAAGTTTTGTGTAAGACAATATGAATATTACAAATATATGTAGCAGCAGGATATATCTCAATCTCTGCAACACTAAATGACAGAAGAAGTTCCCTCTGTAACATAACAATAAATATTTTCCTTCAGTAACTTGTTTTATTTTTTGCTTGATTTTAGAATTAAGCAAAAGTGGCTTGCAAAAGTATTCACAACCCTTGAACATTTCCACATTTTGTCACATTACAACCACAAACATAAATATATTTTATCTGAATCTTATAGTAGTACACAATTGTGACATTTTAAAGTGTTAGAATGGCCCAGTCAAAGTCCAGACCTAAATCCAATTGAGAAAATGTGGCATGATCTGAAAACTGCTGTTTAAAAACATCTAATCTGACTGTGCTTGAGCTGATTTGCAAAGAAGAATGGGCAAAAAAATCAGTCACTAGATGTGCAAAGCTGGTAGAGACATACCTAAAAGACTGATAATTCCCAGTTCTGAAACACAAACTGACTCATGGTTTTTGAATGTGCAGCCATTCACTAAATGA
Organism: Fundulus heteroclitus; assembly: GCF_011125445.2. Lineage (NCBI taxonomy): Eukaryota > Metazoa > Chordata > Actinopteri > Cyprinodontiformes > Fundulidae > Fundulus > Fundulus heteroclitus. The sequence continues at coordinate 16,910,359 of NC_046375.1, read as the reverse complement.
GAATATGCATTCTCATGACACTCATTTGTCAGCTTGAAAGTCATGGTTTTTAAGTGTTTGGCCCACATGCAGACACAGACAGAAGCAGGGACAGTTAAAGATGTTTATTAAAGGCTCAACAAAGGGGACAGCACACACTGTGTGCAACAGATGAGGTCTGAACGTCAGAGCTGGAACTACTGAGGGAAGAAGAGGATATGTTTACAGAGGATCGAACCAGGGGGAAAATGTTCCAGAAGTGGCGCCGCTTACCATTTGGATGGGGAGACCTGTCCAGGGGGGATGAGTGAAAAAGGAACTCAGTGACAGTAACTCTCTGATGGAAGGTAGTGGCTGAGTGACAGAAGGGCTGGCAGATGTAATGCAGGCGGGGGGCCCGAACAGCACCAATGCGGTGGCAGACAGGAGGAGCAGCTGGAAGAACCAGAGTGTGACTGATGAACTAGGTGAATCCAGGAAGGGGGTTCTCACGCCCGGCTTGGTACCACCATGGGAGTGTAAGTGGAGATGCCAGAGCTAAATCTGAGCGACAGGGATTCGGACAACTGGTCCTCAGAGTACAGAGCCAACACAGGTGAGTGAATCCAAAACACGACAAAACTGGAGAAGACAGGAGGCAGGATTAGTCCAAAAACTGGGTTTCCATAAACTCACAGGTACGAAACTCGGGAGACAGATCTAGGGCCTTGGCATACCACGACGGGGTAACACTCTGGCGTATTCCAGCTGTCTGTGCACTCCTTTTAAGCCAGAGACGAGGTTTCCTCGATGAGCCGCAGGTGCGGGCCACGCCCACCCATCAACTGCAGCCACTTGTGAAGTAGAGTTAGTAGAAAATAGCAAATACATTTTAGCATATTATTCTAATTTATACAATTTGACTATACAAAAACGGATTGTTTATTGGGAAAGGAAAATAATGCACATCCGATTAATAGTGTAATGCTAAAGACAGAGGACCTGAATATTCAGCTGAAAACAGGGAGTGTATCAAAAGTTTATTAAAATAAATCTTCTGGTGGGAGACAGGAAATCTTTAATCTCAGCGCTTGGGAAAATAAGTCTTGAGAGGGTTCCGTTAGACAGTCAAGGGTCATACACATAAATGCAGAATCGAACAGACAAATCCAAAGGTTAGGCAAGAGGTGTGAGTCGTGGGGCATATACTTGGTCTTGGTCCAGAAATCAGAAGTCGATGAGGTGTCAGACAAGGGCAAGGCAAAGCAGGGGAATCCAAAACACGAGAACTTGATCATAAACAGGCATGGCAGGTAAAGAATGCTGGACATATACTCACACAATGGCTTTCAAATAATCTGGTGCCTGTTGACTGAGAAGCTTCAGTATATAAAGACAGTAGAGCAGGTAAATCCACTTGAGCTGATTTCCTTGCTGCAGGAGAGTCATGATCTTCTCAGTCAGCCACGCAAGAATCATAACAAACAGATTGTTTAATTAGTAGTGAAAGAGGTTAAACGGATTTACCTAACTAATGTTATGGTAGGATATGATCAAAGTGTTAATCTACACAACCAGAATCTAGGCTTTTAGCATTTGTTCTTTGAATAGTAACATCAATCCGTTTTTTCATATTATGTAATACGTTTACTGCTTTAGATGCAGCCTTGAAAGAAATTAAAGAAAATTCTGGCAAAGCACAAAAATTTGGGTTTTCTTGAACAAAAATATGATTGTTTTCTTCTGGGGATTTTGTGTAAGATCTTTGGGAAATTTAGGATTGTCTCTTCCAATAGCATATTTGTTGTTATTGGAAAACGACTCTTGTACAATGTTAAAAACAAAGGAATAAGTGACTAACAACAAAGGATTTTTTTGGAAGTGTTATTTATCTTTTATTGCATCTAATTTGGACTCACATGCAGGTAGGGAGATTGGAAGATGCCATTCATCATAACAAAAAAACAAGAAGAATGAACAAACAGCCTTCATATAACAAAGAAACATTACTTATCCACAATCTTTTTAATGTGTCATACTTGTCTTTTATTTTTCTTCCAACAGTTAATACCACTTAATGCCACAATGGATTAAAATACAGTCACCTTTTTTTAAAGTAAGTAACACAGAGAAACATCCAGTGAACACAACTGTTTTACAGTATGCCTGTAGGACCCAGAGGCTGCACGTGAGCAGACGCACCGATTACTGCTGCATCAGAAATGACCCAAAAAGAGCTAAGACCCCATTACAATCCCACTGTGTCTTTCACTTGTGTTAAGCCCAAGACAAAGAAATAAGGTCACCGAGATTATTAAAATGCATCCCAGATTGGCCTGTTGCATGCTTTAATGCAGATTCACTTCATACCAACAAGGGGCGCCACAGAACACACTCTATTCAAAACCATCTCTTTTTACAGAGAAGTATGAACAAAGAAACTGGGGAAATTTACGCAAACTTGCTCTTTTTCTTTAATTTAAAGTAACTAAATAAATATATATATTTATATATACTTTTTAACAATAAAGATCACTGAAAATATGTAAATTCTGTCATTTAAAGTAGTCTAAAATGCATATGTCAATTTGAACAGTTCATGATTTTTTGCATGTTTCATACAAGGTCAAAACAAAGGAAACAAAGTAAAACAGAGGGCTGATGTGTTCAATTATAAGTCCGGAAGAACAGTGCACGTTGAGTTATGGTGCTTTTGTCTTGTATTTTTTTTTTTTTTCAAAAGCATGGGGTTGAAAGATGGGTGGATGAATCCCCAAGCTAATGTGGGCATAAGCAAGTTAATAATGACATAGAACAATGCTCAGTACTCATTTGGACATCAGGGGCAGAGAAGAGAGACAGAGGAGCTGGAGTGTGAAGCTACACTGAACACAGTCCACATTTAACTTTGAACACAGTCCTTCTCTGGGTGGTGCAAAAAGAAACCAACATATTTCCACCATTCCAAGTCAGCTGATATGCTGAATGAGTCTAAATACACATTTATTGATTTTTTTGGGGTCATTTATTTTTTCATAGTATATTAAGTAAAGGTTAACATTGAAATACACACACTCACACACATTGAAACATAACTGGTTTTCTGTATCTAGGGTTCATATTCACAGTTGTGCTACAACATTAGATAAGGAGGGCAGGTTTGTTACAAGTCAAGGCTGGTGGAAGGTTAGAGGGTAAAGACTGAAGAGATGATGGCTGGCTGGCTGAAGAAGAGGCGTGGAGTGGGGCAGGGGTGGGGGGGCAGACATCCATATCCACAGAGTTCCAGACACAATGACAAACCTACAGTGGGGGTAGAAAAAAATGAAATAAGGATTGTAACGTGACAGAATCACAAAGAAGAACCTATGTTAACTATATACTTACACACATATCAAGAATCTTTTTTTAAATCTTTTTTATTGTCACCGGGTTTTTACCGTGGTGAAAAATCTTTTCAGACAGACACCGGCACACAAATAATATACACAGGTAGACACATCAGACATAGTATTTGCCCCTTTTTAATTTTGCCAAGAGTGCAAAAATAGTCTTTAAGGTCTGCTAAGACTTGTACTGACATGAATTAGTCGTTGCATGAATCAGTCACTCAGCTTCTTTGATGATACATTCATGCCTGCTGTAAACATATACTGAACTGTGCAACGAAAAAAATTCCTGACAAGTTAGTGTGCAAATATGCATTCACAGTTCGATCAGATAGACAGGCTAGGAATGGCAAAAATGGGGTCAAAATCACATATTTAATCCAAGATGGCTGACTTCCTGTTTGTTGTATGACATGAGTACAAGAGTTTTTGGTAGGTCTTGGGAAATTCTACAAGTGTACCAAATTCCATACCTCCATGACAAAGTAAGCTAAATGTAAAGGGTGTTTTGTTGAAATTTTCAAGGGGGCGCCATTTTGTTGAACTTGTGAAATCCTTAAGATGCATAATTTTACACAAGGCCTCACGCGTGTGCAAAACAGTGAATCTTCGTATATGTTAAGGCCTCCAAAAAGCCAATTCATTCTCCAGGAGAAAAAAAATGAAGAACAAAGAGTAAGATCACAATAGACCCAGATCACCCTGTAATCTTTGTCATTTGGGGCTCCTCAATAACTTTTGGAAGTTTGTTTTTAATAGTCCCAATTAGTTTAGTTGTAGATGTGGAAAACGTGGTAACACATTTGGTAAAAGAGGGGAGATATTAATAGCCATTGCTTCCAGGAATGATTTAAACATCTTCTCAGAAAAGAGTCCTCTCTGCTGGTCAAAGTGAAGAACAACGCTTTGGTGGCCTCTTTAAAGTCCATCTGCTCAGTATAATTAATGTGAAACACAATAACTTGGATTTAATTAGACATGTAAATGTATATTTGGGATGGAAACTTCAATAGTAGGGCACTATGTACTTTAAACAAGGAGTGTGTGTGTGTGTGTGTGTGTGTGTGTGTGTGTGTGTGTGTGTGTGTGTGTGTGTGTGTGTGTGTGTGTGTGTGTGTGTGTGTGTGTGTGAAGCTGGTTCATTAATACAGAGCACAGCTACCTTGGGGTTTATGGGTCAGGCAGTCTACATGAAGTCCTTAATATTCAGATCATCCAGAGCATTCCTTGGTGGTGCGGGCTTTCTAGGGCTTTGGGCCATTCCAGGAGACATCTGCAAACACACCTGATCTTAGCATTTACCCTCATTTTGCAAGTTTGCAACTGGTAGCACACTTGGGAGCTTATTACCGGTGCTCCTGGGTTGACTCCTGCAGCAGGGAAGCCTGGCCTGGCCATGGGCATCATGGGTGCTCCTGCAACTGGTGCCCCAGCCTTATACAAAGAAAAAGGGAGGGATAAACAAGCAGTTAAACAGAACGTCTAGCATCTGATGATAGAGGGAGGGACACCTAAGAAGCTGATTGTCCATCAATATCCAATAATGTCCAGTTGGAACATTACAGGACTGGACAGGAGGGGTCATCTTACCATGGTGAAGCTGGGGTAAGTCCCCATAAAAGGAGCAGGACCCATGGGAATTGTCTAAAGGTGTGGAGGGGATGGAGAACGAGGAGTATGGATGTTACCATATTACATATAACATAGACGAGAGATGCCGCAAAACCAACACATATAAAGATGAGTGCTGAATGCATTGATGCTTTCTAATGACACACAAAAGTGATGCTAAGGACAGACAAAACAGCACACGAGAAACAAAGACAAGCCCGCAACACAAAATCCTCATGTCAAGTGTAAAGTCCTACTCTTTACTGCCACATGCATAATGAGGGGAAACTACTGTTTGCCAAAAAAAGCAAATGTATCAATAAAGAGTTGAGCCACTGTATATGGAGCGAAATAAAGTACTCTGATTTCAATCACCCTTTAAACAGAAATAAAGCATATATCCCGAAGAATGAGACGTTGTTTCGAGTCATATAATTTCTCTCTTCATCACTCTCCAGTACACATTCCAGGAATAAAAATAAATTTTACCCAAACTACAAATTACACCTTCATGAATTTGTGGTGCTGCATGTTAAAATAGCAGCTTTGGTTTATAAGTCTGTGTGGAACGTGCCATCTTGTAGTCGCGCATCTCCAATTAAACCTGAGCTTTGAGTAATGCATAGATACTGGAGAACCAAATGAAGGCAACGCTTTGAGATTGCTGTGACAGGTGTGCCCTGGCTGTCATGCGGGTCCACTCCATGCTATAAGACACAGACAACATTTACCATGGGTGCACCCCAACTGGGGGGAGCTACCTGAGGAGCCGCTGCAGTTCCCATTGTGAGGTCTTGGAGCAGGAAAGACAGAGAGAAAGAGAGAGAGATTCTGCAAAATCACTGCTTTCATTTGCAACAATAAAAAAAAATCATACAACACTGTGCAAAAGTCTTCTGGTCGTGTTATGCAATTAATCTGACTTTCTTATAGCGCCCTAAGACTGAGCAACATGTATTCAGCTTTTGTTAAAATTATATCATTCAAACATAAAATGTTTGTTAAAGTTGATATAGTTTTATACATGACAAATACACAATTTGTCCCAATTTCATCGGGATTGTTGCAGATTCTCAGTCATCCAGGTCATCGCAATCATACGAGTTTCAACAGAAGGCAACTGGACTTCTCTTGTTTCTTGAATAAGGGTTTATCTTGGCTGAATAAAATACCTTTTTAGTTCTGAGCATGGTCTGGGAGTATAAGGCTTATAAGTTGTAGCCAGAACAATTACACTCAAAGGACCGTAAGGGTCACTAATATATTAGTTAAGGTCCCTATAATGGCTGTTAAGATCACAAATAGGTTGCTGTTTCAGAACTGAAGAAGCGTTTTGGATGAGAGGCAATACATTGAAGAAAGAAGAGAAGGACCTAAAGCTGAAAACTTGGCTTACAGTAGCAGATGAACTAAAGAACAATTCCCTTTTCAAGTCCTGTGTCAAGTCTATGCTAGATTGTTATAGTTTTAACATTTTATTTACTTAAAGTATTAACATTCTTATCAACCACGCATCAATCCGTACCAGTCTAGTGGACATTTCAAGTCTAATATCACATCTGATCATTTGAAATTATTTTATATGAACTAGTAAAAGTCACTCCAACTACTGTTACTATCTACAATCTAGTTTTAATAGTTGGATAAAAAATTCTCATAACTCAAGGGTCAACTGGCCTAAATGGGTATGAGAATGGGAATGAATAGAAAATGGGTCAATATTAATTTAGCAACAAATTGGAGCCTTTTAATGATCGTTTATCTCTCTAAATCCTCACAAAATATGGCGGCTATAGAAGTAAAGAAATACAAAGTGGTACAAGGACATGGGTATAAAACGGGTTGTGTATGCATTTAAAAAAAACATATAGGTGGAGACAAAATGGTAACATGTGGGTAAAAATTGGGGTTAAGATCAAATTCATCCAACTGGATAGTGATTTGCTTGAAATTTAAAATCTATTCAACTGACTAACTAAGATGTAAAATAGATGTAAACAAATAAATAGATACTAAAACATTGGGATTGATGTTTAAGCAGTAACTGATGCAAAAAAAATAAAAAACTATATTTCCACCTTTTACAGGGGTTAGCTAACTTCCTCCTATGTTTCTACATATAGCTAGACAAATGGTTAATCATATAAGGGACAGGCTTATTTGTTTTTGGAAGGATGGATGTATGTATGCATGTATGGATTTTTTGCCTTATTGCTCTCTAGACTGGAAGTAAGAAAAGTTTTGATTCTCAGAAATGGTTGAACAGGCAAAATGTAAGACAGATGGCCTGTGCAAAACTAGTTTTCTTTCCAGCATAGCTTGTCCAATGGGGGGAAAAGTCAATGTGTTACGCTGTAAAGCACTATGCAGGGTAAAGAACTCGACATCCTCTAAATCTCTGACAGTGATTTCATATTTGTTTTGCTGCACATCTTCCTTGTGAGGGCACCAGAGGGTATAGCAAGTGTATTCTCTAAACATGCACTATTTTTCACTATTTGAGTCTGCACTTATTCTAAATGGCTACTTACTACTTGCCATGTTAGCCATAGAGGTGTCAACATCACCCGCTTGAGGGGTCACTGTGGGCTTCATTATGTCGCCTAGCCCATCAAATACTACAGCAGGGAGGGAGAAGAAGAAAGGAAGGGCAGGATTGGGAGATTGAAGGGAGAAATTAGCATCCTGTGTGAGCTATCCTCACTCTCTACAACAACGCTGTAGCACATCTCCTTATTACTGGCGATTACTATGGCAACCAAAAGATGTCTCTATGACAACAGAGGAGTTGGACGGATCAATACTGAACACTGGGAGATGGCCAATTACAGTGAATTCAGATGATGACAAAGAATGTCTATATAATCTGCAAGGAAATGACAGTGAGAGCACATGAACACATGCAAACCTGAATGTAAGATTTCTTTAGAAATAAAAAAAGATCAAACATTTTAGTAGATAAACACACATGTAAAGAAACAAGTATCTCGCTGCCTTTATTCTAGCACTCCAGCCTGGATAAAGGCAGGTTACATGTTAAACACACCACATATTGCTGTTGTTTTACACAGCAAGTCTTTGTCAGCATCTGGTGGCGGAGGGGACAGCGCAGTGGAGCTGCGCCACTGCAATGCAATGCACTGTGGGAATATAGCATGTTAAAGAGCAAGGCAACTCACCCATTCAAATGGCAGGAAGCAAGAAATGAGCCAGCCCAAGAGCCAGATGGAAAAAGAGAGCAGGGGAGAAGCGTGGGAACAAGAGAGGATAGCGAAAAAAAGCAGAGATGCCAAAGTGAGAAAGAAATGTTGAGTTTCTGAAGTTGCGCATAAGAAAAAGACTAGTAGAGGTTTCAAAAGGGGGAAAGAGAAAGAGTTAAGCCATAAAGAAGCATTTTAGCAGACTTTAGATATATGGGAACAGTGGCACTGATTGAGATGAGCATGAACCAGATGGAAGAGGAACATTTTTAATTGATAACATTGAAGGAACTTACCATTCTCAGACTGCATCAACCAATTCAGTAGTGTGCAAATCTGGTGCCTTGCACTGGACGTTTTCACATCTTCCCTGTGAGTGCTGTTTAGATAGAATGCATCTAAACAATGTCTAAATTCATAGATGTTTAGGTGAAATTTGTTACGTTTTCTTTTAAACTTTTTTTTTCCACAGCCTTTGTGACATTCTCTCAGTTCTGCCTCGTCTCTGTGTTACAAACAGCTCTCACAGTGTGAAAATGTGAAAAGGTCCAAGGGATATGAGGACTTTTGCAAGGCATTGTATGCACATTACTTACTTATTACAATAATATTATATAGGCACCATTCAAATTCAAACCATTTAACAACCAGATGGGGTCTTCACAAAAAACAAAGGGATAAATTAAAAAGGGAAGATACCTGCAACCTATCTCTTGCACAAGTAGCAACGTTAGTAGACACAATGTATATCTAGTTTGACAGGTTCACACCACCAAGGATGCCATCAATATAATCCTCTTTGATGATGTGCTGATACTGGGATAAATGCTGAGACAAATACTTGCAGATAAAAAGAATAAAAACACATACAAACATATTTGAATTAGTTCTGTAACTCCATGGTAAAGACAAGGTCACTGGTTAAGCCCCAGCATAAATCAGTTGTCTCTTCCTCTGTGCATGAAAACTTGTAAAAGGTTTATTACACGTGACGATTTACCTGACATGAGCTCAGAACCTGGAGCGGCAGCAGCAGGAGCAGCAGCAGCAGCAGCTGGGGCATCCCCTCCTGTGGACTCTGTTGCAGGTCATCCGAAGCATGACCACATCATGCCATGTCGGGCCGCAAAACGTTGTACCATTTCCAGCGCAGCATGAGGGCAAACAAGGGTAATAATCAGCCTTCTGGTTCAACGCTGCTAATTTCAGACAAAATAGTGCGAGTTAAAAATGATGTTGCAGCACAAATCAAAACACACAGCAAATGAAAAATTCTCCTAACTTCTTTTTCATTGACACAGTCAACATAATTCAAAACACATATGCCCTGTAATCTCAGTCAACCACGTGGTGCATGTGATAGTGAAACAACTAGAAAGGGGACCCCCCTATTCAGTAACAGATGCATAGAAATACTGGCAACCGATGCATATTCTGTAGCTGTAACCATAGAAGCAAAAAATAAATAAATAAATAAAAATCATGAGTTCACTTTACAGCCTCCTCTTCATTGATGTTTTTTCAAGAACCATGGAGACAGATTGAGGGCAGACAGTCGTTTGTGTTACCCACCACCAAACAAGCTCATGATGCCTCCTGTGTCAATTTTGGATGGTGGTGCAGAGGAGAGGGTGGGTGCAGGGGAGCTGAACAAATCGGCTAGAGAAGGCAGGAGGTGGAGACGATGTTAAGAACCCAACACGCAGAGACATAAACGCACTTAGAGCAATCCTTGTCATTTATTATGATGCATTATCAGTTGCAGTGCACGCAGTACATGCTGAATATGGAAAATAGGTAAGAAACAAAAGTAAATGGTTCAAACAGCTCAATAGCTTTTAGCTGACCTGTAAGAGAGCAATCTCATCTACTTTGTCTGTTCCCTGATCAAAGCCAAGGACAAAGCTGAAAGCAAACACAGCACAAAAGATTGGGAGAATAGGAAGGTGCACGCAAGATTGCAAACCCGGTACAGAGGGGTACCTGCTGAAAACAAGTCAGTGCTGGGTAAGGGGTCCGTTTTGGAGAGGCTTGAGTCTGGCATGGAGTCAAACATATCTATGAAGGCGTGCGCACCAAAACAAAACAGAAACAAATACATGTTTTTTAAACTGTTGATGAGACTCACAAACAGGAAAGTTGCAAACATACAGAGGCATTGAAAAGACACGCCTCGTGGGCTTGAATGTCACATTAATTGTGAAGCATTTGAATAATTTTATTATGGTGACTGTTCATACAACATATCTTTTGTTTAATCTTAACTAATGAATTTCAGTTCCAACGCTCTGACCAAAATGCTCACCATCAAGTAAAAGACAATGGGTTCAGATGTTCAGGCCCCAGTTACAAAACACCAAGGCTGAAACCTGCCATGACTGGAAGCTGAGGGTCCAGGCCAAGAAAGAAGCCAGTTTATCTAAATAAACACCTTCAAACTTGACACAAATTTGCAGCCGTTCAAATGGCAAAGCCAACTGATTTTGGGAGAAAAGCTTTTTGTTCAGATGAGACAAAGATTAAGCTTTCTGGCCACAATGACAGAGGAGCAGACTGAGTGAGGCTTTAAACAATGAGAAAATGGTACCAGCTGTCAGGCATAGTGGTGGCAATATCCTGCTGAGGCTTTGTTTTGCTAAACGTTGTACTGGTGTGTTGCACAAAATGGGTGAACTAGTGAAGTTCTTCGATTTTAAGGCAAATCAAACTTGTACGCAATTGGTTCTGACAATGGAGAAAGCAGGTTAACACTGCACATCTTGGGCAGACATGAACCTTACCATCCCGGCCGAGATGATTGGTCAATCTATCTGCCTCAAGCATGTTAACAGCTACATAAGGTTTTTAGTTTCTTTCAAATTTCCTAATGGACATAAATCATGGAAGGTTTATGCATATATTAGAGCTGGTATAACTCTGACTAGGTGTGAATTAGAGAAATCAATTGTATGCATTGAATCCTTGCTGTATGTTGTATGACCTTTTCCACTCCAAACAACAGTTTAAATGCAGTCTTAAAGGCCTAAGAATTCAAATCACAACCATGCTCCTGTCAAGGGTATCTAAATCTTTCAAAGGTATTGAATGCAGAAAATAACATAAATAATAAGGGAATACAAGATAGTAGAGGACAGATTTATCTAAGCAGTATCAGATCAGTTAAATCAGGAAGATGTAAAACACAAAACCTCTCATATGCCTCATGTTTACCACCAAAAAGGTCCGTCGAAGGGCTGGTGATGTCGGTGGCTGAAATGGTTGCAGTGGTGGTGATGGTGGTGGATGTGGAGATGAAGAGCGGTGAAGGGGATGGGGAAGGGGAGGGCTGAGTCTCCATAGAGCTAAAACAGACGTCCAGTGAGCTATTGTTCTCCACTGTCATCATCCCAAAAAGATCTAGACCTGAAGATGTAGCGTTGGTATTGCCATCCGACGAGGCAAAAGGGTCTTTGGGGTTAAGGAATTTAACATATGGAGAGGAAGAGGGAATGTTAGACAACGGATTTAATACAAAACAAGAGGATTTTAAGGATGGTGACTCTGAAAGAAAGTTTAACGTAATTCAAGGTGGAAATGTTGCCTCACTTCATAAAACTTTGTATTTGATATTTGACCAACAATGTTTTTACTCTGTAGAACATTCACACACTTCACACTGCTTTGAATGTCTCATTTAACGGAGATGAAAATAGTGCAGTTAAACATATGGGGTTGAAGAAAGCATGTGAGGAATGAAAGGGAAAGAGAATATGCCGAAATCCAACCCACTCCAGCTGTCAGTGGGAATATTTACAACTAAAATAGCTTCTGTGATGGAAAAAAAAATGCAAATAAACTGGAGCAAAAAGTAACTGCTGTTACAGCTTTTTAAACCTTCCCAACCTAGGGAAACAGGACTGTAAAATCAGGTCAGTGTCATTTCAGTGTATTAAAGAATCATTGCAGAACACCTCCTGGTATGAAAAGACAAGCGTTATGCCAATGTTTTGTACTTGATAGGAAAATACATCATCCTGTCAAATGCTGTTGGTTTCGGGCAAAAACCTTGTCTCATTTTTGTTTGATTGAGAACATCAACTCTAACGGGGGGAGTGGTGGCCTAGTGGTTAAAGCAGGGTGTTTGTGTCCTAGAGAAGCTGCAAGGTTCTGGGTTCAAATCCCACAGACTGCCACTCTGTGTCCCTGAGCAAGGCCAGTAACTCCAGAATGCCCTGGGAACCGCACAGAAGCAATCCAAGCAAGATATTGTGTGTTTTTTTTCATTTGCTCAAAGGTTTAATTGTTGGAGATATGAGGTTATTGTCCAAAGCAGCAATTCATAGAGAAACATGTGCGGAAATGCAACTGTTTTTGTTTTCCAGAGAATATAAATAAATAATATCCTTCAGATGCAGCTGACCACACACCACATATCTCTTGATATCCAGACAGACAAGTAACCTCTCTCCAACTGTTTTACAGGCCAATGGATGGTGGTAAAGTCCAATAGCTTCTTTAACATTTCAGGTTTTAGCTAAGATATGCACCAATTCTTTACAATAAAAGTTCCCCAGCAAAACCTCACCCCCACTACCCCATATCATGTAAGGAAGTCTGCTGCTGGTACCACTAGTTCCTCCCAGCTGGATTTGTAGACGTTGCTATAGAGAGGCTCAAAACCAAAAAGTCAGCAGTACCTTAATAGCAGGTGTACCTATTGTGAGTCTACTTGTCTGTTATTTGTTAAACAAAGAATTAATGAACATTAGTAGAAAAAAACAGTGTCTTAGATGTATCATGTAGGTCAGTTAAACTGCTTTGCTGTCCAGCCTCCGTTTTCAAGCACACCACATTTCGTGTATCTTCCTTCACTGAGCTAGTTCAGCTGGCTGTGTCTTCAACAGTTGGTCTTCCAGCTTCTATACTGCAGTAATGTCTAAAAACCTCCAAACATCCTCCCTATCTCAATCAAAAACTGAAAAAACTGCCATGTGTGTCTTTGTGTAAGTTTGGCAAATCTAAATTAACCAGTTCCAGCACATATTTTAACAACAAAGCCTTGATTAACTTGAGAAGAATGGTAACTACATCACACGCAAAAAAAAGTATATACAGCAATGAAAATGTTATTCTTAGTAAGAAAATGTTTATGTTTCTCTCCTAGACATAGCTATTTCCTGAGCCTTTACAGTGACTAACTGGATGTGCTCTCTTTCATCTTTTAGACTTGAAAACTGGTTTAGAGCTTACCTGCTTAGCTGTGTTTCTTTCCCACATGAAGCCATTAATGGAAGTAGCACCGCCATTATCCTTTCACTTTTCTCTCATTTTGAAATTATTCCTGGATCAGTGCTTCTGTGTATTTATTTTATTTTTTTTATGCTCCGTCTTCCCAAACCCCCAGTCATGTGTCTGATGGTCATTCACACTGAGTCTGGTCCTGTTGGAGGTTTCTTTCTGTGTTTTTTCTTTCTTTCTATTGTTGCTACATGCATTCTCTGTATTAAGGATTACTGCAAAGTGAGCTGTTGTTGTATAGTTAATGAATGATTCATTCAATCATCAAAATCAAAACACTTTGTTAACTGATTCGTTAATTTCTTAGTTCAGTAAGAAAAAGTGCCAGCGTGACAGTCAGGTGAAAATTGTGCATTCTGTATCGCACAGAATGTGTGACAAAGATTCAATCAATGATAGACACAGCACCACTCCAGTACAGTAGGTGTACTGTGAATCAGGAGGTGATCCGTTCACGCTGTGGCTGTGCTGGAGAGGCACTGGGTCACAGCGTGAATGGATCACCTCCTGGCACATGTAGTGCTCACATACTGTGCTATAGCGCTGTGTCACAGCGTGAACAAACCAGATCCTCATTTGTGCAGTATGTGGAATGGATTGCTGTTCCCATCACTAAAGTCAATGACACATGTGGTAACAAGCTCATATAGAATGAATGAATGCTGCAAGTCAATGACTTGATGCAATCTGCTTGGTTTTCTTAGATATAAAACGGTTTAAACAATCCGTCTGTAGATAGAAAAACGTTTTAACCAATGTGTCCGTATGATTCGATAGACTTGTGCAATACGTCTTGAGACGACGTGTTGTGAATTGGCGCTACAGAAATAAACTGAATTGAAACTGAAAACTCAAGTTAAATATTGCATCGCTAATCATTTCCAAAAATCATCAGCAAACAAGGGCCAAATTTCTTACGCTTTAAACTATTTTATACAAGTTCCACCTGAATCCATAATTTTGCTTCATATTTCAACAGCCGAATTATTTACAGGCGCATGTGATCCAATAGTGCTTTCTGGAAGCATTTACTAGATATGATCCACACATGACAAGGGCATTGGTGGCTTTATTTGAGTCACTGAGCGTGGCTCTCCTTGGAAGGAACAATAAAGCATTGAGATTTTGGTCTCCAGGGAGATGATAAAACATGCCATTTTTATCAAAAAGAATGGCATCCACTGAAATATTGTGCAGACTTTAGTTATAAACTAGGAGCCATCACAAGAAAGCAAAGAACAAAATGGAATAAGTTTTCTATATTTACACCGACTTTAGCACATTCGCACCCAAGCAGACCATGCACACATATATACAGTCACCCACCAGCTCCAGAGTTAGTGACTGGCGTGGACGAAGCAGCAGCCCCACCCTCTGCTGCAGCAGTGGCCTCAGTAGAAGGAGCAGGTGTAGCAAAGGCATCTGTCGTTCGCACAAACCCATGGACAGAAACAGCAACAGATGGCAAGAAGACAGACGCATAGATGAAAGAAGAAAAGGAAAAAGTCAAGAGATTCTTGGAGGTAAAGAAAGTATAAGGAAAACTAGGATAAAGCATTTGCATTAGAGGATACATTAGGAACTGTTTTTATTTGTTGCAAGATGTTAAAAAACAGATTTAAAAAAAGCTGTGGTACAAAACATTAGTGACTGGCGGATGAGTGGATAAATGGGTTTACAGACAGGAGGCAGTACACACAGAGATCAGAATAAGCCATTTATCCAATGCTGCAGGTGCCATTTAAAAATTTGGCCAAATTGTAGGGTTTCATGGCATTGCTTCTTAATGAAATAAAAGCAAAGCATGCCAGCTTATCAAACAAGATGCATGTGAAAATGAATTTGGCAGGGTCTTTATCTGCAAGCCAGCTGTGTGCGAAGTACTGAAGGAAGACTGATGTGTGGTCATAATAAAAATAAATGTAAATAGCCATGTTATCTACATTTTTTTTCACTTGGATTAGGCCAACAATTTAAGATTTAATTAGAAATATGAATGTAGAATTTATGAAATACAGAATTACAGTTGAAATTAATTAATACCATTTTGATACCGTTGTTATTCTATGATAAACTTTGTTAGGATATATTACTAAAAGATAACTTCAATAGGTTTAACCTGCTTCAGAGTACAGGCTTCTGTATTGACATTTTACATTGTTGCTTTAATTATGCACAGCCATTCCAATTACACTGAAAACCAATTAAAGTGGCTTATTTGGTTTTAAATTTTTCATTTATTTTGGGGGGTCTGTGTAAATTATTTATATACAGTGGAATTTTTATCCACACTTTTCACAACATCATGTTCTCCTTTTCATATGTGCTTAAATCAAATAATAAAAGAGCACATAATAAAAAGGCAGACACTGGCTTATAGTGAGAAGAATGTGCATCAGTGCCGATAGTAGTGACTTTTAGATGAATTGTTTGTATCGTGCAAAATATTTTTTATCAGCCTACAGTGCCATTCAAAAGTAATTATCCCCTTACAGGTTTTAAGGTTATTTTTCTTCTTCTTCATTTTGGTCACCCTTAAATGTTTCAGATTTACAAACATATTTTGACATACAAAATAATCTAAGTGAAATCAAAATACCGTTTTCAAAAGATTATTTTATTTATTAAAGAAAGCAAGAAGATATCTGCACCCCTTGTTAAATCATTAATTAGCATGTCACATTTTTTGCATTCAGTTTCACCAGCCATACCCGGGTCTTATTACTGCCATGCCGGTAGCATCAAAAATTTCCTAAAATAGAATCTATCTGTCAATATAAAGTGTGCTAAAATATCCAATAAAGCAACACTTCATACCCTGATCTAAATAATTTCAAGAACATATTAGAAAAAAAGTCACAGACATCTATCAGTATGGAAGAAAATACAAAGCCGTTTTTAAGTCTTTGGGACTTCAGCGATCTACTTAGAGAGCCATTATCCCAAAATGCATAAAACATGGAATAGATCCTTCTCAGGGGCGGCAGGCCTATCAAGATTACTCCAAGATATTCAGGACGTCACATAGAAACCCAACACATCATCTAATGCACCACAAGCCTTGTTGAACACTAAAAACATAACAATTTACCAATATAGATATCTCGATGATCTGAAAATTTGGGGGAAAACATTCTGAAGGTTGACGAAACCCAGGTGAAACTTTCTGCAAAGTGCATGTCCAATTATATCTGGTGTAAAACTAATAAAAAAAAATAAAAAAATCATACCCACGGTAAGGCCCTTGGAAAACCCGTAATGTGGCTGGATTAAAACTATTTTGCAAAGATCAGTGGGCCAAAATCCCTCCTTAGCGATATAAAAAACCTACTACCAGTTTTTAGGTTTAGGGGCCAATTGCTTTTTAACACAAAGCCAGAATTGTGTGGATAACTTTTTTCCATTAATAAAAAAAATTATAATTTAAAAATTGCAATCAAAACTTTCTCAGATTATTGTTGCTTGATACAAAAATGTGTTTAATTTCTGAAACATTTAAGTTGTACAAAAAAGTAAAGAACTGAAGAAATCTGAAAGAAGGCAAATACTTTGACAGTGCATGCTTAATGTGATTGAGAATGTGTCTGTGTTTTTGTGCTGTGAGATGGGTTTCAGGGTTGAGCTTTCCAGAGGTATTCCTTTTCAGAGAATTTTCTGGAAGCCCACTGACCTCCCAACAGATCCATATTGGTGGCACCAGGGGAAGTGGCAGCTGGTGTGCTAGTAGGAGGAGCTAGAGAGACGTTGGGTTCTGCCGCTGCAGGAGTGGGCGCTGCTGCTGCAGGGGAGGGGGCAGCCTCTGCGGCGAGTGGGGTTTCAGAGAGCATGGAATCACCCATTTCTGCCAAGGGGGTAGGTGTGTTTCAAATCCCCCCCAAAAAAAGGCAGCAACGTAAACCCAGAGGGAGCAACCAAAATAACGAAGGGGTCACCAGAGTGACACAGAAGAAAAGAAGTTAAAGCAAAATTCCAATTAAATTAAACCATTTCGTATAATTTAGATTCAAACGACAAAAATAAATTACAAACATAACCCGGACCACCCGGTAAAAACCAATAGATAAAAAAAATGGCCAAATAATAAAAGTAGCCCCCATATTAAACCAAATACAGACAATGGAGTATGTGGAGGGAGGGGAGAGAGAAGGCAAAGAGAAACAAAGAGAGTACTCAGACTAAAAAGAGCAGCTTGAGGAGACAAACAGGGAGTTAAGCATGTCACATTGGTACTATACTAAAGTCTAGTTAATATTAAATTGAAACTCAAACACAGGTGAGTCAATGTCACTTTGACTCTATGTTAGAGTTTACAAGAAAAGATAGTTGGTTACGTCAAGACAATCTAGTGGATAATTTATAATTACACTATCCTTGGCAAGAGATTAGAGGTTAAACACAGAGGTTGGTGACACTCACCTGATCCAAGCAGATCTAGGATGGCAAACAAATTAAGGTATAGGAAAAACAGGAATTTCATTAGACTGAATTCATGGTGAAAGGTTCCTACAATAGATGCCAAAACAATCTTTTAAAACTTTTATTTTCTTATTAGCAGCCACTGTAAAACTAACCATATTGAAGTTTGCCAAGACACAGAGAGTACTTCTTTTTTGTTGCAACTTCCATTCATTGTGTCCAAATGGCATTATATTCAGCCCAGTTGTTGGAGCTGATTCGACTGAAAGGAGCTTCTTACCTCCCCAAGATGTTGTTCCACCTGATGGTGCTGAGGGACCAGTGGAGGCCAGAGGATCCAGGTCCAACAAAGAACTAAAGAACAGCAAAAATCATCAAGGTCAGTTTCTGGGTGGTCTAATTTTAAATTCTTTAGACATATGTTTCTATTGCATATTGAAGTTCAATAAAAAAAACTATGTATACGTTTTCAGGGGTTTAATGGAGAAAAACACCAAGTTTATGTTGAGTGTAAATTTGTCTTTTTCAAGTATTTTGCCTGTCTTCCTGGGATAGTGGATCAGCTTCTGGTCCAAATTCTCACTAATGAGGGTCCAGTCTTCTCAGTTTTGAAATTCATCCCATTTTCCCCTGCTACCTTTTGAAGGTTGAACTCAGGGTAACTTAATAATTTTGATCCCGAGCCATTAGGTTATCACTTTAGACTCATAACACAGTGCTTTATAATACTTGAAAAAACACTGCTCATCACCAAATGGCTCCTTGGCAAAGTTTCTCTTGGAGGATGTTTTAATACCATTCTTTGTTGATGACAGTGTTTTTAGCAAAACGTTTGAGCTTGTTCACCTTATCTTCTCTGGTTTTCAAGTCAGTCCATTTTTGAAAGGTGGCAAATACAGTAGTCTGAAGGTGGGCATCAACTTTACCAAACTTAATACTTCCTGGAGAATGTCGGTATGTGCTTGATTTTCTTTCTTGTAGAGCTATTGGGATCATTGCTGCCCCTCTTGACACAAGGCAATGATTCACAAGTCTCCAACTCACTGTGCATGCAGAAACAGTAAAAAAAAATACACTCAACAGTCCAGGAAGTATTAAGTTTGTCATAATATTAATAGTTGCTTGAATGTGGGCCTTTGTCCAAGGATCTGGAAGGAAGCTAAAGTTATTCCTTTACCTAAGGATACTAAACCTGCTTTTAATGAGGGGAACTCTAGACCAATAAGTATTTTACCTGTTTTAAGTAAAATTCTGGAAAGGTTGGTACATGCACAAGTTCAACATTATTGTGTAACAAACAAACTTTTCACAGACTCTCAACATGCATGTAGAGCTGGCCACTTAACCTCTACTGCAATGATTCATATGACTGATGACTGGCTTAAAGCGATAGATAATTATATGTTGGTAGGTGTTGTGTACCTGGATTTTAGTGCTGCTTTTGACATTCTTGACCATACTTTTTTAGCTGAGAAACTTACGTTTTATGTTTTTTTCCTCATTAAAGTGGATTGAAAGCTATCTGTCTTTTAGATCACAAAAGGTTTATCTGAATGGAAGCCTCTTCAGTAGAAGAAGTTTGGAGTGTGGAGATCCACAGGGAAGCTGCTTAGGTCCTTAACTTTTCTCAATATTTACTAATGATCTAGCTTGGGCTACAAAAAATGCCAGAACTATCCTGTAGGCAGGTGATACCACTTTGTATTATGCTGCACCTTCATGCAGTGAATTAAATCAGGTTTTGAGCAGAGAACTTAACGTTGTATATGATTGAGTGGTGTGTAACAAACTGGTCCTCAACATCTCTAAGACTAAGTGCATGTTGATTAGTTCAAGGCACAAGCTATCAGCAAGCCTAAAGCTTGATTTAAATTTTTGTGACTTGATGGTTCAACAAGTTGAAAGTGCCAAACTCCTTGGTGTGATGGTAGACAGTTCTCTGTTTTAGTCTCATCACATTATTTTTTACTGTTCTGAAAATGGGAAGAGCAATTAGTGCCGCAAGGAAATGTTGCTCTTTTGTCCCCTTTCATGTCAAATAGTTCAGAGTCTAGTCTTATTTCATCTTGACTATTGCTCTACAGTGTGGACATCTGCTGCCAGGGGTGAACTCAAAAAGCTCCAGGTTGTTCAGAACAAGGCAGCACGGTTGGTACTGGGCTGCCCCATTAGATCTAATGTCAACTAGTTGCATGCCCACCTTTCCTGATTTACGGTTGAGAACAAGTTGCTTTTTGATACACTTGTGCTGTTTAAGTCAGTCATGAGCAGTAATGTTCCAGCTTTTCTACATTCTCAAATTGTTTTTAGTAATTCTGTTCATGATTAAAACACTAGAGGTTCAAGTAATGGGCAGCTTGTTTTACCAGGTCCAAAAACCAATGCTCCATAGAGATCTTTTATATATAAATCATTGTGTCTTTGGAATAATCTACCTCAATACATATGCTGCACTCAGTAAATTATCTTTTAAAAAGATTCTGAGACTCCATTTGATCCATTACTTTGTACTTTTGGCCACCCTCATCCCTTCCTTGAATGCCCTTTAGGAGAAGGACCAGACTGAACCTTCAAAAAAGCTTCACTTTCAGTGAATAGGATCTTTCACTGAAAGGTTATTTTCTTTATGGTTAGCAGTGGTTTTCTCCTTGAAAATCTTCCATTGATACAAGTTTTGTCCAATCTCTTTCTCACATCAGAAACACCGACCTTCACAAGTGAAACCTGCTGCACTTTGGATTTTGTTCTGGATCCTTTGGTGGCCTCTTGGAGGTGTTGAAAATGCGTTCTTGGAATAAATTTGACACTTTGACAAATCCTTGCAGAGTTCACCTCATCTCATTTTCTTTCTCTGTTTGTGGATAATTACTCTCACTGTGGGTCATTGGAATCCCAAAGCCTAAAGAATGGCTTTGTAACCTTTTCCAGATTGATAGATGTTAGTGACTTTGTTTCTAATCTGTTTTTTAATTACTTTAGATCAATTCATGATTTGTTGCTCTTTCATGTTCATGTTTTTATGGTGAATGGTAAATGGCTTGTACTCGTATAGCGCTTTATCAAGTCAGACGACCCCAGAGTGCTTTACACTACAGTCAGTCATTCACCCATTCACGTACACATTCACACCCTGACGGCAGACATGACAAGACACAAGTAGCCTAACAGCATGCTGTCACAGGTTCTATTTAAATACATTTATTGACCTTACAGGTCTGGCAGTAATTAGCCCTGGGTGTAGCTAATATAAGTAAACTAAGAAATGTTATTAATTGGTCATTCCATTATTTACACAACATTTTCACGCAGGGCTAGGTTGATTTAGATAGTTTTACTAATAAAAAAAAACCTTTTGAAAACTGCATTTTGTAATTACCCAGGTTATCCTTGTTATTAAAATGTGTCTCATGATCTGTAACATTGAAGTGTAACAGTAAAGTAGATATCTCTAAGGGGACACATTCCCAATGACAATATTATGGCATAATTTCAATAAATGTGAGCTTAATTTTGCATGTCAGAGACAACAAGTTTAGAATGTTCCTGCTACACTGCAATCTAAGATATGATTTGAACTACCCTTATTTAATTTACAGTACATTAACTTGTTTAATATTTAAGGGAGCAATAAGTAAAATTTCACCACCAGGTGGGCTGCTGACCAAAACAAAATGTGTGACGAGCCATGCTTCTCTCTCTTCCTCCACTCCAGCTGCTACCCAGCGGCCCCTTTCCCCTTCCCTTCTCACCCATCGCCTCGTATGCGCATAATGGCAAAGGATAAATACACAGCAAAACTGCATCACCTTTCAGAGCTACATGTCAAGTGAAGAAGTAAGTAATTCATAACTTTATAATTAAGTTAGCAAGAGAGCGTTTAGATCCGTTGGGCATGCTGTCCACCATTTTGCTCCTATGCTACACTGCTCTGACGGTGCCATTTTATGGGCAGAGAGGGGCTAAGCCCTTAGTTCTTCACATCACTATTTTTCACTTCTTTCTATCTAAAATGATTAAAAAAAATTCCCATAAGCCATCCATGTTGTTTGTCCTGATTATAATTAAGAACACTATCAATTGATGTCAAATGACTATAAACTTACTCTTCAGCTGGTTCAGGCGCAGCGGCGGCAGCAGCAGCACTGTCCCCAGGAGGCGGCTGCAGTGTAGGAACGGCATTTGAGGATTTGGCTGGAGTCGACGTTGGAGACACATTGTTTGTTGGAGACCCCTGGATCATAGATGGCAAAGCCCATTCAAATTGGTGCATCAGACATTAATGCAAAGCAAATTACATAAAGCATTAATTTAAAAGGACTTCTGACCTTTGTTGGAGACCTGGGAGTGGAAGAAAAAGAGTAACCGTGAGTAGTGTGTTTGGGCTAATAAATTCTACTCAAAACAAATAGAAAGATAAATAGGAAACCAAGTGGATACCCAATACAGATTACAATAAATGTGATCCCATGAAGAGTTATAGTAATTTCCAAAGTGACTAACTGTGACTTGAATTGAACTTGTACAACAGACGGGGTCAAAATATTATTGATTTTTACTCTTTCAGTCAAATTCACTTTGGAAAAAAATCCTCTTCACACATTGATTCACATTTCATATATGGCAGTACAGGTGGCTTGCAACTTATTTAAACATGTGTCTTCCTCAGAGATCACACATGTAATCACTGCACCAGAACACATATTTCCACATGTGAATTAAGTTGTGGGCATTACCTAAGGCAGATTTTTTTTTACATGACATATCAAATAATTCACTAGAAAGCTTCTCACTAAAGCCCCTTCTAAAAATAATAAAATATACTACAAAGAACAAAACTTGTGCTTTTTCTATAAACTGCTGATTTGTCTCAGTTCTAACACAATGTTTGTTTCTTTTTTACTTAAGGAAGTAAAGATAAGCTAAAGTTGCACCAGATTCTAACAGGTTATTATACAGCAACATAATTCACATGTGACTAATATGACAATGTACCTTTTTGGTGGGTTAATAACAGTAAACACACAAAGATAATCTTCAAGCAATTATTAAGCTTTGGACAAAACAATGATGTCTGCTCACCCTTCACTGGTGTTTCCAAAATCAACACAAAGGAGAACAAAAAGAACAAAAGTTAAAGGAAATGAAAGAAATATTGGTTTATACCAACATTACACTTGGCTTCACAAACTAAAAAGCAACCAAATAATCTATTCAAACCAGTCTTTAGGAGTTGTAACTTAAAGTAAGCCACTAGAACCTCTGTGATATTATAATTTCCAAATTATACTTTCTCCTCAGTTTTTGTAAAATTTTTAAGTTGAAATGTTAATTTTAAAATATCTGGGGACTTGTGAGGCAGACCACACATTTACTGAAAAAAACAATCAAACCCTCCAAAGGAGCAGTTTTAGTGTAGATCCCATACCAGCATTTCATTTTTAAGTAGCTGCCACGATGAAGCACGATTGCCTTAAAAGTGTTTGCTAGAGTACCACCATGTCGACAGACATTTCAAAACAGTAAAGTTACCAGACTTAGATAGTTTTTGTTTGTCGTTTTATGTCACATAAGTAACAACAAAATATTCTTGTCCATTTCAACTTCATTACTGGTTGAAGAATGTAGTTTAACTATGCACTCCAGTTTAAAACAGAAATTTTAAGATTGAAAATAAAATTCACAGAAAGCACTCAATAAGTCAGAATTCAAAGCAGGAAGGTTGGCGGTATCTCAAAACCTTCAACCTCAAAATCCAACATGGCTGCCTTGTGTTTTAAACTTAGTGGTAGCCGAAGAAAAAGGTGGTTCATCTGTAGTTCTGGTGATTCTCATTTTTCGCTTGCTATGCAGTCACCTTTTGTGACCATGTTGTCAGTGTTTTGAAAGTGTAAAATGTGGTAAGAACACATTGATGTTAATCGGACCTCATAATGCTATCCTTCAATTAGCAAATCAAACACGTCATAAAGCTCATGTTACAATGTCATCCGCTTCCGTTCATTCTGGGAATTATTCATAATGTTCTCCACTGCACTTCTCTTTTGAAAGAGATTATAGCCACATAAATGTTTGCTTGAACAGCACATAATTTGGCTGTTGGTGGTCAGTAGCTTATCACTCACTATGTTGTCTGATGCTGTGATAACAGCCTGATAACAGCATTTTCTAGTCATAATTCTGGTGTCAGTTCTAGACATGCCAGCTCCTTCCAGCTTCAATCAACTAACATTCACAATCACTGCTCTGCATATTAACTAAAATACATCTAAGTCGGATCATTCCTTCTAAATTCTTAATGCCTAACAGTTTTTGTCAGCAAATGTGTAGAATTTGACAAAAAGGGAGTCCACTCAAGACAAGGGAGGAAAACGCAGGACGTTTTGAAAGATATCACGTCTGCTAACTTTGGATTTTGCATTCTTTAAGTCCTTCTGATCAATGCATTTCTTTAAAAAAATATTTAAGATAAGATGGGGAGATTCAGCCATGACAGTGGCAAAAACACATAGACAGAGTTACACAATAAATCAGTAATGAAAAAAAGACTTACCCTTTCTTTCCACCTTTTACATCCTCCAGACCATTCATGTGTGTTTCCAGAGACTCCAGGATACTGCTGGGAGCCTGACAAAAAACAAAGCAAAAAAAAAAAGAAACATTAAAACCAAAGTTATTGATTAGCATAATTGTCAATGTGACTTCTGAAGGGTATCATCGATTATATGACGCACAAAGAAAGTGGCAAAGTTTTGCAAGGTCTCACTCCAACACATGCTCGTATGGACATGTTAAAAGTCAAATCACAGTAGGATCAACACGGCAACACTTCATCCTGTAGTTAAACAGGCACTCAGTCAGGGCACCCTTTTGTTTCTGTGGTTACCGGGTCCTCAAGGGGTCTAAATGGGCAGTCTTCGTCGTCTGAGTCAGCTAGATCCACCACCACCCCTGGGTGTAGACACTGAGCGGGGAGATAGTGGGGTGAGGCACAGACTTCTCTGTCTGTGTGTGCGTGGGTGTAGATTGGGAATGAGGGCATTCGTGTGCATAATGTTCTTGATCTTCATCCTTCCAAGGAGTAAAACAATGACTACATTTTTATCAAAAGTAACTCACATAGTTGATGTCAGGGATGTCATTTTTGTCCACTCCAACTGTCTGTGGAAGTAAAGACATAATAAGATGCAGATCCACAAACTAGTTTCCATATGCCAGTAATGCTGAGGAGGATAGTTTGAACTTACCTCAGCCAGCTTCATAAATTCCCCAATTTTTGTCACCCTGGTCAGGAACCTCTTATAAATCTCCAAGGCCTCCTTACAATCACTTTTTTTCATTTTGAAGAATTTCTCTGGAAGCAAAGGCAAGCACCACAAATTAATTTAGAAGTTGTCTTACTAAAACATGTCTTTATAATAGAATAAATTGTATTACATCGAATACTGACCTAACAGGTTGATGACTCCATCGTTATAGGATGCAAACAGCTTCACCAGATCTTTGAAAAGAAGCAAGAAGGCAGCATTGATGATCCCATTGTTCAGCTCCTTCGGATGAACCTGAAACACGGCAGGGGCAGGTCAGTTAAATGAAGATTTTGTTGAACCGGCAGCAGATTTGCACATCAAAGTGTAAATACACACATCAAACTCCAGGAGTGTGTCAATCTGAGTCTGCAGAACAGGCATGCCTTTCAGCAGCTTCTCAGTGGTCATGGTTCTCATCACTCCCTCAGCACTGCGAAGATACAATAAAGATAAATTCAGAGAAAACAGTGCTCTGCTAAAACAGTGGTTTTCAAACTTTTGATAACAAACACCGCTTCAGTAAATAATATTTTTTTCCACATACTGACAGAAGTTTTAAAAGAGTGATAAGCACAGCTAGTTTTCTTTCTTTTTTTAAAGACACAAATAAAAGTAATAAATTAATTGGCTCTCTATGTCTCTGAACTTTCACTCAGAATGCTAATTTTCCAAGTTTCAAACTGAATAAATAAACAGGAAGTTCCCCAAATCCCAAGTGAGACAGGTTTCTCTCCCCCAAAAGTCCAATATGGCTGCCCTGTGTTTTGCAGTAGCCTAGATACTATGTAAAAAAAAAAAAGTTTCTATTTAATTACGTTTATTACACTTACAGTACTCTGTTACACAAACTCTGTTAGTATGTTTCTTAGAGTTTGAATACGTATAATGTTATAAAATATATGATGAAATGTTAGCTGTTTTTCTGACTTGAAACTTGAATGTGTTTTGAAGTCAAAATAATAGTCCAGACAGAAAAATAAATAGATGCCCAGCTAAATTTGTCCTTGGTTCTTTTTTCTACTTCAATTCAAACTTGGAGTTTTTGAAAATTTCTCCACTGACCTCCACTTTTGTGTTTGATGCAAAGATTAGTTTTTGCTTGAACTAATCTTTTTAGGCTGTTCACATCGGTGATATAATAGTTTTACATAACATCTGTGTTTACTTTGAGATGAAAATTTCTTCTTAGAGTCACTAAAAGCCACCGAAATACCAGCAGTGCTACTTTTACCACAGTTTGAGAATCTTAGCTTAGTTGGCTGCTGTTGTTTTAACTGAAATAATTACCTTAGAGCTTAAACTACAACACCTGGGAAGATTTAAACTTTGCTGGAGTTTGAGGTCCTGTATCAACATACCCTTTCTTGACCCTGGTGAAGTCAAAAGCCATTTGGCGGTAAGCGAAGGCCTTCTCATTCAGGTAGCGTGCATACCGCCTGATAAATGTAGACATGTCATAGCCTAAACACAGAGATTAAAATCAGAAAGAACAGAATGGTGACAGACTTTTCCATTTTTTTTCATTTTTCAAGACAAAACATCTTCTTTAATCCATTAGTAAACACAGGTTCTCATCATTAACTTTTTATCAAGGCACATAGGACTTTCTTGTACCAAGAGAATACATTTTAAATAATCTGTTTGTGGTTTGAATACTTTTGATCAAAAGGGATTTAGATCCAACTATGAACTATTTCTTTCTTGTAAAAAGGCCAATGTAAAAACCATTAAGAAATGATAGGCTTAGAAAAATATCTAAGTTGATTAATGATTAAAAGAGCTTGAGATTTTGCAATGAGACAAATGTGTGCATCGAACATTTCCTAAAACATGAGCATATTCCTCATTGGCATGAATTCTAGGACATTTGTGCAGAATTTTCACTCTCACCGACTAACCATTTCTGAATGTTAGAAGCACAGCCCTATGTTTTTAGATATCTTTAATTTCCTACCATCACTGAATCAAATTCAAGTATCATTAGGGCTAAATATTTTATTATCATGAACACACATAAAAATGTGCTGTTTCTAAAGATGCTTGTCTCCAAAAATGACAAGAGTCTAAGAATATAAAATGGCCTTTTTTCTATTTATTCCAAAAACTTCTAGGTAACCAGTTGGAGCTGATCCCAAGTATCTGATTGGCAGACCAATTGAGCCTTTAAATGATCAGTATGGGAGCCCTTGACCAACACCAACTTCCAGTTGACGTTGGTGGACTGATTTGATGCCAGCCACACCCCAGGGAGCTGTGTGGTTATGTGTTGCCTTGTTTTTGTCAATTTTCAGGAATCAGAGCATGTTTCTGTGTGAATGGCTTGCAGACTAATCAAGAGCTGTGTTCTGGCTTCTGGCTGCAGGGGCAAGAACTGATATACTATTTGTTTAATTTTACAGTGTTAAAGCAAACACTGAGATGTCTAAGCTAGACAGAAATATTTTCTGTAGGTTTTTGTTCACAAACAATAAACTTGAACGGCAATGCAATATGTTAATAGGTAAAATGAAAGAAAAATACACATGCTTTGGCCAATAACTGCAGAAAAGCTGATTCACATCTAAAACTCTGCCAGCAGTAAGAAGACATGAGCTCATTGAAGACTTGAAGACTGTAGGTATATGTGTTTAGTCAGACCTTTGTTATAATTATAAAGTTATACACATTTTAGATAATGCATTGTTAGAACGTTATAGTAACTCTTCTAACCCGATTAACCACTTGTAGCAAAATATTAAGGATTGTTCAGAAACTCCAATTGAGGAAAAATATCTGTAAATATGAAGATACATTTATGTTTGGCCTGTGTCTCAATATTGGCAAGTACTTTGTCTCAAATAACTCTGACTGGCTCAAACTGTCGACAAAAAGTCTTGGACATCCCAAATGAGTAATCATCACAGTTGCATGATCCTATTTAAATCTTAGTGCCTTATTTCTTATATCCCCTTTTTGCTAATCCAAAGAAAAACATGCTATTAAGGAAAAACAAAGCAAAAAATTACCCAACATTTTTTTTTACAATGTGCTGACATATATCTTGTGTTCTTTTAGTTCTTTAGTCTTACCATGAGAGCCAGTTTTGTCAATGAAATTACTGAGGTTGAACAAGGAGGTCCTGGAAGCCAAATACTGAATGAACCTCTGAAAAAGACATCAAAAGCAAAATATACTGTATAACTGTGTTATAATTAAACATGGAAACAGTAAGCTTTAAACTTTCACAAATACTGATTGAACTTTATCTACCTTTACTTTATAATATGTCATTCATCCACCGTATAAGCTTTTTGTGGCATGATGTCATGAAACATTAGTGTCACAATATTTCTCATTATTGTGAAATAAGTTTTCGTAAAACTTTATAAGGCTACTGGTAACATGTGACTTCAACTTTTGAAATATGTGCAAGAGAATATTACAAGCCTCAGGTGTCAAAGCAAGTGCTTTAAGCTTGACACCTTGTTGTATCTATATTTGAGACTTTTATTTTGAAGCAAAGAAAAGGAAACAGATCTCTCATTGCACATTTGTCACTGGGCTGGCCAATAACCCTTGGTCACATTAGCAGTAAAGAAGACTTGTAATAAGCTTATCAGGGAGCATTTTTGATGCCAATGAAAAAATGGTATCATAGAGAGAGAGAGAGAGAGAGAGAGAGAGAGAGAGAGAGAGAGAAGATACAAATGATTTGTAAGCATGTTGAGTATACTGCAATTGGCTCACTGTTAACCAGTGCTGTCGCTGAAGTTGGCATCTACTTCAGCAACAGTACAGTAGTCCACATCCGCAGCTCCACATGTGCTCAAAATGACACCTACTAACCTCGTTGCCATGGACGCATATGTGATGAGTGGTGACGAGGGCCTTGAAGACGACCACCCAGCTGGCATTGGTGGATCGCTCAAACAGCGTGTCAGCCATCTGAGGGATGTTTACATTGGTGGTGTTGGTGGCTGACACCAGGTCTGCAAAACAGCCACAAGGACAAAGATTTTTTTTAGAGAATTTGAAAAATAACACCTTTGTTATTTGTGCGTGGCATTTAAGAAGAGAGTATGTGTCCTGAAACAAATGTCTTCACAATTTGTTGTTTGATCAAAGTGCATTGATTAAACTTTGCTAAGCGTTCAGGCAGCATGCTCAGGTGAAGCAGCCCAGGGCTCCCTGACTGTGTTTTTGTATTTTGTATGTTTTGTGCAATATGGATGTTTATTCATTTATGCATAGATTATCTTTTCCATTTTACAACTCATATGTTACTATATATAACTTTCTCTATAGTTCCCTTTTCTCACCTCCAACTTGTTAATAACTGTCCTTACCACATAAATGCAGACTTTTATTCTAACGTATTGCTGTATAATAGATTACTTATTTTTATTTATATTTTTATTATACTGTCTTTGTTCATTTTCTTTCTCTTCTAATGTAATTCCTTTGTAATACTGGCAACGGTATGCAAGGATAAATAAACTTCTTGTGTCTCTTGTCTTAATCTTTTTACTGCAGAGCTGCTCTGGACACTCAAGAGAATATCAAGCCAGGAGGAAGACCTGATGAGCAAACAGATATCGTTGGCCAAATTCTCTCACACACACAAAGAGCCAGACATCCAGGAACAAACAGAGTGACACTGCAGAAAAAGAAATATAACTGATCTGTCATTTCCTTTGCGTTTGGTTGTTACATCAGACACAGGATCAGACCAAGAAGTATCCAAAAGTGAAGGGGCTTGGTCACTGCATGAATACCTAATTGGATATAAAGGCGCAGCAGAAAGTGTAGACGTGTAACTCTGGTTAGAATAAACTTGTCATGCTGACTAGAATCCAGAAAAAGAAGTTGGAAGTATTTCAGTATTAAACGATTTCATCTTTACTGAGCCACTTTGGTCACTATACAGACACATCAGCTTATCTATAGGAATGGTAGCCAACTTCTTTAATGAGTATGTATGACACAAAATATATTCCTGATTGCACCAAAAGTATGGTGGTACAAAACTTAATACATTGTATACCAACATGTTTAATTAAAGCGTATAATAGGACAAAATACTGAGATTGTTCATATTTTAACTCAAATGAAATAGCAAAATAATTTCATAGCTATCAAAATCAATAAATAAATGATTCAAATAAGATGTTAAGCTGCACTGCAGCAATGTTACCATGAAGTAATTGAATAGCAATTTTGAAAAAATATTATAAACTTCCTCACTCCCTCTTTTTTTTTTTGTTGCAACAAAACAATGACAGGGAAGTTGTTTCTACATCAGATAAACGTCCAAGCAGCTATTCAAAATAAATGCTGTACTTAAACACTGTTTTTCTGAAAATACATGAATATATTTTTCTCAGTACCACCTCCCATCTGATTAACTTGTCTGTGAGCAGTGTAAATGTCTGTAATACTTAGAAAAAAGTGAATGCCCTGCCCATCTTTAATTTGGGAACAGCTGATCTGGAAAATAATTACAGGCCAATAAGGTTTCTACCTGTATTTTTCTTCAAGTACTAGAGAAGCACCTACAAACAAAAAATGTGTTTGGTTTTTGTCCTGATTATTTAACAGAAACTGAACAGGTCAAGTACTCACTAGATCAGGGCAAAGCAGTTGGAACAGTAATTTTAGACCTGAAAAAGGCATTTGATATACTAATCCATGGTTTTCTCAAATAAATAAATAAAAAACCTTTAAAATTTTCTGTTACAACCTTACAGTGGTTTCAGCCATATACCAAAAACAATAAATAGTGTTTTTTCATTATTATTATTCTTTTTAGCTCTACTCTTTCAGGGGTCACAACTGTGAGTCATTTGTCTTTACTGGCATGGTACATTTGGCAAAAACTTTAGGTTGGGTTACCCTCTGCATTTAGTCAGGCTTGGGTCAAGCACAAAATAGGACACTGCCTCCTTTCAGGCTGCATTCAAACAGTGTGGTCTCATTGCTAGTGAGAAATCATCCCTTATTAAAGTCAAAACCTGTGTACCACAAGTCTCAGTTATTGGTCCTCTACTCTTAAAGGTGCATAGCCACGTTATTAGACTTTTTTTTATTAATACATCGGTATTTCATTCTGGTTCCATACAAAGTTTTTATGAAAGATTATCACGTCCTGCTGGCGTATTAGTTGTTATTTTGGTGTTTTATGCTTTGTTTTTGCTCAGTTTATTAGTAAATAAAGCCTTTCATGTATATTTATGATAACAATGGAAGTACGATGCTGCCCATGCACAGCATGGGACAAAAGAAGGTAAAAGCAGCTAATGGCTATTAGCATTTCCCAGCGAAACAACGAAGAATGATCCAAGATCCAGTGTGAAAAAAAATGACAAAAAATATATGATTCCAAGAGGGAAAGACTGTAATGTTGCTAGGAATACAGTATGACTGTTGGTGTTCGCTGAAGCGGACGCTAAACCTGCAGATTGCTCAGGTGTGACCACAGAGTTGATTGACGTGAGTAAATTTTCTGTTATGAGGCTCTTAACGTTGCTGTAGACGGGTGTATTTAATTAATAACGGTTGGTCTTCAATTACGCCGAGCTGCCGCTTTACTGCGGGGCATTGCAGAGAATCATGCTTCATCTGTCATTATTTACAAGTGATTTATTAATTAAGCAAACTAGTATTATGATAGTTCTGTGATACTACTGGCAGATAGCACCATGTCTGTTAATATCTGCTCATCGTGCATTTTGGGGCTATATTTAGCCTAGAAAAGGACCATCAAAACATTGTAAGGATGGATTCTTGGTGTATATAAATATTTTATCATGATCAATCGTTTTTTCTTTTAAAGCATATAACATGGCTATATACCTTTAAGTCTGCACATAAATTATTTGCCAGAAAGATGTCTTGGTGCAGGTTTTCAAATATATGCTGATGATGTGTATGTGGCTGGAAAGGGCATTGAGTCTGTCTCTGCACAGCTGCCATGATATCACATCATGGTTTGAAAATTCATATCTAATCTTAAATGTTGAACAAACAGTTTTAGTTTGCTTTTCTTCAAAGGCCCGGTCTGTGATGAATAGTTTGATTTCAAAAGTGGACTATTTCGGTTTTGTCCAGGATTCTCTGTGAAAAATAGATCTCAGAGATTATTACACAGTAAACTCTACTTGAACATAAATCCATCCATGGCCACTTGCCGACAGCTAGATTATATAATATTTCTTTGTGCCATAAGTGACCTTTATGTGACAATAGGCTGACAGGAAATGAGGCAGAGAGAGGGGAGGAAGACATGTAGCAAAGGTCCACTCGACTCAAACCCGGGACAGCCGCATCAAGGACCAAGGCCTCAGAATATAGGCCACGTTCACCATTCCTGCACCCCTTCTGCACCCCTTCTACTGGATTTTTAAGTCTGGTCGGTCTGGTCAAAATCCTTTATCCGCTTGTTTTCCTCGTGAAATTATTACTTTCTAAATAGGTTATCAAATCTACTTTTCCTGCACCATTCTCTCCCATCTTCTTGCTTTAGTCTGACTCTTCCGTTAGCATCATGAGGGACATTTGCTCCCATGCATCTAAGCGGCCAGGGTTGTGACTCTGATTTGGTTTGATGAATTAATCTGATTGGCTGACACAAGAAACGCTGATTGGTAGGCCCATGCAGGCAGCTGTGCCCTGAAGAGAATCTTTAAATAACGCATACACAGACACATACACACCCCGGCGTTCCTCGGTTTTGAAACATTTAAATTAGGAGGCCTGCAAAAAAAATGGAAGGGAAATGGTGAAAAATCAAAAGTCAGATGCATTTTATAGGAGAACATTTGTGATAAATCCACTCCAGGAAAAACCCGGTTCAGTGATTAGTAATAATCTGTTTACATGCTTCAAGTATAGAAACCCCCTCCCCCTCCTTGCGCCTCCAACCTGCTGCCACATATGAACCTCAGACAGCTTAACGTATCCAACTCTTCTCAATTGGCTATTTTTCTTTTTTCTCTCAATTAATTCCAGATGTCTTTTACTCATCACCTTGGAGTATTTTTGTTCTGGTGTAACTTTGAGAGCAGACTGTTCAATTATTTGAGACCTAATAAGTGAAACAACCTTCCCCTCCTTCCATTAGTGGTGATATCTGCCAATATCTGCAGATTTGTTGTCTGAATGAGTATGCATAGTGGTGCTTTTCCTATTTAGAGTACAATACCAGTCGTAAAA
Organism: Fundulus heteroclitus; assembly: GCF_011125445.2. Lineage (NCBI taxonomy): Eukaryota > Metazoa > Chordata > Actinopteri > Cyprinodontiformes > Fundulidae > Fundulus > Fundulus heteroclitus. The sequence continues at coordinate 16,877,011 of NC_046375.1, read as the reverse complement.
CATTAAGAAATATTTAGCTTATCTTATATTTTATATGAAAAAATATCTAATGTTATTTTAACTTTTATATTTGTCTAATATGTTTAGGTCAGTTTCCCAGCTGTAGTTTTTGAATAATCCTGCAATCTAAATCCTTTAGGAAACATAACATCTCACATTTCTTAGTGTTGATTCCTTTGTTTATTTAATCCTTGAGCTCATTTCTCTCTTTATGCTTCCATTTGCCTGTCTGGCCATATTTATCTGTGAAACAAACTGTCTCCTTATCTCATCTGAAACCTTGAGGGTGTTTTATAAGTGCCAATGTGAAGGAAATTATCAGGGTCATCTTGAGACCAGCAATAAACTCAATGGCCACTTTTTTAGACATCTATGTTTAATAATAAATCAGCCAATCACATGTCGGAAACTCAATGCAACTAGGCATCTAGATGTGGAGAATACAACTTGCTGAAGTTCAAACTGAGCATTAGAATGTAGGAGGGAAGGGGATTTAAAAGGGTTTAAATAAAGTCTGGATTTTGGTACCAGACAAGCATCTGTGAATGCAAAACATGTCAAATCTTGAAGCAGATCGGGAATATCAGCAAAAGACCACCCTAGATCCATTTCCTGGCAGCTAAGAACACCAAACCATAAACATGTTTACAAACATGTTAATGCACAGGTTCTTGATCTAATCAAGAATCATTTACACGGTCTCTCAGATGCTAATGTCCATTTGCACATAGTTACGTAGTCTGAGGTGTTTGCTTGTACAATAATGCATATTGCATAGTTTTTTTCTCTCTCACATTGTTTTGTGAATAGGCTGCTGTCTTCCCCTATAATTAACTTGGACATTTTTATTTATTTATTTAATGTCTACATTTTCTTATCTGAATATGTTGCATTATTAATTTATAATTGTGTGATTTTTTTTCCTTTTTCCCTTACTGATAGTTTAATTATATTTTGCATTAGAACTTAACTTTAAATTAGATTTTTATTCATATTACTTAATCTAGTGTGTAATTCTAGTGTATCCTGTCTATGTGTATCCTGTCTGTGTTGTTGCCACTGTCATGCCCAAATTTCCCCATTGTGGGACAACAAAGGTATTTCTATTCTATTCTTCTGTTCTAAGCTGGGGGTAAAATTTACACAGGTTCACTTATAACACATTGGAAAAACATTGCCTGTGTCCAAAAAGTTGTAATTAAAGCTTCAAGATTCTGATGGTAGGGTGGGAATTTGGCATAATTTGCATTTGGTGGGGGTGGGGGGTCGCGGCCGAGTGGTTAGAGCAGCGCGCTTGCAATCAGAGAGGGTTGCAAGTACCCGGTCCCGGCACTCTGGGTCCCTGAGCAAGACCCTTAACCCCAGATTGCTCCCCAGGCACCGCACATGGCACCCCACTGCTCCCCAAGGGTGATGGGTTAAAAGTAGAAAACAAATTTCATTGTAATGTATGTTTCAATATATGTTTCAATGACAATAAATATGATATTACTATTATCACTATATTATTAAAACCTGGAGCCATCCTTCTTTGCATCAACAGTTCAGGTTGATTTTCTTTTTTTGTTTTGTTGTTTTTTTCCGCATCTTGTGTCCCTAATTTCAATTATGCATAATTTAAATGCCATAGCCCAATTGAGTGTTATTGCTGACCCCGTAGTTATACCTACAGTGTTCCCAAGATCGGAACGGATGGCAGCCTCGCTTTGTGTGTTTATGCTGCTCTCTGTCATCTTTCTGTGGTCACTTTAAGAGAGAGAAATTCCTAAAGATCAGACAGCCTTTGTACTACCTTCTTTTTTTTCCTTCAACTACAGCTTCACTGAGATCTTGCATGCGCACAGTCGCTTGGTTGACAGGCAAGAAGTTCTCGTGTGGGGACTCCGCACACCCTTTCTCTGAATCCATCTGGCTAACAAAACAGGGAAAGCTGCTGCTTCTCCACTCCAATAATCAGTTGCCCGCTGTTGGACCAAAACTCGGTGAGAACGCTGGGCTTTCAGCTGTTTCAAGCGGACAGAGCATGGGTGTCCCACCAAGGAAAAAACACACTAGACCATTGTTACACAGTTCTAAAGGATCCATATTGCACTTTTAATAGAGACATGTGTAAGTTTGAATTAGATGAACCAGACAATGCTCAGAAAGTCTCAAACCGAAAACCTCTAAATAACAGATTAACAGGGCTTCAATTATAGGAAGCCAAGCAATTGGGCTAATATACAGGCATTCTGAATCTCTGTAAATCATAATTCATGAGTCAGCTCAGTAATGACCAATACAAGTTACATTACAATACAAACTGCAAATGACAATATTTTAAGGCATATCAATATATTCTCCTAAAATGAACATATCTCAGTTTTAGTAATTTTCTTTGCCACATTACTGACAAACAGAAAATTTAAGGAATTTGTACTTCACTTCTTAAAGTGAAAACAAGACGCAGCCTTTTACACATCTGGGTTGAACCGATATCCCTGAAAAAAATAGGGCCATATTTAGGCCAAGTTTCATCTCTGATGGTTCCTTAAAAAAAAGAAAAGAAAATGTCTTCCTTAAGCTGTTTCTAGAATCTGTTCTTTTTTTTGTCAGCCATGAGATTTGAGCCATCATTCACTTAAGGATTCGACTAGACTAAATCACCTTAAAAATTATGAGCTGTTTTTGTTATGTGTAGTCTGGAGTAATATTTTAAACTTACATGACAGTGAACTAGAAACCTTTTCATCTGAATATCAGTCATCAGTTATTTGAAAATCAGAACCTATTTCCAAAATCATTTGAAAATTCTGGTCTGCCTTCACCTATGCTCATGAGGTGTGGATCATGACCAAAAAAACAAAATCAAGGATACAAGCAGCCAAAATGGCAGCCTCAGCCTTATAGATAAGGTAAGCTCAAAGTAGAGCCACTGCTTCTTAGCATTGATAAGAGTCTGTTGAGTTGGTGGACTATCCATCTGATCAGGATGTCCCCTGGGTGCCTCCCTTTGGAGGTTGTGCAGGAATGTCCCACTAGTAGGAGACCCTGCGAAAACCTAAAACTCAGTGAAGAGCTATATATATATATATATATATATATATATATATATATATATATATATATATATATATATATATATATATATATATATATATATCGTCTGGCCTGGAAACACCTTGGGATCCTCCAGAATAAGCTGGAGGATCTCACTGGAGAGAGGGAGCTCTGTTTCTTACCTGGGCACTTTGTCCCTGTGACCTGATCTTGGATAAGTGGAAGACAATGGACGGATGGTTGTGCATCATGATACAATAAAACTGTGGTCCATTAAATAAGCCTCAATGGGATTGGTTTACATGCACAGCAAGTCCACTTCAGACCAGTTATACTGACTAGACCATGGGTTAGCCCCACCCACTGACTTTGACAGGTTAGGATGATAGGTATAATGAAATCATGAGCCGCGCCTGCACAGTACCCACTGAAATGATCAAAATAAAAGGATTTCAGTGGAATGTGAATATTTGTTCTATCTTCCTTCTGATGTTTTAATCACTGATCTTCTGATCTTTGATGTGGGACTAATTAGGCTCCAATCTCTCTGAGCATCTTGAGTGGGGTTTTACAAGAAACATCAGGCATCATTAGGACACATTTGATTTGATCTAATTATTTGAAAGGTGACAGTGCAATTTAAGAAAACATATGACAATTCATGAGTTAAAACAGCCAGAATTAGCCAAAGGCTATCTTTTATCTGTAGTCCCTTGGCCATGATGTTAAAAAAGCAATAAAGTAGAGGACCGTATGTTTCTTATTAGGATGAAGGCCGTGGCAATTTTAGTTCTTTTCACCTCCTTTCTTTTTCCAAGGCTTCTTTAACATCAGTTTTATATTCTTTAGTAATTCCTTGTTTCTCACATTCCATCTTTCATCCCCTATGTTTGATTTATGTCAAATCACCTTCCTCTGCTCGGTTTTGTGGCTTTTACTAATAGTACACATGATCAGACATCGTCCACATTGGTGAAATGTTATTTTGTAACAAGTTGTTGCTAACGCAGCAGAAGTCTGTTTTTTTCTATAAGCGCAGTGAATCCAGCACCACACACAGCCATTTTATGTGATCTTCGGCACTTCTTCACTCTGTAGATGGATCTGCTTTTATATCTTCTAACAGGTGTGAAATGTGTTGCCTGATGGGCGATATCACACACACTAATCCACGCTTGCTGTTGCGGTATCATCACCTGAAGCAAACACACACTGGCACACAACCAGGGTGTGTGTGTGTGTGTGTGTGTGTGTGTGTGTGTGTGTACATGCGTAATGAGGATTGGCAGTGCTAAATAAAGGCTCTTACTGTAATCCACAGCCCACACAAGGGTGCTAAGAATGAACTGTGAGGCCTCATGTGGGGAAAGTGTGTCTCTGTGTCTGAGACTGGCTGTGATAATTGTGCTGTATGTTACACAACAAATCACTCCAGCTGTAGCCAGCAATCTCCAGAAAACAAATCACACCTAATGTTGACGCCGTCAAATAATAGGCTTTCTCTGAAATTATCGGGGTGATATTTTTGACTGAGGAAAAATAAGTCAAATTGCAGTTTGTTGAACATTTTCACTTCAAACCCAGGCATAGATCTATAAGCTTCACCATTATTGTTTTCGGTGGGCTATAGAAAATGCAACACATTACAGGAAGTAAATTTGATCTAAGCAACATTTGTTTCTTAACTCAGTTGTTGCAATTTATTGTGCAGCTAATATTCAATGGCAGTTGTAGACTACAATAAGATTTATTTCTTGAATGTATAGTATATCAACTTTTGAACACGGATGATATAAAAGGAATATTAGTTGAGTCGCAGTGATGGTGAAGGCTCCTAAACACATTGTGTTTAGATCCCCACACACCTTTTTTCAGGATTAAATTAAGAGTCCTTTTAAAAAGCTATAAGCATTCAATATCTTACCCACAGTTAAAAACCTATGCTGTGTTGATTTACTATAAATCAAAGCTAGTCGATCCCAGAAGCTATTCTGAGAGGTAACAAAATCAAGGAGGACCCTGGTGTTTCATACCTACTATTTAAAAACTGGTTTATGCAGTGGGATGCGGCATGACTTTGGAGGAAGTCTGATGTCATTAGTGTCATTAGTGCTGAATGAGCTCTTTTAGTTACCCCTTTGAGGGGATAAACTCTAAAATTTCTGAAAATATATTTTTTAAACTCTTTTGATTCTTTTCTATATCCTCCATACCTTGTTGTAACACAACTAAACTAATTTTGAAATTTAGACAATTTCCAAATGTCTTTTGGAAATCACACCTTAATTTAATTTCTGCACTATAGTCATTGTTAAAAACAAATTAAACAGGGTAAAAAAAACCTTTTATTTTATTTTCCACAAAACTTAATCTTTGCTGTTCCCTCGTTGCTTTTTGAACTATTAATCTTAATATCACTGTCCAAGTTGAAAACTTCATATTCACTTCACAAAACTATTTTATTTATTGGCTTTTTGTCAAATCAAGAGGCAATAATAGCTCCATCTACACTGAATTTTGTGTGTGTGTTTGGATCAAAGCATGATACCATCTGTGAAAGAGTATAGGCTCTATCATTAATATGACACACCCTGAAACTCTCAATCATTTGCCCTGGCACCCACAGTCCATGTTTCCTAATGACCTCACAGTAGGCCCACTCCAAGGGTCACTAACTATACATCAGAAAGCAATAACACTAAGCCATCTGCCTTTATAATGTACTTTAAATAGAATATTATCATTGATCGGCAACTGAAGTAATTTGAATCTATGTGTAAGCAATTTTCTGCTTCTTTTAAGCTCCCCTTTTATCCGATGGGACCATTTTCTGTGTTTGGAGATGAGTGTGTCACCCCAGCCAAAAACTGCATAAAGAGCACAGTGGCCTACATTCAGTTTGCCTGCTGAGTTGCACTAAAATAGTATTAAAATGAACTCAGTGGTTGAAATATGATTTTAAAAAATAAGTTCTGTGTTTAGGTGCACTTAAATCAGAAAAAAATGCAACAGATGGAGAACGAATCAGACGTGTAACCGACTGTTCAGTAAACTGTTAAAATATCCAATTCTGCACTGGAGAACAATTAAAGAGAGTTTAAAAAAAATAAGAGCACACACAGTAACAGAACAATGAAAGAGGAAGCACTGTTCTCTGGTGCCTTCTAGTTTTAGCCTCGTCACCTTTGGCTCCGTAAATAATGCAAAACAGTCATTGGCTCATTATTAAATTATTTAGCAGGAGAGCGGATCAGAAGATGTAAGGCCCCAGAATGAGACGAAAGATCAGGAGCTGTCTCGTGCTGACAAGGTACAAACAGAAACAGAGAGAGTCATAATTGTAAGCTACAGATCATCAGTCATCTGCACTCAGTGCGACACCACTTGGCTTGACTCATGATGGTGACTAATGAGGACTTTTCTGTCAACTTTCGATGTGTCAGTATAACAGATTTAAAATTTCCTTGTGATATTCAGCTATGTTTCCATTTTGAAAAACTGACTGAGAATCTAACTTGGTAAATAGTTTGTGTATCCAACCAGCAAGGGCTGGTTACTGCTAACAATGTGTACCAAGGGTTTAAAGTGTTGGTTTCAAAACCACTAAAATCTGAGTTTTCTCTGGCGTGCGGCACATCAAGCCATGCAGCGTTCCCCTGCCACGCCTATTGCTCCACAGTCAGTCAACTAAATGAAGGCTGCCACAATTTTCTTTTCCCAAACAAAGACACGTCTGGCTATTTCGAAATAGGTTTAGGCAACCACAATGTGGAAATGAGGAGTGCTACCCATAGCATTGATTAAGGTAACACCGTTTTAAAACTACAGTTAACATGCTACAAGCAGTTTGCCTGTTGAGCAGCTGACTGTAGGCTTTGTCCGAGTAATGGCCTGACTAATAAACGAGCTTGTTATACATGTGTTGAAAAATGTGTGCTTTAAATGTACAACTAAATTTTTCTGCCATTTATTCTCTTTTTCAAATTCATGTTTCAAAATGAAAATGAAGAGTGGTTTCAGTAATTATTAGATATTAGGACAATAACCACCTTAGGAATTATTAGGTTTTATACGAGCTACCATCTCGACAATGATAATATAATAATAATATAAAAGGACACGGGCTTTTGAGTTTTAGTGCAGATTTACAAAAAGAAAAACTGTTCTTATCCATTAAAAACATGATTTAATCAATGATGCTGTTCTATCATAGGTTCTATTACTATACTATTCTAGTAGTTAAAATTTAAAAGGTTGATTTTAGAAAAATTTTGAAATAAACAGAACGGTTCTTTGTTGAAATTGTAGGTAAAAGATGGAGGTTTTCCACCAACCCTGACCTTAAAATCCAGTGTGGCTGACTTGGCATGATAGCTAGATTTCAAAATAGTATATATCTACTTCTGATATTTTTACGTCATGAAATCTTTCTCTCACACACTGCTATAAAAATGTATTTGAATGTCAACTGTAATAGTGTTTAAAAGAACAAAACACAGAAAAGCATTGAAATTTTACTGATATTGCCAATAGACTCAATGATTATATCATTAAGGAAATCCCAAAGTTGTGGATCTTGGATTTGAGGTACGTTTAAGTTGGGTTGAGTGTCATTCCCAGACTCAAGTTCTGAGACAATATAAGTACCCAATAAAACAGTTTTTTTCTGATCCACTTTGTTCTGCTTGACTTCATAGTGGGGATCTTCACATTTTCTCCATTGTGCTTCTGTTATGAGGAGTTTCCAATAAATAGATGGATCTTAAACTTAAATTAGTCATTATTTTGGCATCTGGTGCATTTTAGCCCTATTTTTTGCTTTTCTCTCTGCATAAAGGCAGTTACATCATGGTATTTTTTTTTTGTTTGTTTTGAAATGTTTGCCTAAATACAACAATGTTGCATTCCAACAGCCTGTTTTAGTATGAAGGGCTTTGAATTACACCACAGGGGGAAAATAAATTTCAATGGACTTGTCAGTTTATCTTAAAATTTGACCCCTCAGTGGATCTTGGATGTCCAACATTTCACTTAAGGCTGAACAAAGGGTCACCAAAGGGGTCATCATCACGACTACATCCTTCTTTTTTACGGCACCACACCCCATTAAGATAAAGGAATCATCAAATGACCGTTCATAATGGAGGTGAAGTGTGTTCTTTGATTGTATGTGTCCAAGGCTGCGTAAAACATGCTAGCTGAAAGGACTTTTCTATGTGAGAAATAAAGAGGGGGGAGGGAAAAAAAAGGACTGCACTTACATTCCAGGTGCTTCTTCTTGGGCGCCATCACTTCGTGAGTGGTGGCTTTGCAGACAGCTCGGGCCATATCTGATCCCGTTAGCTGGTACTGCGCAGCGGCAATGCGATCCGTGAGCGTCTGCCCCGACATTTTCCCTCTCCGCTCAATCAACCACCGCAGAAACTAATTTCTCCCCGAGGGACGACGTGGAGCAAAAATGTGAACAATATAGCCCAGCGTTTTCCCCCTTCTGCAAACCGAGGTGGGATCCAGCGCTTTACAGGCCTTTGACCTTCTGTGCGTGCTGAAAAAAAAAAGACAAATAAAATGAGATCAAACAGCAGATGAACTGTATCTTTGCGCTAAAAAAAATATCCGCGGGTAGCGGTGGTAAAACGTGCGCTATAGCATGCGACTCACGCAAGGTTGTGTATCCCCCACAGCTCGTCCTCGTTTTGAGGTTTGACTGCTCAGTTCAGCACCTTGGACAGCTAAAGCCACTCGGTTATGTAACACTCGGCGAACACTGAAAGCCCGTTTTTCAGCCTGCAGCCGCTATTTTGTTCAAATATAGGACTGCAGAAAGATGAGGTGTATGCGAGGCCTCTCGGATCGCGCAAAAACGAAGACTTGTTGTAACTGCAAAATGGAAATCAGCACCCCGTGAGTCGTATTTCCTCCCGCATCCGTGCATCAGGGCAAAACTGCTTTCATATTAGGAGGAGAAGCCCCAGCTGTCCGTGGATCTGCTCACAAACCTCCGCCTCCGGTGCTCCCCACACGGATAGAAAATATGCGCACAGCTTCCCGGCGGTGTCGCTAAAGCTGCGCAGCGCAAGATGCTCCGAACAGGAAAAGGGCGAAGAGGAATTCCCCTTTTCTCCCCTCCCCTCTCTCGTTTGTTTATTCAGTCGGCCAATCTAGCCCTCCGCCAAGTCGCCCCACCCTCAGTCGCCACTTTATGTGGTTTTGCGGCACACGTCGCATCCCACGTAGATTTCTTAAAGGGGTTTGCACATCAGCGCTGCGCCAAGAGTTAAAATCGTGACATCTTGTTTTCTGTTACATTAAACCATCACATACGTTGGAATCCTTTTTTTTTCTTACAGAAAATATATGTCAATAATAATTTTTACAACAAAGGGACAAACCCAAAAGGTTCATCTGACCCACCCATGAGGAAAGGTCCACGTTTTTAGACAGAAAAAGGGACGCAGGTGTGGCAGAAAATGTGCACGAATATTCCTTGATAGAGTTACCACTAACAACGCTGAGACTTGGTGCCCATCGCTGGACCTGTTGCCAAGATTCTGCACCAAAGAGAGGCAGACACCCAAGCACAAGTAAAACAGATTTAATCCATTGCGTCCAACATTGACCTAATACTGTATGCCGGGAAAGATTTCCACATCTTGTCAACTTGTCAGTTTGATTTTGGATAGAACAAAATCATGTAACACAGGATTCATAAAAGCCACTAAACATAAAACCAGGGGCAGCATCCTGTTCCTTACCAGCAAACGAGCAAAACGCACAAACCAAGGCTATACATAAAGAATAATTAAACGTTCTAAATAACGTTTTTATATGTTTGTCAGTGAGTCTTTGTGATATTTTACTCAACCACAGCCTACTCCCAGCCTATTAAATGGGTGTTAACGCCTCTCTTCTCTTGGTACGTTATTTCAAAATATAGGTGTATTTAGATGGTAAACACACACACACACGTATGCATATATATATATATATATATATATATATATATATATATATATATATATATATATATATATATATATATATATATATATATATATATATACGACAGTATATAGCCTATATATATATAGATAGATATTTTATTTATTTATTTACTTTAAAGCAATCATACACATTAGTGATATCAATATTTGATTTTGGATATATTAGGATTCTCAAGAACATTACAAAAATGAAAGGTATTTGTCGGTATTTCTGCATAATTTTTTCGCATTGAAGGGCAGGACTTGCCCTGACCAAAATGGCAGCCATCTAAGCGGAAGCATCGAAGGCGGGATTTCCGCAGTTGAACTGTGAACTGCGGCCACGTTGTCACGCTGAGAAGGAGGAGTAAGCAGGAGAACCAGGAAGTCTTCTGCGAGCACAGTTGTAATGCAGCTCTAAAACCCAGACAGTAAGTGAATTAATGACAATTTATCGCGTAAATTGTGTTCCTGCCTTTGGGCTGTTTTTTTTTAACACCAGTAAAGGGTTTCTCTAAAAACAATATGTCAGGAGACTGGCTGTACTTTTCGTCTTTTAGTTTATTAGCGAGAAACTCCTACTACAGCTGGGCGTATACTTTGCCCTGTCATATATCTTGTGGGGTAAAGTCAATCTGCAACTTTCAGTGGCTGTTTTAAGTTTTCTTTCTATACTTTATTCCGTTAAATACATTGTAGTCACCATTTTGCTTAAGATCAAAATCCCAGATCCCTTTCCCTACTGCCTTCACAAATAATAATCAATTTGTTAAAACTAACATCAGTCTTGAGCACAACTGGTTGAAATAAATAACACTTCATCTTGGTCCAGCATCTATAACCTCAGTATTATCAAAACATAAGAGCGGCAAATTAAGCCCCATCATGAAACACTAATTAGTTTTGGATTTAAATTGTGAATGAATATTTGACTCATTATTTGCTTTCAATCCTGTAGAGGTTGGGAAATTCTAGTTCTAAAGTTCTAATTTCATCAGAAACTTCTAAAGTAAAAAAAAAAGGTTGTCCCTGCAAGTGGCGGAATGCTTTCTTAAATAACTTTCTGGTTTTAAAGCTTTTCAGAGATGGCCCATTTTAAAGAAGTAAACGAGCAGTCCGGTCTGCACCCTAAGCCAGCGGGCTTGGTTTTACAGTATGGCACAGCTGGCTTTAGGACCAGTGCCAATCAGCTGGACCACATCATGTTCCGGATGGGTTTGCTGGCCACGCTCCGCTCCAAGAAGACCAAAGCCACCATCGGAGTCATGGTGACGGCGTCGCACAATCCCGAGGTCAGCAGTTGATTCAGAGGGACCGGTATCAGCGTTCCGCTTTGCGTTGGCTTAACACCTGCGCTTTGTTTGCAGGAGGATAATGGGGTGAAGCTCGTTGACCCGATGGGAGAGATGTTGACGTCGTCGTGGGAAGGCTATGCCACCCAGCTGGCCAACACCGAGCAGGAGGAGTTGCTTACAACGCTGAAGGATATCGTAGAGAAGGAGGCCATCGACATGAGCCAGGAGGCCAACGTATTTGTGGGAAAAGATACCAGGTAGGATGAAATACACCAAAGCTGAAACATGTATGAATCAATCCATCACTTTCATGTCTGTGTGAATGCTTTATTTGACTTTAGGAGCAGCAGTGCCAGCCTTTCACAAGCGGTGTTGGATGGAGTTAAAGCCCTTGGTGGTCACAGCAAAGGTGGAGTTGGATATGTTTCTCTTGGTTTTCACAGCTTGCTTTTTTTATTTGCTATTTACCATAGTCTGTCTGTCCTGTCAGACTATGGTCTGGTGACCACTCCACAGCTGCACTACATGGTGTGCTGCCAAAACACACAGGGGAAATACGGAGAGGCAACATTGGAAGGATACTATAGTAAACTCAGCCAAGCTTTCTCTCTGCTCGCCAAGAATGTAAGAAAATGGGTCACGTTGGGCGCGTGTTTTTTCTACCTCGCTTCTTGTTCCTTTAACTTTTTCTTTTCGCTTTCTGGCAGGCATCTAATCGCACGGATGACCAGAAGCACCTTAGTGTTGATGGTGCTAATGGCATCGGGGCCATAAAGGTACGCGAGATGGAGAGTCACTTAAAAAAAGACCTCCAGCTTTCCATCTTCAACGACGGCAGCAGAGGAAAACTGAACCACCAGTGCGGAGCCGACTTTGTCAAAGTGCAGCAGAAGCTTCCAACAGGTACGGTCTTAAGGTGCACGAGTTAAAGCAACGGCTAATTATCTGCATGTTTACATTGCTATTTACACCCGTTGAACATTTTCACTTCTTATCACATAACAACCAGAATCTTCAATGTATTTTTTCTAGGTGAGAGACAAACACAAATAAGAAACTACTTTTGAAGTGAAAGGAGAAGCATGCAGGCTTCCTAGAGTTTCTAAAGATACATTTCTGAAAGAGTGCTCATCTCTCATTACACTGATATCCCGAAAGGAATTCCAGTGCAACCAATTCAAATCAAGGAGAGCCTTATTATTCCAAAGGGTCAAATTGTTTTGCAGCCACCAGATAATCAATAAAAAAAAACAGAGATAATGTCTAATTGACAGAAATGCAAAAATAACAGAGGAAAGCTCACATTTCCCAGCACCCTTAGCACTCAGTCAAAATTTAAACCAAAAACCTAGGCTGGACAATATAGGAAAAAAAACATATTGCTAAAATAGAAATCATATTTATTGATAATTATCAAAAAATTAAAAACATACATTTTAAGTGCAGCCCTGGCTATTTTATGCTGCTGCTTAATCGCCTATTTTTAGATAAAGAACACTGAATTCCAACACAACCCTTTATTAAGCCAACTTTTTACCAACACTGTAAGTCTTTAAAAAAAAAATCGAAGAAGAAAAAAAACATGTCCTCGCTGAACTCTTTAAAACTTGATAAAGGTGCGTATCTGGTTCTGTTTGTGATTGGTTGGCAAGGTATAATGACTGTAGTCTTAACCTACATGATATGCTAGAATGCAAAAGTAAGGAAAACTGTTGTATTGAATTTTTTATTAACCTCTTTTTTTTCTATTGAACCACACGTCTATTAATCGATATTTATTTTTCATTGAATTATCGTCCAGCCCTACCCAAACCTCTAGTGTAGGTGGGAATCTGAACATTTAGAGACAAACTCCAAAAGACTTGATAATGGCTCTACAAACTGGATTAAGAGGGGCTGAATACAAATGCACCCAACATCTTTCTGGATATCATGTAAAGCAAATGTTTGCATTTCAGCTGCTTTGTGAGGCTCCGTCACATACAATTACAAAAAAAAAACTATTAAGTTTGTGGTTTTTACAGTGGTAGGTTTACTTTTGCAAGGCACAAGGAGTACTGCAACACAAGTCTTTCTATTTCGCGTGACTGTGTCTTCTGTGCTTAGGCATCAAGATCAACCCTGGAGATCGCTGCTGTTCCTTCGATGGTGATGCTGACCGAATAGTTTATTACTACACTGACGCTCAGGGTCACTTCCACCTGCTCGACGGAGACAAGATCGCTACTCTCATCAGCACCTTTCTGAAAGAGCTGCTTAATGAGGTCTGGTCTTAAAATTGTGGGTGTTAAAAAGAAAAAAGGAACGAGTCACACTCTTGTTAAATACTTCTTTGCAAACACAGGCTGGTCTTGACTTGAAGATAGCTGTGGTGCAAACTGCGTATGCAAATGGCAGCTCAACATACTACCTGGAGAACACCATGAAGGTGAGAAAACACATCAATTAAAAGCAATTATTCACATAGACAAGTTGGTTTTATTAGATATTTAAAAAAATATGTATTTTAGGTAATTGTGAGGTGTACTAAAACTGGAGTGAAGCATCTACATCACGCAGCTAAAGAATTTGATATCGGTGTCTACTTTGAGGCAAACGGCCATGGGACTGTAAGTACTGACACACACTCAAAAGTTAAATCATCTGATCAAAAATTTGTCATTTAGTCTGCAGTTGCAGTCATATGGAAAAAAAGTTAGCTCTTTTTAAAATCTTTTTCTCTTTCTGGAGTTTATATTTAAAAGCGCTTGATATTTTGTGTATAAAAATGATTCCTGGTCAAGGTTAGCCAGACAATCCCAAATAACTATACCTTCAATATCTTGCTTTGTCTATTAAAGTGTTGGTTTTCTCTGTTATGACATGTTTTCCGCTTCCCTGTTCCTTGCTCGTCTGGAAATTAGGTTGCACGCCATTTGCCTCGGGAAAACAAAAAGAGGAGCTGGGGTTGGGGTAAACTAGAGTAAAACGTGACCCAGTTAACAGTTGGGATTTCAAAATAATAACCAGGAAAGCTGTTGTTTTGTTCGTAGTAACTCTTATAAGCGTCCTTTAAAGCTGTATTTTCCTCATGCAAACGCCCCTTTGTTCAGTTCAGAGTCCCCAGCCGCTTCATTTGACATTGATTTTAGACACACTCTTACAGCTGTGCATTGTGAAATAAACATGTCTTATCACAGCTCACTGTTGTTGATGCGAGGAGCTGCCATATTGGATCCGGCAATCGGCCTCAGAAAATGTCTGCGACTTTCGGAGGGGAAAGTCCGACTGTAGCAGCCGTTACAATTGATTCTTCCGATCGGAAGTCAGGATTTCCGAGTTCCGACTGCAAATGAAATGTAACATTATTCCAGAACTTTTATGTTGTTTTATTTTTATGCAGGGTGCCATTTTAAAAATCTAAATGTTGCGTCCATGTTGTTTCAAACAGGTTACAGGAGATTTCCTCTTCCCAAGAGTTATCAGCTTATAGCAATGTGACATAAGGACAACACTAACTAGGATGTCTATGTCTGGACAAAGTTGTGACTTTTTTATTTCCTGGTATTCGTTTTTCAGTGGAGAATGTTGGATTCTGAATTGGAAATGCTGTATAATCAACTGGGAACCTGTCCAGTGGTTACCCCCGCCTCCCGCATATTGTCTACTACGATAATCCTTTTCAGACCAATTATTTTTATTAAATCCTGAAATGGAGAACATTTGAATGGAAATACGGTGTACACTTTTTTATGACCATAACATATATTTCTATTGATGTTTAGACTGAAAATGTGTTCACATTGTGACCAGGTGTTGTTTAGTGAGGAAGCTGAGGAGAAAATCCAGCAACTAGCCCACAACACCAACATCAACGATGAGAGGAAGAAAGCAGCTCTCCTGCTGCAAAATACCATCAACATCATCAACCAGGTACACATTTACCACAGTACTAAACTGTGATAGAATAAAAAGCAAAGCCTGAGGCTCTTCGTTATGAAAATACTGAAGCGTGTCATTAGTAATGTGAGTGTTTTGTTCAGACCGTAGGCGATGCTATTTCAGACATGCTGCTGATTGAAGCCATTTTAGCCATTAAAGGGATGACGGTCCAGCAGTGGGACACCATCTACAGTGACCTGCCGAACAGGCAGCTTAAAGTCAAGGTACGCAAAGCGGTCATTTACTGGTAAGCATACAGTGCCTTGCAAAGGTATTTGTTCTCTCTGCAGAACTTCTTGTTCTCCTTGAAGAACTTCAACCTGTAAAGTATTTTATTTGGGTTTATTGTGATATCTCAACATAAAGTTGCGCATAAATACTTAAATCTTTCATATCTTAACTAATTGTGTTATAAAATAAAGAAAAACTGTTGTTTTTCAAATTATAAAGGGTAAAATCTGTCTTGCCTATGTGAAGATATAACTGGCTCCTCTGTTCAACCATGAACAATTAAGTGTAACTGTAAATTACCAGTAGGCTTGGTTCAGTTTTTCTAGCCACATTCAGGTGTGATTACTTCGTCTTTAGAATCAAAATCAAATGAAATTATTCATATAGTATTCAACAAGTATTTATTTATTTATTTTTTGTGTGTGTAAGGTTTCTGACCGTAGGGTGATAGAGACCGCCGATGCAGAGAGGAAGGCCGTCACCCCAGCAGGGCTGCAGGAGGCCATCGACGGCTTGGTGAAGAAGTATAAACAAGCTCGCTCCTTTGTGAGGCCCTCTGGCACCGAGGACGTGGTGAGAGTTTATGCAGAGGCAGACACCCAGGTGAGAAATACTCTATTTTATTCACTTTCTCGTCGTGCCATTGCAGAGAACTAGGGTATTCTGAATAACAAGGTTTTGTTTTTGTGCTTTAGGAGAGTGCAGATGCGCTGGCTCATGAAGTCAGCCTTGCAGTGTACGGCCTGGCAGGGGGAGTAGGGGATGAACCCAAACCTTTGCATTAGACTCTCACAGTGACGCTGCATGATGTTGCCAAATCAACATTTTGAAAGAAATCTCAGTTAATTATTGTTCTCTAAATCAGCTTTTTTATAGATTTTTTTTCCAGGGAGGTTTGTCATAATGTTTAACTGCTCTTTGTACTTTATTATGTCTTTCTCTATAACTGTTAAATGATGCATAACCTGGGACGTGGTGTTAAGGATGAAAGTATCGGGTACGGAAGTAGATTTCTGTGTGATATCAAGGTTGCACTACACTGTATATATGAACAGCATGATTAACGAATCAATTTAATGTTTGAACTTATTTCTAATGATTAAGCATGCTTGAGCCAGGTGTCTTCAAAACAAATCAAAAGTTTACATGTCACTTAAAAATACATAGGTTTTCCTAATAAAGTCGAAGTAGTAAAGAAATGCTTTTGCTTGCTGTTTATTTTGTTATCTTCAAAAACAAGTTCAGGACACACTAGAAGAGTAAATAAGCAGAGCAGCTGATTATAATAGTATGATAGTAGAAGCAGTATTATAATATCAGATCTCACACAAAGGTATGGTTTTCTTGTCAAACGCGGTGCATGTTTCTAAGGTTTTCAAAATGTAATGAAAACACCCGGAGCGTTATTCTGCGGCTCATCAGAGAGGATCACACATTGAGGCGTTTATTCTTCATCAGTGTCCTCAGCAGCTCCAGAAATGGTGATGGTGCACTGCTGTGTGTCGCTCAAGTAGGCGTCCCCATCTGTTTTAACTGTTCTGGGTAAAAAGAAGAAATGAGAGAGAGAGAGGGGATTGTTTTTTTTATTATTAATTAGTCTATGCTCACTGAGAGCCAATGTCACAGTTTACCTGATGAGGAGAGTCTTCCTCTCAGACTTCTCAATCGCCTGCTGCTGTAGGTTGCCATCAGCCGGGTTGTCTGCAGAAACAGCAGCAGGGGCTGTTTCTGCATTCACTGTGCACATATCTCTGGGGCCTTCAGGTTTTAAAGCCCCTCTAGTGGGTGTGAGTGATGCTGAAGTGTCAGAGTGGCTGCTGTTAGTGAGTTGAGGGTATTCGGTCAGGGAGAGCTTCCCAACCATGGTGCTCAGACGGCTGTCTTCACCCTCGATCAGCTTTCTGCAAAACAAACAGTGCAACCCTATTAGAAACAGTGATACACAACCTAGGAGATGGCAGTCCAGATGGCGCAGCGTTCCCTTCTGAGCCTGAACGGTTTAAACCTTTCTTCACCTGTAGGTGGCGATCTCAATCTCAATTGCCATTTTGGCATTCAGGAGTTCCTGATGTTCCCTCATGAGAAGAGCGGTCTTCTGTTTGGTCAGCTTTAGGTCCTGATTAACTGCCACAATGCGCTCCTGTTGAGATGGGGCAGGATCAGGAGGATTGGATTGATGCCATCATAGCTAACAAATTAACTCATTTACATAAGAACATGATATTTTGTCCCCAAACTTGTTGGTAAAAACATCCCATTTACAACTGACAAGTTTTTGTAATTTAATAAGGAATCTATTAAGATTTGTAATGACTTCTAAATCAAACTCATAAGTAAAAGTCAGCTCTTTAACTACATACAATCATCTAATATATTTTTACTAGGATTTTTGTGAGTTCTAGCTGTTTCCAAGCAATACTACGTCAGTAGTCAGTTACCTCTAATTCTTCCTCTAACTTCTTTTGTTTCTCTTTGGCGTTGCGGATGTGGGTCTCCAAATAATCATTTCTTGTCCTTAGTGACTCCAAGTCTCGTTCCTTGCTAAGAATCTTGGCACGAACACAGAGGTAAACATGCAGTTTATTAAGTTTACACAATGTAATTAAACCAATCACACTGCAAATAACTACACAATTTTGAGGCCTAACAAGTTATGGGTTAGTTTAAATTAGTTTTAGAATTTCTAAAATGGTAAAATAAGATAATTTGCAAAAGATTATTTTTACACCTGTCGGCAGCTTTCATATCAACAGAGGGTACGGCAATAAGTGAAGTCTTGTGTTCCTTATATTTTTGAGATTTCCAGACACCACTTGTTGGAAAAAGCAGTAAATTTGACTAAACCGATGCTCTGGCATGAACATTGCATAGCGACCTGCAGAAAAAGCAGTTTCTGTAGGGGAAAGATCAAATCTTAGGTGTTTATGTGCACTTCGAGAGATGTATAAATTAATCATACTCACATCCTTCCTATAAGCAGCAATTTCCTCCCTCAGACTGCGAACACATTCGGCGTGCTTGGAAGAAGCATCATTCATGTCCTGAAACATCGATCTGTACCATGCGTCCATTTCCTGGATGAAAACAGACAACCAGTGTGGGGATTAAACCTGCATGGTTATCACTTTTGTTCAAAGATAACTACAGTGACAACTGTCAGCCTAAAAAAAAAGGATATTGCTGTTCCACAGTACCTGCAGATTCTTGGCAGCAATGCTGTCATACTGAGACTGAATCTGCGTGAGAGCGGAGGAAAGGTCTGGGAGGTCGAAGTTCATATCCATCTTAGAGGTCGCTGAATAGATCTGCTGCATCAGCTCATCGATTTCCTTTTAAGCAGATCAGACATAATGTGAAATCACAAATTAATTCTGTTTCCTTTTTATTAATGTGTCCTACTGGCATCGTAGCATCAAGGGTTTTCTGTCTTAATGCCAAAGAGAGCGCAACAGATTTACTCTCACAAGTGTAGCATTGCTGCTTTTGCCATAGTGCTCCGCTTGATATATATATGCAAAAAAAACTTTATTAGATAGTATTTTGAGATTATTTTGAGTTCAATGGTCACAGTAATGGAAAGGTAATAGAAAAAGAAAGGAAGAGAAAAATATGAGACAAAAATGCTAAAAGGGAGAAAATGTGACAACAATGGAGTAGAGGAAAAAGGGAGTACAAGTTGAAATCCTCAGCCTGCTTGTATACCTGCAGAGAGAGATATAAAAAGAACAGCAAAACCAACCAAAAAAGTATCACAGAGACACTGCCTTGACAACATCACTAAAAAATATTTTGTATTATTTAATACAAGATGTATAGTGACAGCCAAAGCTGATGATAGGTTTAATCTGTTTAGAAGTGAATCTGTAATCCTGATTCTTTTCATAATAATCAATGATTTGGTTAGAAGCTCTGCAAGTTGTGGCTCTTTAGACCCTCCACTGTGGTCCTAAAAAACTGAGCAATGTTTTAAAATGTAAAGGTAATTAGAAAGGGGCTAGCTTAGGAAGTTTCTCCTGGTTGTTTACATGCAAAGTATGCATAGCATTTCCACAAAGAATAACTCTAATACTTGTAATGTAAGGAATTTTCCTTTTTTGAAATTATTTGTCATTTGGAAACTGATAAACACTAATGTTTGCTAAACATTTCAGATTTTCCTTTTTTTCCCAAAATCTTTGAAAACCATGTCGCATTTTCCTTCAACTTCCCTTTCATGCACTACTTTGTGTTGATGTATATAAGAATCGCAGTAAAACTGTCTGCTTATAACTGTTATGTGACAAATGTTCATACGTTTAGGTGACATGATTTGCAAGATGCTGTACTGATGTATTTTAAACACCGAAAAATGCTGTCTGATGTTTTTCACACTTTTACCCAAAGCCTGTCCAGAAGAATCACAACTTGTGCGCCTGGATGAGTCCCTCTCTTCCGACTGATAACGGGGATGTTTATCGTTGTACTCACCCTAATCAATCATCAATGTCTTGATTTAAGTATAACCAACATCATCTGTTACCCATGAATAACAACAAAAGGCATGTCAAACATAAGCTGCTGACTCATGCATGCAGTGTTTGTTGCACAGGCAGATGTATTGTTACCTCCTTGTGAACCCTCTGCAGAAAGGTCAGCTCCACCTCCAGGTTTTCCAGCTGCTTTTCCAGTTTAATCCTGACTGAAGTGGCCTTGTCCACATCCTGGGACGAACAGAGGTGTCCAGTTTGGTAGGTTAGGGGGAAATAAAACACATTTCTACTCTAAGTTGAAAATAAACTCTGAAAAAAAGCCTCTCGTCATGTATTACCGGACGCAGAGTCTCAATGTGACGCTCTATCTGCTTCCTGGCGTCAAGAGCTGCGTCATATTCAGACTTTAGCAGGTCCAGCTGGCAGGACATTGCCTTCTTGGAGTCCAGAGACATGTCCTGTAAAGGTACGGTGGTGAAACTGTTGTTTAGGCAAAATTCCCAGCAAGCAATTGAGTAAAGGAAATTACACCAGAAAGACTGACAGTGAAAACCTCCAAAATAAGATGAGATGGAAATGCTGGAACGGATTTAGATGCAGTCTTTTTCTTACCCTCTGCTCCCTCATTTGTTCAGCTTCCCTGTTCAGTTCCTTTAGCTGTGATGCATATAGCTGCCTGAGACCCCCTGTTCTCTCATGGGCACTTTTCAGCGCCTCAATGTCAGCCTCCAGCAGCTTGTTCTTGGACTCCAGTGTTCTAACCTAGTGGAACGTAAACAAGAGTTAAAAACTGCTAAGAAGAAAAAAAAAAATATCCCATTGAAGAAAATGTATTAAACCTAAAAACCTACTTTCTCAAAACCAAAGCAAAAGTTATCGAGGCCACAAGATATAGTTAAGATGCATAATCAAAAGCATGAGAACATATGTATAAGATTATTCTTTGTCTGTATAGATTTTCTCCTACCTTTTCGATGTAAGATGCCAGGCGGTCATTGAGGACCACCATCTCCTGCCTCTCATTGGTGCGAGTCAGCTTGAATGCCGTGTTCTCTGCTGCAGCTGCATCCAGATCCAGATTCGCCCTGTGTCCAGTAGACCCATCCAAGCACAGTGTGCCCATACTCGCACTGCTGCTGGTGGAAATGTTAAAAGGGTTGCTTGCCAAGGCACCTGTTTAACTATGTTTAGTTCGAAACAAGCTGCTGTATGCCTATCTTAATTAACCATTCACACAAAGTTTTGAATTATGAAACCGATGAACAGATAAAGGTCAGTGTATTGCATCTATCTCCCTGAAGAAGGTATCTCTGCAACATTCTTATTATTTAGATAAGATAAGATAAGATAAGATAAGATAAGATAGACTTTATTGATCTCACAGTGGGGAAATTCACATATGACCTCCCTATAATGGTGTGGCCACTACAGTGGCTGATTGATGTCCAATTATTTTATCCTAACTTAAACTGATGTTAATGGGTTTTTTAGATATATTTGTTGCATATGCACACTTTAAAAGTTGCAACAGGCTTATGTGATGACCCACCTGGTCAGACGAGGCTTGCTGGTAAGGGCCCTGCAGCCTGTTCCTTTCCACCCCACATTCCTGTTAAAACTGGCTGACCTGTGGCGGGGCTCCCTCCGGGTGGGAGATGGACTTGACACCCGAAGTTGGTTTACAGACGCGCCCTCAAAACGACGACGGTACGAGGACATCCTCTCTGGGCTGTGGCTCATGATGATGGTTTTTAATGGATGCAACTTTAACTAAAGACTGACAAACCGTTACAGCCTCCTCCTCTGAGCCTGCAGCGAAGGGGTCTTTATACTCTTCATGGTCCTTCCCTCACCGCTACGAAAGAATGTTGAACCCCTCCCAACCTATGGTTGAATCGTCCTACAAACATCTACCAAGTTCACGACAAATAATTCATACAGCCTATAGACTGTTGACAGAAAACAACTGCAAGGAGGATAAATTATCCTGCTAACTACCCTGTAAAGGTCAAACTACCTTTAAATACACTGACGTTTGTTTTAAAAAGAAAGCCACTTGTATAAAATTTAAGGTAATAAGATAACATGTTGCTTTTTATATATTCATCGACTTTAAAATCAACGCAAATAGGAAACGTATGATCTTTTGAAAGGATTGCCAGTACAGCACTTGTCTATAAAAAGGAATGTAGAAGATATACTTCAGATATAAAAAGTGTACCTTAACAAACCAGAAGATGTCTGGAACAATGTCCTTTAAACAGATGAGTTATATGCAAAAAATCTTTGTCATTAAAACACGTCATTTTTTTCTTTTTCTTTCCAAAAAACCAATCATGACATATTTGCACAAACACACTATGCTAACTGTCAAGCAAGGTGGTGGAGGGGTGAGGATTTGCATGACCTGGGCACCTTCCAGTCACTGAGTCAACCATGAAGTCTACTTTACAGTTTTTTTGTCATGACGGTTTACATCTAATAATTTCATGTAACTGCTGGGCTGTCAAGAGTAAAGAACTACCATGACAAATTACCCAGTTGACTCCTCTGAAAAGGTTAAAGTACTGTCAAATACAATGAAATCCTTCAGAAAAGTCACTCTTCTATCAAATTTAAGGTAAATAAGAAATTAGTAGAAACTGGATATTTGAATCTTGATTAATTCATTTAAATTAAATACAGTTTGAAAAAGACTTACTAGGCTTGTTTGGGAGAGATCCCAGAAGAACACCTGTTTGGTTTTCTTTGGAAATAATACGCTTGTAAAGTTGTTTCCTGATCAACCACAAGACTTCTGGAATAACATTCGTTGAATGAGACTCAGGTTGAGGTGATTAGTGAGAACCAACATCATGCACAGTGATTTGCCCTTCCTCTGCAGCCACATGACTTGAATCCGTGAACTTTTTAGTATACCAATATATTCTAGAGTCAAGTGTAAAGCAACACACAGATTTTAAATTTTTACCTTATCTTTCTTTTATAAGGACAGTATGACATCTGTTGTGTGTTTTTACACAACAAGGTTATATTTTAGGAATTTTAGAACCTAATAAAAACGTGACAATTTTATATAAGATGCTAATATTTATGACACAATAATCAAAAATTGTGATTTTATTTTATCTTTGCAATACAGGTGCAAAACATATATAGCTAATTTTACTCTGACTATCACAAACCGCGTCATTGTTTATTTGTCAAGGAGGTTTTTATTCCCTTGATTCTTTCTAATTAAACAAACAACCCATGTAAAGCCTGATACAGGTAGATGTGAGGAAACTTCGCATTTTTAACAAACAAAAATATTTTGGTTACTTTAATATATATATATATATATATATATATATATATATATATATATATATATATATATATATATATATATATATATATAACGTCAGGCTTTCAAATTGTCTTTGTATTGCAATTGATATGTTAGACCAAAAAATAAATGTTTCTCATGTTCTCTACATTTTGATATAGGTTGTGTAAAATATATTCATTTGTATGTTGTAAATTGTATGTTCAGAAAAATACTGATTTTGTTAAAGACGTAGAGGTCACATAAATATTTGTAATAAAAATTATACATTTGGAGTTATAGGGTTACGTTTCGTCCAGTTGTTACGCCGAAAAAGGCGGAACCAAAGAATATGAAACGGTATCCGGAAGGTAGTTGATGTTACTCCCGCTTTAGCTAGCATAATTACTTTCCTGGTTGTATGCGCTCCTTTGTGGGGGGATATTATCGATTAAAGAAATTCCCCCTTACACAAACGTCGGCGACATGGCGGGGAACTTCTGGCAGAGTTCGCACTAGTAGGTTTTTGGAGAATTTCGACATGTTACGTCCTTATTTGGTCTCTGTGTGTCTTTGTTGTGAGGCCTAGCTGTGTGTCGCGGCTAACCCAGCAGCTAGTTTCAAACTAATGCTAGACATAAAAACATAGCCCTACAAATAAAAACACTAATTTAATAAATTCAAGCCTACTATAAATCATATATTTTTAATTGAAGTTGGCATCAATGCTGCTGTGCAGTCTCGGGTCTTGGGTTGTGTGATTTAATAAAATGCCATTTTGTTATTTTTTTTCCCCTTAAAGTCTGCAGTGGGTGCTGGATAAACAGGATCTGATGAAAGAGCGCCAGAAGGACCTGAAGTTCCTCACAGAAGAGGAGTACTGGAAGCTGCAGATTTTTTTCGCCAATGGTATTTGGAATTAAATTCAATAACAGCCTCAAGTGTATCTGTAATGGCCACTTGCGCTGTGTCTGTCTATTCCTAGCACTGCATACGTTCTCATTTTAGCTGTAGATGAAGTGGGATTGTTTGTGTTTTGGAATATATGTTATAATAAATCCTGTGTGTTCCAGTGATCCAGGCTCTGGGTGAGCACCTGAAGCTCAGACAGCAGGTCATCGCTACAGCGACAGTGTACTTCAAACGCTTCTATGCCAGGTAAGATGCTTTTATTGACTGGTAAGATTTTATTGCTGCTAACTTCTGATTTTGGTAATTAAGTCACTTTAAAAGACATTCATGGAAGACTCTTGTGTAAATGTTGTGATATGGCAGTGAGACTTCACTTTCTATAAATTAATCCTTGTTCCTTTTTTGTACCTCAAGAATTAAAATGTTTTGCTGCTGGAGAACATCCTGTCATCCTTTCATGATCTTTATGATTTTAGTAAAACGTTACAATTGCAAGATTAGCATCTTGCATCTAACTTGTCATTAAGATGCTTCAATTTATATGTGACTTTTTGCATCTTGCAGTCGAGATCGACTACAGTAAGAGTTCCTACACATGACAAATTCTTGGTGGGGTAGCTTTGAGTAATGTGTGTATATATATATATATATATATATATATATATATATATATATATATATATACACACACAAAACAACATGATATAATCATATTTATATCAAATACAGGGAAGGATAGCTGCCTCTCGTCATACTTCTTGATTTAATGAAGATCTCTTTAAATATTTTTGTGATAATTG
This sequence comes from Fundulus heteroclitus, assembly GCF_011125445.2. Lineage (NCBI taxonomy): Eukaryota > Metazoa > Chordata > Actinopteri > Cyprinodontiformes > Fundulidae > Fundulus > Fundulus heteroclitus. The sequence continues at coordinate 16,852,054 of NC_046375.1, read as the reverse complement.
TATCACATTTCATGGGGTTTATCTAGCAACGAAAATGTGTTTTCCAAGAATAAAGCAGCTATCTGTTGTCAATGATGGACTCAAAAAGGTGGATTTTTGTTTCCAACAGACAGAGTTTGGTTGATTTTTTTGATTTGATTTGTGACATTAAAGCTAATGTTATTTTTGTAGGAAAGCTAAAAATTAACCATAGAGCCGTTTACTTGTTGAAAACTTGCTGCATTGAGCGTTAATGGATCCCGCTCTCCTGACACAAATATTACAAATTCTGTCAGGGATAACTGCTCAGTCATTTAAGCATTTATTGTTTTAATGACCGCCCCATGTTCCCCCTTCAGCGCAAACTCTACCGACGTCTGCACGACTAGTGGACGCTCACTGTGGCGCCATTAGTGCAGCCATGCTCAGAAATTTGTTGCATTTACAAAACAAAGATTTGTTTACCAGGGCAGGTAAAAATGTGTCATGACTCCGCATTCTCTCTCCTGGCTGGAGTGTGAGTTCACCTGAGTGGAAAAGCAGGTGAACCTGTGCTGAAAGTAAAGGTGCGATGACTCCGCTTTGGAGAAACATTAAAAGCTTCCGCACACCGCGCAGACGTTTTAGACTTCATAGTCGAGCGCACTCATTAGCTACATTTCTTGTGGCAAACTGACCTACGTTTCCCACAGCAGGCACCCACTGCACACCTGTCTGTATGGCACAGAGTGGGTGTGAAACCGCAGGTGCTTTCGAGTTGTACATAACTTCATTCATTGTCTGTAGTAGGGCTGTGCAATATTATAAAATGTTGCCCTGGCAATGAGAGTTGCATTATATCCCTGTTTTCTTGTTTCCTTTCTTTCTCATCTGTTTGTCCATCACTCTGAGAGCTTCAGCATTTTGGGCAATGATGTTATCTGTGTCCAGCATGAGCATCTGCTGCTGGAAGTCTGTCCAACTGGCTAAACTTAGCATGAAAAGTTCATAACACCTTGAATATACTAGTGTTATACTATAATATACAATTATTGCACTCTAAGCTTTCCTTTGCAATGTGAATATTGAACACAGTAATATTGTGTGGATTATATATTTGTGATATATTGTGAGCTTGAGACATCCCCCTATTTCTTTATGTCATATATATGAAATCATTCTTAACTCATTTTAGTGACTCATTCTTGTTATTAGGATATAAATTGTACTTAGTTTTGGAGATTATCGAGAGGAGAACCAGAGATTTTGCAGATAGCAACCCATTTCTCCTCCATTTTATCCTTTCTGTTGCATCTTGCATTCGAGCTCTCGTTAAAGCCCAATCTCTGCTTAATATGCGCGCCCTAAATCTTTGCTGCCTTCCAGAAACATTAGTAATCTGGTAACTTTTTTTTTTCTCCCAGGTATTCTCTTAAAAGTATAGATCCTGTGCTGATGGCTCCCACTTGTGTTTTCCTGGCCTCTAAAGTTGAGGTAAGAACATTTTAAGGCAAAAACTGTTTACTGTCTAATTTTACCACCTCAGGTTCTTAGTGTGGAAGAACAAAATTAAATGCTATCATTGTGCATTGTTCTGTCTTCCTTCTACTTCTTTCCCGTTGCATTTTATCTTATGCGACGCGTTTAACCAAACTTGGATGAATTTTTTTTACCTTCAGGAATTTGGAGTGGTGTCCAACACCAGGCTGATTTCTGCAGCGACATCTGTGTGTAAGTGAACACATTCAATTAAAAAAAATCAACTGCTTCAGATTATAGTCCTCCTTTGTCAGAAGTGTTATGTTAACATTGAGTTTTTTTTGGAGCAGTGAAAACAAGATTTTCCTACGCGTTTCCAAAGGAATTTCCCTACAGAATGAATCATGTAAGTGAAATTCTGCTTCTTGTTTTTATTTGATCTCAGAACTTTTGCGTTATTGTGAACTAATAGTAACTGACTAGCATGCAGATATGCATTTTTAAGCTCATGTCAAAGATTTTATCTTATCAAGGTTTGAAACTAGACCCAAGAGGACTTTTTCTTCCTGGAAATTCAAAGTCATAACCAAAACCTCCAAATTAAAGCCGTAATGAACCAAACTATGCCGCTTCCTTTGCTGTTATTTATGTGCTGCTTTTTCAGCTTACCAAGAACCCCTTACACTGTGTCACAGTGTCGCTACAGTACTGTCCATCAATATGTGAGATTCCACAGCTGATGTTGGCACTCATACGATAAAAACTCAGTAAGCTTAGCGCCTCGCGCAAAGCTCCGCTCGCCTCTCCTCAGCCGGCATTGAGTTACCAGAACGTCATCGGCACCGTTTTGACAAACTGCTGCCTCAGCTGTAAATTACAGCGGAGCAACAAAAGGAGGGAGTGGTTCACACAACGCAGAATGAGTTAGCAAAGGCCTGTGACACGTAAACATATCTTATCCTGTCCACATTGCAGACATAGTAAAAGAGATTGATGATGGTGTCTGGGGCTCGTTGGGGGGGTAAAGGGAATAGTCCTCGTCTCTAGAAGGTCACTATCCCAAACAGGGAAAATTATGGAAACAATGCCACAATTAAAGGAGATAAGAATGCTAAAAATCTTTAAAAGCACATAAAAATAGTAAACTTTAATGCAACTTCTACTGTACAAAGCTCAGACACATGCTACAGATAATCCTTGAAGTTTAGCAGCTAATTAGGTCTGAATTATTCATTCCTCTGACATATGCAGGTTTTAGGGTGTGTTTTTTTTTTTTTTTTTAAACAATTCAAACCCAGTTTGTGTGTCTTTCCAGATATTAGAGTGTGAGTTCTACCTTTTGGAGTTGATGGTAAGTAGGTGATTTAACTTGCTTGTCTTTGGTGTGGTTGCATTGCCTTGCAGAAGTATTCATACGCTTGAAGTTATTTCATTGAGTGTTTAATATGATAGACAAACACAAAGTAGCGCATGATTGTGGATATCTTTTCTTTAATAAAGAAAAAACTAAAAACCGTGGCATGCATTTGTATTTAACCCGTCTGAGTTAATACTTAGTTGAACCCCCTTTTCACTGCAGTCAGCTTCCAGTCTTTTGAGCTGTCTCGACTAGCTTTGCGCATTTAGAGGCTGCAGTTCTTACCCGTTCTGAAAGTCTTTTCCAGCCTCTAAACGGGTTTTCTTCCAGAATTGGCCTGTGTTTAGCTCTGTCCATCCCAGTGACTCTAAGCAGTTTCCCTGCTCCTGCTGAAGGAAAGTCTTCTGCATAGAGGAAGCGGAAGCATCTGGATAAGCTCATTAGGAGGGCCAGCTCTGTCCTGGGATGCCCCCTGGACCCAGTGCAGGTGGTGGGAGACAGAAGGACTGTAAGAAAAATAACATCACTAATGGACAATGTCTCCCACTCCATTCATGGAGCTGTTGCAGAGCTGAAAAGCTCTTTCAGTGACAAACTGCTGCATCCCAGATGCTCAACGCTTCCGCAGGTCGTTCCTCAAAGCTGCTGTTAGACTTTATAATATCTGCTGCTCACAACAGACTCAATACATTTTTACAAACATGCTAATGGTCACACGGGTTCTGATCTGATTATGAATCGTTTACACGGTCTCTCAGATGCTACAGTACGCTTGTACACGCCTTAGCTACTCCGAGATTCCGCTTTGCTATCATGCATATCACATATTATCTCATATCATTCGATAAATAGACAAGTGTTTCTACAGTTTTTCCACAGACTATGCGATATTATCAATACTTGTGCAATACTTACTCTGGTATTTTCTTATAAAGCTCATTCTCTGTTGCGTTAGAACTAACTTTAGATTAGATTAGCTTGTTTTCTTCATTACTAAAAATGGTGTGCAACTCTCTTTGCCACTGTCACGGCTAAATTTCTCCATTGTGGGCCAGTAATGCTGGCCATGCTGGCGACCGTGTGTTCAGGAGGATGTGCAGTCATAGTTTTCTGCCAAAGTATTTTGCGTGTTTGCTAGAAAGTTCTGTTTTCGCCGAATCTGACCCAGGAGCCTTTTCCCACGTGTTTGTTGTGTCACATCGCTCGTGGCGCCGAAAGGAATGTATTGATCGACTCGGGTTGGCTGAATGCAATCAGAGTTTGCACCAGTGGTTCCCAACCCTGGTCTTTAAGTATCCCTGTCCTGCATGTTTTACACGTCTCCTTGCTGCCATACACCTGACTTATATGAAGGAGCGATTAAGAGACTTCTGCTGCCCTTAATGGGTGCTGAGTAGATCATGCAGCCATTTGAATCAGTGGTGCTGCAACAGAGACATCTCTAAAACATGCAGGACAGGGATACCTCAGTTGGGAACCACTGGTTTACTCTATAAGGTATAATACTCTGAAGTTTGTGTCTTTTAATGTGACAGAAAGTGTTAAGGTTCAAAGGGTGTGAACATGTTTGGATGTCCTCTGACTGATAGTTGCTGTGTTTCAGGACTGCTGCCTGATTGTGTACCACCCCTACAGACCGCTGCTGCAGTACGTGCAGGATATGGGGCAGGAGGACATGCTGCTGCCTCTGGCCTGGTATGATCTGTGTCCTGATGGTCCTGCGCTTATCAAATTACGTTGCTTCGGATGTCTTTGTTCACTGTCTTCTCCGTCGTTTTTTTTTCTCTCCCCCCTAGGCGAATAGTGAACGACACTTACAGAACAGATCTGTGCCTGCTCTACCCTCCCTTCATGATTGCCCTGGGTAACAGTCGTTCCCTCTTGACCCTTCTTAGTCCACCTTTGTAATCTGGTTACAGACTTGAAATAAGCTACATCAGATCCCACTTAATCCGTTTTCATTTACTCCTGCAGCCTGTCTTCATGTTGCCTGCGTTGTACAGCAAAAAGATGCCAGGCAGTGGTTTGCTGAGCTCTCCGTGGACATGGACAAAGTAAGAGGGATTTTCCTGTTTTTGGGATTTTTGCCCATTCTCGCCTCCTCTTTTGATAAGCTAGGTCCTCTCACCATTTAAGGTGAAATAACTTGTTATGAGAGACAGTGACTAAATATGCAGTCGGCCATCTAATTATTGACCAACACAAATGTATGTGTATGTAATTGTACAGTTTAAGAAAAATGATAGAGGGTTTTAACATGTGGTATACAAATCTAGGAAGTGTGTTCCCCCCTTTTACCCCTATACACCTAAAAAGTTCCAGGGCAGTGAGGTTCCTTCAGAGGTGGTGGCAGCGTTATGATGTGGGGGTGTTTTGGTCACAAATGCTCTCCTCCTAGTCTGTTTGAGCTGTTTTTTTGTTTGTTTTTTTTTTATAGAGAAGAATGCAAAAAAAAAAAAAAACCCGAAATGTTTCATCTCTAGATGAGAGGTTCCCAACCCTGGTCCTCAGGAACCCATGTCCTGCATGTTCTGTTCCAGCTCACCTGGTTTAAATGATTGCATGACCTCCTCTGCATGCCATCAGGTGCTGCAGAAGCCTCTTATTCGTCCATTCACTTAAGTGTGTGGCAGCAAGGAGACGCCTAAAACATGCAGGACATTGGTCTCTGAGTACCTGTGTTGGGAACCATTGCTCTACATGGTAGGTGCTGGATTTCATTTACAAGCTGGTTGCAGACACACCGCGTAAGAACGAAGTCTGGAATCAGACTAAATGGGTTTTCCACAAATAATTGACTCATCTGGACATAAATACAAATGCATACCACACTTTTCAGATTTTTGTTTATTTTATTTATATAAAAAATTATGTAGTAGATAACTGGAAGTTTCCTTTATACTTCCGATTATCTCTGACTTACTGTTGGTCATATAAATGTGATAAAAATACATTGAAATTTGTGATTGTAACACGACAAAGTGTAAACGGCTTCAAAGGGATATACTTTATCAAGGCATTGTAATTTGTTATCTTTGAAAGATTATCCATAAACAGATTTTTGGGGGAGCTAATATAATATATATACTGATTTCTAAAATGTCATTAGCCTTGGCAATCAACAGTTATATTCAGTAAATTAAAATATGCATTTTTTAGAGGCTTGTTTGTCAGATTAAAAGTACATTTTGGAAAAAAAACAACTTTAAACCCGTATTAAACATGCTTTTCATTAAGCCTCTATTTCTGCATGAAAAATTATTTTTTTCTAATAGTTTGATGCAATATTCTGATCTTAAATGCTGTTTTTTTTTTTATTAGCTTTAGGTGGAAGAAAAATCCTACTTAACAGAAATAACGACTTTAAAACATCAGTCTGTTGTAATCTATGTAACTTTTCAATGATATTCAAATTTAGTTAAAACGACTGCATTTCTCTCCATCCATAAACTAATACGCTGAGTATGCTGAGTTTTTTTTATTTGTGTTTTTTATTTTTTTTTAAACAAGCAATACGTCCTCTTTGTAAAAAGCTTTTCATTGTCAAATGTAACAACTTTAAATAAAGTGTAGATTTAGGTATGGGAGACATGGACGGATGGTAATGCGTAACATTTCAGAATATTCTCTCATATCATAATTTTATTTACTTTAAAGTTATTTGTGTTTTGTGTTAAGATCCTGGAGATCATCCGCGTCATTCTGAAGCTCTATGACCAGTGGAAAAACTTTGATGATAGGAAAGAGATAGCCGCTGTCCTGAACAAGATGCCCAAACCCAAACCCCCACCAAACAGGTATGACTGGATTAGCTTTGGATGTTGGCCGTAATGCTTTAATTTTATGACAGATATACATTTATTGTCATCTCTTTCTATAAAGTGAGAAAAATATTTTAACAAGCTGCTCCTTACAATTTTCTTTCTGCAGTGAGAGTGATCAGAGCTCTAATGGAAACCAAAGCAACTCCTACAGCCAGTCTTAGCGTCATGTCTGCGTCTCCATGAGAATCCATGATGTTAAACTTTAGGAGGGGTTGAATGTTTTCAAACACACACACACAGGACAATCTTTGCCGTATCACAGGGATGGAATCTGGTCACAATGTCCTTTCATAATAAATGGACCCCCCATGACCTCTCACTAGTGTAACTTAGCCTCTCCTTCTCTGATTATCATGGATTCATGGACTGAACAGGCGGCGATTGAAAAGTCTCCAGTGAGCAGCCAACCTCCATTAGGCCAACTCCTCCGACATGAAATAAAGTAGAACAGTGGAGCGGGAGACTGACGGGGGAACAAAGGTGATCGGTCAGTAAAAACTCATCATTGTGATGACATCCTGACATCCTTGAAGCACCCTGAGGAGTCATTCCACGCGGAGCTCCATGGGGATTGGAGAAAAACTTGATCACATGTACTGTGTCTGTGTGCGCCTGTGTGTAGAGCAGCCAGTCTGGGTGGGGTTTTATTCCTCAGGGACGGATGCGATTCTGTGCTGTTTGAATGGATTTATATTGAGATATCCCAGAGGGAAGATGTGTTTTGAGACTCTTAATTTCTGAAACGTTTTCAGCCCGATCTAACGCTATGGGAAGTGGGACGGTCATCTTTAAAGTAGAAATTACTTCTGTGAATACCAATCAACAGTTTGATTAATGATTACACACATCTTCCCTCCTCTTTTGTAAATAGATTTATAATTTTGTGTTTTTGCTTTCTTAAACAGAAATTCTGACTTTATTTGGCTTCATCCTTGTGCTAAACATCGACGTGCACCTGTTGGTTTTACGGGATATATTTGTTGGATTATTCATTGATGTTTAGCTTTCACGGTGAAGTTTTGTTAAAAGCATTTTTGCTTTCACTTTGGAATAAATGCTAAACTCAATTACTTGAGCTCTACGAGGTTTTTACTCTATTCTTTCTGCCCTCCGCCAGCTTATAAATCACCAAATTGTTGCGATAGGTCTGTGCATTTCCCTGCAGATGTCTGTTATGTGACTGAGTGTGCCTTAATAAAAGCACATGCATTCAGGTAACGTGTCAAATATGTCTGAGGTATTGTGAAATGACTTGTGTTCATCTTTTTTTTTTCTCTGGCAAAGTTGCTAAACTGAAAACTGAGGGCACCAATGTCATTTTGATTGAAACCACTCCCACACCCTCATTAAGCTGAGTAAAATAAACATGACTATAAATAATGTGAGTTAAATTGTCTTTTTTATTTTCCTTTGACATGATTACAGGTCGTGGTTTAGATTGAGATCCACAAATGGTGTGATTATATTTCGGCTTTTTAGGTTTGAGTTGAAGATTACTGATTAAAGCTTGTGAAAACCCAAGATTCAATTTGTTAGAAAAATAGATTTTGTAAGAACAGGTAAAAAAGAAAAACAGGTCAGCCTATTGAATGTGTCCATGGTCTGTACTGGGTATTCGGTACCTGGTTGCTGCTCTTGCATGAATTACTCTAGCAATGTGTGACACTGCTGAGGAAGGCCAGGTTATTTTAGCAGCTCTCTCTTCATTCTTTGTAACCTTGGTAATTTCAAGGTGCTTTCCAATTTAAACTTAAATTCAAAATGCATTTCCATCTGAAAAAAAGGACTGCGGACCACAGTCTGTTTCTGATTAGCTCATGTACAATGCTTTCGATGTCCTCTCTACTCCAGGAGTGACTTTGTAGCTCGAAGAATAAAACAGTTGTAGCCCACATCCTGGATCTGTCTGGCTGTTGATGCACTGACTCCAGCCTCGGTCCAGACGTTGTGGTTCTATTCCAAACTATCTGGCAGCTTTGCTTCACAATCATCCAGCCCTTTTCCTAACACACTTTTCCCTTCCACTAAACTTGCCATTAACATTGTTGGATACAGCCTTCTGGGAACACCCCGCTTCTTTAAAAGTGGCCTTTTGTGGCTTGCCGCCTTCTCCTTGCGGAGGATGTCAGTCACTGTCTGCTCAACAACTGCGAAGTTGGAAGCCCATAACATAGTTATTGGTGTGAAATTTTAATTTTTATTTGCTCTAAAGCGATCATCAAAACTAACAGAAAAAAATAACTTTTGAAAATAATCACTCTGATCAAATAAAGCTTTGTAGCAGATGACTTTATTTTTGGAACTGTATCACTGACATGAACTTTTCACCTGTTTATCTGAGATGCACCTTCACACATGGAAATCGGTTCTTTGTTGTTTCCACTGTGGTTCTCACAGTTTCCAGCGTTGTGCCTTGAGCGTGGCGTGGCAACTAAGCCCGCTTGTCCTCATTTTGTTCCGCCATGTTCTTGTTATGGAGTTGATAGAGTTTTCCAGAACTGCGCAAATAAAAGTGGTAAAAGCAGTTCGTTTATCTAACTTCAATGTCAGCCCAGGGTCCTGGCTTTGGCATGACCCCTAGTGGTGAATCTAGAGGATACGTGGCACGGTTGTAAAATAGTTGAAATGTTGAAAAAGACCCAGCAAAGTTTAAACAATACTGCCTTAGGTTTTATCATGGGTCTAATTATGTGAATGTGAACGTGTTTTTTTAATGCCTTGTATCCCTTGACTTTGTGGTACAGTCAGTTCTAGTGACATAACTCGGAGCCCAATGCCTGCAGAAGGTAGCGGAAGTAGTAGGGCAAACTTGGTTTTCTTCAAAATAAGAGATCTAACCCGTTGTTCTTATTCGGGCCTTTGCAATATTTGATAGAATGACCCCAAAGATTGTTTAGATTTTATACAATGTGTGGGTCTGGAAAAAAATTACGTTGACATTAAATCGCAAACGCAAACAAATTTAAGGGGAAAAAAAACTACAGTTTTCACAAAATATGCATATATCCTTGTCAGATTGTTACAGTGCTGCTCATTATGTTGAATATCTTTTCAGTTTTCTGACTAATTCTATGATTTATTTCTTCACTTATTCATTTAAATCAATGTTTCATTGTCCTAACAGAATCTCAGATCATATTTTACTGTCACTGTTCTGACTAGACAGTTTTCCCCTCAATTTGTCTTCACAGCTGTTTTACCTGAAATGTTTATTGTATTCACCTGAGTATCATTGAGATTACAAAGAATTAAGTTATTATGGAGAAGTAACACTTTGAAGCAGTTTGCCAAACCATTGTTAAATCAGGACCATAGTCTTGTTGGAATTTAAAATTTGAGGAGGCCAAAACTTCCTCTGTCATTGTAAAATTGTAATTTATCAGTCTTTTACAGCTATATCATTACCGGAATTATTGATTTAAATCATTCTGTATTTCCAGCTGAAAGGCAGACCTTGGCCCCAGCCTTTTGCAGCCTCTAAGTTAAAGTTTTCTTCCAGGATTATCTAGTATGTAGTCTTCCCATCAACCCAGACCCCCCCCCCCCCCCCCCCCAACACCAAGCTTTAGAAGAACATCCCCACAACATGATGCTACTGTCATGTTGTTGTTTTTTTTTTATGATCAAGACTTGTTGTATCTTAAAGAAAGGATAATATAATTGTGGTGGTGGTGTATTTGGAGTGATATTAGGTATTGTTTTCTCTCCACAGATGTAATTTTGCATGTAGGCCAAAAAGTCATATTTTGATCCAATCTGACCAGGGTGAATCTTTGACAACAATCAACAGATTTTCTTCTCTGCATTTATCTCCATCTTGCAGCTTCCCTTATCCTGCTAAAGAAAGGAATCCCACAGCATGATGCTGCTACCACTTCATGTTTGTAACTTGGGCAAATGTGGGAAAGTCCAGATAGTACGAATGTTTTTTTTAAGGCAGCGTATCTATTATGGACAACTATGGCACTCTCTTGTCTTGACATAAAAATAACTTTTATTTTGAAAACATAAAACCGGAAAATCTCGCCTCAGCTGATCCTCCTTGACAGAATGTAGAGAAGAAGAGGGGTCAAATTAGAGAGCTCGGAAAGGGCTTCAGACTATGTCCTCCCCGCTAGCTGGAGGATAAGCCCCGGACGGGATGCTTGTGTCCCCCCGGCTCTTCCCGCCGTCCTGCCCCCGCCTCGGTCGGCACCCATGAAGCCCCCGCTGATGCAGACCCGACCTGCCAAAGCGAGGCGGAAAGCGGCGGGGGACACCGAGCATGTACTGGCGCGTCGGCTTCTCCTGGACGGGGTCGTGTGTGGTTGATCTCGGCCGCAACCGGAGCCTCGATGAGCAGCTCTCGTTTTACGGGTACCTCGTCGCCCACCCTCTGCAGGACCACGGCGGGATGATGTCGACGCTGGGCTCGGACTCGTGGTGGAGGACGACGCTGTATGTGACCGGGGGCGCTCTGCTGGCTGCCGCTGCCTATCTGCTGCACGAACTGCTGGCCATCAGGTAGAAAAACAACACGGAGACAGTCAGAGATGAATCCCCCTAAAGCCACTGCGGGCCTCTCTTTAAATAAAATAAAAACAGCAATGTGAATTTTAACCATCTTAAATGTCTCATTCTGCTACATCCTCCTCTAAGGTTTGATGTTACTTAATCTGGTCTGATTGGGCGGGGGTGAGAGCGCAGACGGGGAGGAAATAAGGAATCGTGAGGGATGGGTTATGATGTAACGGGACCCCCACCGCCTCTCTCTCCAATCACCCAAACCATATTGGTTTTCCACCAATGCATATACTGTAGGTCTATATCCAACCAGCTCCACTATCACGCAAATTCGCCTGAAGCATCTCAGCAGTCTGATTTGCTCGCATCTCAATGACAGATACATCACATATGACATAATGAAATGGCCTCATAAAGTTCAGCCTCCCCCCACTTTTACACAACATTCAAAATCACAGCAAATGCTAGAGAAACTCAGATGGGCTTCAAGTAAAGTGCTACCCAAAAGTTTTAATACCTCTAGAACTTTTTACACCCACTTCATTTTAATGTATTTTATCAGGGGGACAAAAATCCAATTTTCTGCAAATAAAAATCTGAAAAACCTTTGCATTTGTATTCAGCCCCCTTTACTCTGAAGCCACCAAATAAACTCGAGTGGAACCAGTTGTTGAACACTGGCAGGAATAGTGTCTTGTTTAAAGCTACCCTCAAGCTTTGCAGGCAACACAACAAAGTTGCAGAGGAAGGTGATCTGTTCAGATGAGAAAGAAAACTCAAACATTTTGCCCTACAAACGAAATTCGATGTTTGGTGGAAAACTAAAGCTGCGCAAGCATGATGGTGGCAGCATGGTGAGAGCTTTACGGCGGAGTGGGCTGGGAAACTTTTAAGAGTTGATGGGAAATTTGAGCTGACTGAGATCAATAAAAACATAAAAGGCTGGTTGGGGGTGTTGGGTGCACCTTCCAGCAGGACAACGACCTTAAGCAGACAGCGAGCACTATTATGGAATGGCACCTTATTGTGTTATAATCAGTGGTCTGTGACATAAATGAAAAGTAGTCCAAAAACTGAGTCCATTTATGCCTACAGCGAAAGGTGGTGCTACAGAGTATTTACTTAAGGGAATTAATGCATATGCTAGCTACATTATTCTCTCCACTTTACAACTAAGCACTACTTGATGTCTACCCTACCCTACAAAATTTTTACAGATTCATTTTAAGTCAGGATAGAATATCAGTAGCTTTATTATTTAGATTAATGTATTGTTTATATGTGTTTATTACCCTCGAATGTCTGGGTGGCTGTGGGTTATAGCATAAGATCTGTTCATTCAGCTATGGCAGTAAACACAGCAGCTCTCTCTCTGCCTCTCTGTATGATCGGTATCATATTACCATCTCAAATGACTTTGTTTCCAATGACAATGGCTTCTGTAGTTGATTCCGGTATAGAAAACTGCTTGTATTAGTTGTTGGAGTACCTTTCAGCACCACAATGCAAAAGACAGCTCCTCAGATTCTGTTTTGTGCATTAAGCAGTTCAGCACTTTTGCCCATAGGACAGTTCCAAGTGGTTCTAAAGCGTGACCACTGGTAGGCGTGTTCATGCCCAGACAGTGGCTTCATATCAACGGGATGATCCTTAGTTGATCGGTAACCGCTCCCAGGGGAGAGCTTAGTTTGACTGTGAGTGGCTCTTGGCTGACAGTCAGTCAGCTGCAGCAGAAGGTTTGTTTATTCAGCTGCACCAGGATGAGCTTTGCCCTCCCACATGACTCATGCACACTCTTTTTTTGTGGCTTTGTGCTACAGTGACATCACAGGTTCATGCCTAACTTTGTAGCATAGTAAAACCCAATGCATAGTAAAACCCAATATATTTTCTCCCCAGAAGCTCATATTCACATAAATCAACGAGTTGTTTAAAGGTCTTTAATTGTTTTCTCCTCTGAAAGAGTTGTAGACTACTGGCTCAAATATTGCTTGCTTGAATGAACTGATTAACCTGTCAGATATCATATCTGTGAACTTATGCTTGTGGAAAAGACATTTAGTCAAAACATGTTGTGTTCACGTTTTTTGTCATTTATAGTTGTTTAAAATGTTTGATTAGTACAGTTTTTAGCTGCAAAAAAAAAAAAAAAAAAAAAAAAAAAAAACTAGACAACCACTAAAAAGAAATTGTTTTTGGGGTATGAATTCTGTGCATTAAATCAATTAATAAAGGAACTGAATATAACAGAACAATAGATCTTTCAACTCCAATAATATCATCTGAGTTGATCGAGTTGAGATAACTTTATTATTCACAGTTTTTGTTCGATTTGGAGACCGGTTTGACATTGATGAAATTCAGAAGAGCTGGAGTTTTAAAGCTCCTTAATAAACGGAGGTTGATTCAGGGAAATAAAGTAATGTGCCAAGGTCCTGAGTTGGTTCTCATTTCTATAGAACAGAATGCCAGTCATTTCAAGGCACATTACAAAATAATAAAAAACTCTAACATCCAATGTATAAATAAGAATATATAGTCAATTCAATCCAACCACACAGATATAGTCAAATAATTTATCCTAGTTATGAAACAATGCACTGAAGTTCAGTTTATTCCTTAAATTGGTAAAAAACATTTTGTATCCCAGGAAACCCAGCAGATTACATTGAATACTTAACTGTGCAGCAATCCCTCATACTTAGCGTGTATGGAGTGACAGCACAGAGTGGGACTCCCCTTTAACAGGAAGAAACCTCCAGCAAAACCTGGATCAGTGCGAGCGACCACCTGCTGTAACTCAGAAGAGTAAGCATACACAGAAAAATGTAGAAGCACTACTTTCTTCGTTAAAGAAAAAAATAAGGAGTAAATGAGGGCATTAGGTCATTTAGTGGCTTTATCTAGGAGAGAAATACAACTAAACCAATAAGCTGTGAGCGAGTAGTAAAATCTATGGGAAAGTTCATTGTAGTAGCTCCTTCGGTTGCTTTGTCTGGGAGAGTGAAAGGGTTAAAACAGAAAGACAGATATATGTTTATCATATAAAGAGAAAGAGAACAGACATGATAAGTTAAGTGGGGCACAAAAATCCAGCACCTATTAGCAGCAACCTCTTTTTTGTGATGCATACAACCTGACTTTGATCAATTTTAAATTAAACAGATAAAATAACATAAACCAACATTCTAGAATATACGTTTTATATAAGCTAGATGTAATTTAATTTGTATGCATAAAATTATAAATAAAGGCTCACTCATATTGTTCATTTATTGAACAGAAAATATTCACTTCAATCTTCAATGACCTAGCAAGCACAACCAACACTATATTAATATTAGTTATTAGATTTTCCTATTTTGTTTAAATTTTCCCACATTTTATTCCAACTTTTTTTAACTTGCCTTTATTCTGTTTTTATTTTTCAATGTTTTAATCATGTAAAGCACTTTGACTTTGTCCTTGGACTGAAATGTGCTATACAAATAAATGTACCTTGCTTTGCCTAGCTAGTCGCACATTATCCGGCAGAACATAAACATAACGTGTGCATTTGCAGTATTTTGATTGGACGATCCGAGCTTGGGGCTAGAGGATTTGTGCCATATGGCTGTCTACTGAGAGCGTGTGGGCATGCACACTGTGATTTCAGATGTTCATTATTCAAACAAATGATGGCGGGCCGGCCCTAATATCAAGGCACCTCAAGAGGATTTAGCCTACTGAGCTTGTCAGTATTCTGTCTATATATATTCTGACTTAGATATATAGACACAAATGATTTTAACAGGATTTTATCGATAAGGGAATTGGTCATTTTTACAATATTACTCTATAAAGAACAATCCTGTCCCACAGATTATTGTGAAGATAGAGCTCCACAGCGACACGTGATGGGGCCTGGCCCCAAATGCAGAGACGCAACAGGAAAATAATATGAAATTATTGGCAGGTGTAGCTCAGCTGACGCCTCTCTCTAGGAAGTTTTCACTGTTAAATAAAATAATAGGCCAGTTGTAGCTTTTATGAAGAGAAAAAAGAGAAAGAGAACATGAAGTTAAAAGTTTAAATAACAACAAATAATGCAAAATTGTAGAGTAGGAGGAGAACTCAACAGGAGAGGAGCCTGATAACTAAAAGATCAACCTCCCATTCTAATTTTAGAGACTCTGGGAACCATCAGTAGACCTGCAGTCTGAGAGTGAACAGCTCTTTTAGGAACATATGGAGCAATCAAGTCTCTCATGTATGATGGAGCTTGATTGTGGCTTTATATTTGAGAAAGAGAATTTTAAATTATATTCTGGATTTAACAGTGAGTCAATGAAAGCAAGTGATAGAAAAGGATCCCTCTGTTTAAATATCATCTGGATTACTGCCATTAGATAAACTGAAGGATTTAAAGTGATTTTAGCTGCACTTCTTTTTTTGGCAAACAAAAAACACATATACAATAATAAAATTAACTATAATAGAAAAAGTAAAAACTTTACTTTTGTGAATGAATAGGAAGTGTACCTAAGATGAGAGGCACAATTTGGACTTAAAATGTTATTGTAATTTAACAATACATTATAGATAAAAGTAGGGGTGTGCCGATACCAATTTATTTTCAGACCAAGTACAAGTATGGATACTTCAGTGTAGATACTTGCCGATTCCAAGTATCGATACTGAGTATTTAATAAATTGATACTTATAGATCACACATACCAATATCATTGACCACTGAAAAAGATTGATCATTAAGGGTGATGAATTCAGTTAGAGCTTCAGTTACCTTCTCTTTTCTTTTGGAGTGTCAGCAAACAACCTCTTGGTGCATTAGCACTACTACCTGGTATAGAGTGGCATTTAGCTTTTGAGTTGTAGTGTAGCCCAGGCCAGGAGGAAAATCAAGCACAAAATTGGCATCGGTTCAGAGTATCGGTTCAGAGTATGAGTACTTGTCTTGACGCTGGTACCGGGGCCGATACCGATCAGGACACCACTAGATAACAGTATCAATTGATTTAGTTTACATGAGTGCATTCATAAATATTTATTTTTGTGTGCAGGTGTCATTATTTAGTGTAATTTTAACATCATAATAAATCCTAATAATAATTATCACCATAGATTTTTTGATAAAGCTAAAATATGTAAGTGTTGTGAAATAAAGTTTGCTTACAGAAATTGTACTTTTTACTATTTGTTTAAAATAAACCATTGTTTTGCTTCCACAGATTAATGGATTATTGTATCAGTGATCTGTCAGTCAATTAGACTTGGAGAGGCTCAGAAACTGACATAGGCCTCTGTTGCGTTGACACATTGCAGACAACCTAAATTTTGATCTTAGGATATTCTGCTGCCTGCACAAATATTTTCCTATTTCTGAAAAAAATATGATGGATCACATACTGATAATGTGAGCCAGTTACTTGTCCACTTTTCTTGTTTTTGAGACACGTTTACTTCTGTTTTTGTCAGATAAAGAAACCAGTCTGGCACGGTCAGAAATGCACCCAAAGTCCAAAGAAAACAATAAAACTTTAGCACATTAAAAAGATGTCTGGCTCCGATAAAGAAAAAAACCAAAGTATCTTTATTAGTCTCCCTTTGGACAAATTTGCTTTGGATACAAGGATCAGCTGCATCGTACTACATCTTCAATCACTAATAAGAGGAGTGTCAGTGAAATAATAAATAAATATGCAATATATAAATATAAAGCAATCAAGGGTGGCTAAAAACCTTCACAAAGTGCTAGACATTTCACACTAGTTAGTTATTCGGTCTTTAAACAAGGTCTTACTCATTTAAAGTCCCGCCTTAAACATTAAATTAGACTGTTGAGTTTACTGGTACTTATTAGGAGGATGTAATTTATTCACTTAGCTCACTCTGTGACATCCAGCTCTGTCCCTGTTTGCTCCACATAGAAAAGAAGAGGAGCTGGACTCTAAAGATGCCATCATACTCCACCAGTTCTCCCGGCCCAAATCTGGGGCCCCTTCCCTGTCCCCATTCTGCCTTAAGCTGGAGACCTACCTCCGTATGGCTGATCTGCCCTACCAGGTATGATCATTTAGATCAGTAATTCAAAAACAGGAATAACGGACATGACTCTATTCAGACGGGGTGGCTGAAGATCTTCAGATCTTTGTCTTTTTGATTAAGCTAGCCGAATACCACCTGCACTTTATTTTTCTCTGGTTTGTTCTTCATTTTTTAACCTCCCTGAATCCCATCGTATCTCCTCCAGAACTACTTTGACGGGAAGCTTTCGCCGCAGGGAAAGATGCCGTGGATCGAGTACAACCAGGAGCCGGTTTACGGCACCGAATTCATAATCGAGTTTCTGGAGGAGAGGCTGGGCGTGAGCCTGAACAAGAACCTGACGCTGCAGGAGAGGGCCTTGTCCCGTGCCATCACCAAAATGGTGGAAGAACATTTTTACTGGTGAGTCCTGACTGCACATGTTCTTCATTTCACTTTACAGTTTTGTGGACTGCTTTTCATCGAGTTATCACATACAATTATAATTAAACACACTGGTTATAAAATGCCAAAATTAAGCATTGAATTGTGAGTAAGCATCCAAAGAACCAAATGAAGCTTCTTTAACCTTTGCCCCAAAGACAGAATGAGCTAAGTGTTAGCTTGTGTCTGAACAAACTCATGTCTGTTTGTGTCCAAGGACTATGGCTTACTGTCAGTGGGTGGACAACCTAGAGGAGACCCAGAAGATGCTTTCAGTGAGCGGACCACTGAGCGACCTGCTCAAGTGGATCCTGAGTCACCTGACGGGGGGGATTCTTAAGAGGGAGATGTACGGCCACGGGATCGGACGTTTCTCTAAGGAGGAGGTTTACAGCCTGATGGAGAAGGACATGCGCACCCTCGCCACATTACTAGGTTAAAGTTTGGTTATCAGATGGTATTTATTGTAAAACCACTTTACATTTCAGACCTAATTTCTTTAAAAAAAAAAAAAAACACTTTCTTAACTGTGCAGCAAAATCATTGTTTATTTAATGAGAGGCGCTGAGCAGCCTGATTCAAAGAGCTCAACACTGACCTCTGGTGGTATTTCTTATGTTTAACGTATGATCAGCGCATCTGTTTTTCAAAACTGCAGTTTGTCAGCATTAAAGCGGACGTGATCCAGATACCCTGCCAGAAATGATGTGTGCTGAACATCCCCACAGCTGCTTCTCTTTGTATAAAACCCAATGACAATAATTTAGACCCTCAGCATTCTATTGTTATTTTTGTGATGACATAATCCTTCTGTGTTCCCACTTAGGTGATAGAAAGTACATTATGGGCTCCAAGCTTTCTGCAGTAGATGCTACAGTGTTTAGTCACCTGGCTCCGGCCATGTGGACACTACCAGGATCCCGACCGGAGCAGCTGATCAAGGGTGAGTTTACCAGAAAGAGAAACACGACTGTTTGTTCTGTCCCTTCAATGATGTCAACAAAATATGGGTGACACTATTAAGGGGCGAAAATTTATATACTCTTTATTAAACTGCTGCTGAGTAAATTACTGAATAAAATAATTGTCACTGCACTAGTGCACAGCAATATTGGAAGTGCTTTAATTCAAAAATCCAAAACGAGCTTCAGTGATCAGTGAAACCCCATAAACAGTTATAAATAATTGAATCTTTCTGAGAGAAGACAATAAGAGTTATTTAAGTAATGGACTGAACTTATATAGCACTCTTCCAGCCATACTGACCACTCAAAGCACTGTACACTAGAGCCACATTCATCCAATCGCTCTCACTAACGTGAACACATTCATACACCTATATGCAGCTCGGTAGGTAACTTGGGGTTAAGTGCTTTGTCCAGAGGCACATCGACATGTTACTAGGTGTAGCTGGAATCAAATCCACAACCTTCCCATTGCAAGACAACTACTCAACCCATCAAGCCACAGTCGCAAAGTTAATAGTGTCTGAACATCAAGAGCTTTAATAAAAAGTTGCTCACCTAGTTGCATTATTATTCAGTGCCCTGACGACCCAAACAAGAGAGCTGTTTTCAGTGAGTTTGTTTTCCTTCCTGTGCTCCTTTGGCACCATCCAGAGGGCAAAAGGACAAACCGCCGATGTCTTGGATGCATACTTTCCTTGATAATGCCTCCGGCTTTTTTGAGACATCTCAAACTAGAGATATCCTCCAGAGAAGGAAGGGGGCAGCTGATGATTGTTTCAGCCGTTTTCATCACCTTTTGTACAGGCTTCCTGTCTGCAGCAGAGCTACCAGCATACCACGCTGTGACGCAGTTTACTCTTCATTGTAGAGCGGTGCAATATCAGCAGCAGATTTTTAGTCTTGAAAAATAAAATAAAATCAATATTATTGCCAAATTATTACTAGTAGACAGGCAGGAGGTCCTGGGAGATGGTGGCCTCAAATAAGTTGAACGTGGTGAGTCTCTCTACATTTTCATCATTGTTCAGCCTGGCACCATATCCCGAGTGTTGCTGATGTTCAAGGCCAGGTTACTGTTTTCGCACCTTCATCTCTCTAGGCTGAAATGGAACGGATCACTGTTCATCTGCCATCTTGATGATTGTGTTTGAGGAAAGGTTGAAATTGTAGTCATGGTTTACACAGCATAGAGGAGAGGTCTCAGCACACACCCCTGTAGGGAGCCAGGTTTGAACGTAATATTGTTACTCTCTCTGCAGACTCCACAAGCGATAAACAAACATTGTATTAGAGAGCTGCTAGCTGCTGTGTCTACACGTGTCGCCATAATGAGTTTATCGCATTGTCATGGCTCGTTGTGTGTGTAACTAAATTACAGTGTTTTAAGAAATACACAAACCTTTTTGTTTTGTATAATGGAGCGACTGCAAGGAATCATTTCAAAACCTTTTTATAATCATGTACAGTTCATCAAAAGAAAAAAAAGAGATGTAATGCACATTAAAAATAAAAAAGTGAATAAAGGAGGTGCAAGAAGCTGGCTGCGTTCCCCCATTAAAATTAGGCCTACACAAAATGATAACCCCCAAGAAATCCAAAATGGAATGATGACAAATCAAAAGTGTTTGGATCCCGCCATGGATACAGTGAAAGATGGTAGTGGCAGCATCATGCTATGGGGTTACTTTTGTTCAGAGGAAACTGAAAATGAAATTGGTTTGGTAGAATGTGTAAAATTATGGAATCAGGTTTTTGCAACTTTAGTTTCATAGATTGGTTTGTGTATGTGTCACATTAAAGGACAATAATGTTTTGAATTAATTGGTCCTTGTTAATCAAAACAAAGGTTAAAATCTCCTAAAACAGAAAATATACTTTTTTGTGAAAGTTTCATTTGCTGAGGCCCTTGATCTTTGTGCCTGCTATGTGTGCAACCTACTCTGCATTAGACCCTAAAGACCCTAAAACACATGCAAGATGTTCACCTGGTCAAACTAAATGCAGGTTTCCCTCAAGTAGATCTCGAAAAACTGTGACTCAATGACTGAAATTTCCATCTCACTGTACTCACGGAGCCCTTTGTCCCTTGCAGGCGAGCTCATCAACCTGGCCATGTACTGCGAGCGCATCCGCCGGCGCTTCTGGCCCGAGTGGTTCGTGGACCTGGAGGATTTCCGCTACGACCTCACCACCGAGATCAGCGACACGCCTTCCAAGCTCCCTGACCTGGGCCTCTACTCGCGAACAGACACTTCCCAGGAGACAATTTACTCGCACACTTCGCAGCTTTCCCATCTTTCCCACCTGTCGCACACTCCCACTCCTCAGGAGCCCCCATCGCCTGTCAGCGACCCCACGGGCCACTCACTTTACGACTCCGACATGGACACTGAGTGCTCTGAAATAGATCAGCTCAAGTGTTGACAAAACACGTCCTTATTGGCACACTCTCATAGGTACGCACACCACGGGGCGATACTATACATCTGACCTACGACCCCTCCCTCCCCTACCTTTCTGAACAGATAGTATCTTGGGATTAATTGTGTTGGTGCAGATCTAGAGAACATAGAGGAGTTAACCTGTAAACTCCAGTGGAGGAAAGCTCACTCATTTAAAGAAGAAAGTGATGAAAGAAAGTGATGAAAATGAAATCAGGAGCAGGTTGAAAAGTCAAAAGGAGTAAATGACGCTGCTGCTGCTGAGATACTCCTCCATGTACTCTACACCATCAGCAGGCAAAACCCTTTCACAAGCGCTGCGTCTCTGTGATCATGGCAGCTACATGTGTGCACGCCCGCAGTGTCTCCTCGTAGCAACGTGCGCCATCGTTCAGCCGCGTGTTTGTCTCCGACTGAGCCCCTCACAGTGAAATGACATCAACACCTGCAGCTACGCCAGACTGAATGACCACAGTTCAGTGTAAATATTTATAGGAATCAAAGCAAATTAACTGATAGAATATGAAATTATATTATGCATATAAAGTGTATAGATGATCTGGAAACAGAAACGTATTTCTTCTGTTGTATGATGTAAATACCATACGTGTTTCTACTTCAAAGCCCCGTTTTGTTTATCCTGGATCATTGAGAAAACCTCCCCACACTTCTGTTCATCTGCTTTCACAACAGGGATGGAAGTAAGGCTGATCATACGCAGGACCTGCAGTCAGCTTAAGATGTAAAGAATGTATCCAACACGTCATTTAAGATTTGTGCAAGTCTTGAGCCGTCTATAATTTCAGTCAGTACCTTAAACAGGCTTTTTAAATTGAGTTGTGTTTAAAAGATCTCCTTTATCTTTTGGTTGCTGAGTTACTGACAGAGAACCTACATTTCAAGTCAAAACGTCCCTCTCGCTGCGGTTTTGGCTCCTGGGCCGCCTTATATCAACGGCTTAAACCGAACTCGTGCTTTTTATTCAGGCATTCTATTCTGCAGTTTTATGAATACTTGCAAGTTATATAAAAATATCAAAAATTAAAGAGCTGTGCTTTAAAGAATCTGTGCTATAAATTACAAAAGAGAGCTGATCAAAGAAAAATATGCCACAAAAAAGTAGAAGTTAACTAAATAAAAAAAATAGCCTCTGCCCAATAAATGTTAGGAGAACCAAGGAAAAATCAACAACTAGGAGATATCAGGGAATCTTGAATAAAAATAACAAAGAAATTAGATTTTAAGGATCTTTCTTTAGCAGGCTTGTCAAAAATATCCAGTTTGTTTCAATTTTCTCACTTGAACCTTTGGAACAGTAAAGAAACTATAGTGGAATTCATCTATCAGGCCATGTGTCAGATGCCTGCTGGATTTCTCCCTTTATTTAAAGACATGGAGTTCGACTACTGTTTATCTGCTCTACAGCCTGACATTTCTTCTTTTGTCCTTGCACCTGGAAAGAAAAGCAGCAAAAGTCCAATGAAAACTTCACGGACCTTCAGTAAAACCTGAAGAACTGTTGATCAAGATGACGCAAAAGTCTGGTTCCTCATCGCAAGCAAATAATATCAAAATGAACAACGGTTTGAAACTGAAGCAAGTCATACAATCTGTAATAAGTCTGAATTCTCATCTTCTGAATTAAAGTGCATGGCTGGTACGTGCCCACAGAACTATCACCAATCACAGGTTGTCTGGAAAAGGTTAATGTTGTGACACAGATGTTCTTTTTAGGCCACACAAAGATGAAGCTCAAGTAGGTGTGGATGTGTGGCATCAAGGTGTAAGGTTTATGCGTGTTTGTCATTCAACAAATGCTCATACGGCACCAGCTGGGGTGTCTGAAAGGCTGCCTGAGATGGAAAGTATGTGCCCTTCGATCTAACATTGCATGTGGGGGTCACTTTGTCTTTGTTGCTGGATGGGTTGAATGGCGACACATTACTTTGGCTTCAATAGACGTGCGTTTTGTATTCAGCCCCCCTGAGGCCATAACATTGCAGAACCACCTTTTTGCTGCAATCACAGCTGCGATTCTTTTGGGGTATGTCTAACAGCTTGGCACGTCTAAAAGACCTGAATAGAGATTTTTGCTCATTCTTCCTGGCAAAATAGCTCAAGCTCGTATGGCATGGCTTATAGCGGCGGCAGATTGTCCCACCTGAGCTTTGGATATTTGAAGCTCCTCCAGAGTTACCATGGGCCTCTTGGCTGCTCTTCTTGTCATGTCTCAGTTTTATCCTGGTGGGTTTGAAGTTATGTATCTGTTTCCATGTGGAACAGTCCTGCGTGAGATGTTGGGATGTCGTTTTCTAACCGGACCCTGCTTTAAACTTCTCTAGCACTTTCTGCTGTGGTCTACCGTCTGCGTGATGTTGTTGTTGTTCCCTAATGTTCTCTAACAAAACCCCAAGGACTTCATTAACGAGATGCATTTAGACAGAGATTAAATTACACACATACTAATAAACAGACTTCTGCAGGCAGTTGGATGCATTGGATTTTATTTATGGGTATCAGAGTAAAGGACTGCATATAAATCCAAACCTCACTGTAGATCTGAAGTTGTTTTGCCTTACAAATCAATAGAGGAAGAGAGAAATGCTTTACTGAAATCACAAAAAAGCAAGTATAAGGCTAACAGTGATGCCTTTTTTAGTTTGTTTGTGTGTGAGAGAGAGAGAGAGAGAGATCTTAAAGTTGAATATTAGTGATTTAATACAAGCTAAAACTGAAGAATGCAAGGTGACATATTCTTCTTTGGTGTTGTCTTAATATTCCTCACCTTCAAGATATCGCCTTTTTTCTCCACAAAGTTCAGGTTTGCTCTATTGTTTACAACAGTTTCAGTGTATGCTTTGAATATTTTTCTATTTGATTTTTATATGTTACATATATTTGGGAATTTACCCATGCTGATTTATTCAATTGAATCCTGTTTTGTTATAATTTATTTGGCCTTATGTGCTCATATTTTGGGAACGTTTCTTATTTTTTATACATGTGCTCCGTTTCCCTGTTGCTTGCAGAATATTAATTCATTGATCTGTGTATCTGTGCAATAATGGACATTCTTCTCTGACCTCTGCTGACATAAAAAAACAAACAAAATAAAATGTCATGCTCCCCACTTTTTGCGATGCCTGCATGTTCATCCCAGTTTTCAGGTGATCCTCTGTAAATGTTGAACAGAGTTGAGACTTTCCCGCTCTCCTTGTAGGACAATGGGAGGTCTATAGGATCACTCTGCAGAAACACTTGCTTTAACTTTTCGCTTTCAAAAATCAGAGGGTTTGGTCATTTCCCCTCACATTTTCTGCTCGTAGATCCTGCTTTACATTTATCCCTTGGTGTTTGTGCAACAGACGTGTGAAATATCATCTGGCTGTAAATACGAGAGAGTTAAAAAGAAAATCTAAATAAAACGCCAACATGGTCTACATGAAAATGTGTGTAAGACTTTCTCAATGTACCACAACTAGAGATAATATGAAAATTTATTAATTCCAATTTTTCATTAAAGATAGCTATGCTTTGTTTTCCCTTTGGTTTTTACCTGTTATTTACAGAGTTGTTAGGGATTAATATCACACAGAAGCAACACCTGAGGTAAACAAAAACCTCTAGAAGAGTAAGATGTGCATCACTGTAGCCAAAGGTTCAGAGGTGTTTCCTTTCTGGTAAGATACTGTGAAAAAGTATTTGTCCCCTTAAAGAAATCTTCTGTTTTTCTTCTGTTTTCAGTCCAAAGTGGTTCAGGTTATCAAACAACTTTTAATATCCGGCCAGGATAACCCTAGTAAATAAAAAAGGCCGTTTTCAGATGATAAAGGGGAAAAGGCTGTGTAAAAAAGTTTTCTCCCTTGTTGTAAAATAAAACTGATTTATGACCTTTTTAGAAAAGCCTTCGTTTAACTAGCCACATTGTGGCCTGATTACTGCCAGGCACGTAGAAGCAAGAGGAAATAACTAAACAAATAAAATGTACCTGCATGGCAACAAGAAGAAATGGCAAAGGATCTAAAATAGCAGTTTATCATGACCCAGAAATGTAGGACTAGATGAGAAACAAAGTAATTTACGTAACAGACAGAATCAGAATCCAGAAAGTCATAAAGAACCATGTTTGTGGACTAGCTCCAGAGCGCTTGGGTTATACTGCAGAACAATGATCCAAAGCTCACCAGCATCTCCACCTCTGAAAGGCTAAAAAGATAACGATTTTGGAGTGGCCTAATCAAAGACTGGACTTAGATATGAATAAAGTGCTGTGACATGACCTTGAACAGTTCATCCCTGAAAACCTTTTGATGTGGCTGAATAAAAGCAATGTTGCAGACGGCTGAAATTCCTCCACTGTGATGTAAAAGACTCATGCCTATCTTTCCCTATTTACTCGGGTTATCTTGTTGTCTGAGATTTGTTGGCTGATCGGAAACATTTAGGTGTGGCAAAAAAAGAACAAATATGAAAGCGGGCGAATATTTTTCACGCCTATATCTGTGCTGGTTGAGAATGGGGTGGGGGGGGGGCATGCAAGTTGTGCTGCACAAAAAGAAGGAAGAGAAAGGCAGCTGAATGTATGATGGCTCTGGCTCATCACAATTCGGCTCCTAATGTGCACAAAACCCCAGCAAAGTGCGTTCTATACAAGCAGGGGGAAACAATTGAGGACAACAATACTGAAGCATCTCCCTTCAGATGAGATATACAGTGTGAGAGGTGGCAGCTGTGTATGTGATATGTAAAGACCTTGTGTGCAGCCAGGCGTGTGTGTGTGTGTGTGTGTGTGTGTGTGTGTGTGTGTGTGTGTGTGTGTGTGTGTGTGTGTGTGTGTGTGTGTGTGTGTGTGTGTGTGTGTGTGAGTAAAATATGAATAATGCAGGAGATGCCTGTAGGAGCGTGAGGGCCGGGAGGAGGGCAGATGGTCGTCGGATGATAAGGCAGGATTCAGGCAGCGGGGTCCTCCAGAGAGCTGGATTCAGTCCTGCCAGAGAATACACACATTTACACAAAGGAGCAACTAACAAAACCACACAAGTATTCACAGCTTTCTTTTTTTCTCTCTGAAATTTGCACCCTTTTGCCATATATCGATCAGGTTTTTAAATAAAAGGCTCCACGTTAATTTTCTTGATGAGAAAAAATGCCAAAATCTGGATTTATTTTTAGAGAATGGCTGCAGCTAAATGAATGCAATTTTAGATTTTAAGCTGCTCCTTCTTGTAAACTGAGTATAATAAAGTGACTACATTCTTCAGGCTTCAATAGAGCAGGTTAGGTTTGGTACAAACAGCACAATCTCACCACATCAACAGAGCTAAGATTTGTTCATTTGATTGAACCCTGTCTGATGAAGTCAATTCATCTTAGTACTTTTTTCATTTGAAAGAATACAATTCATTCACCTTTCCTTTATGGTGTGGGACTCATCTGACACTATTTTATCGTATTTAAAAAAGGTTGTTTAGTGAAATGAAACCTTGGTCAATTTCCACTACCAGCAGATCCACCACATTGACACCGGTAAACATTCAGGGAACTGACGTTAGGAAATGTTGACTCTTATAAGTACCAGGGTGGTCACCTGATCAATGAACTGGACTGGAGTCACAACATGGATGCTCTTTACAGGAAGGGTCAGAGCAGACTCTACCTTCTGAGGAGGCAGAGGCTGCTTCCTAGATGCTCTAATTATAGCTCCTACTCCTGTTCTTTGACCTTTCATGAGGTCAACAGTAAGAAGTCTTCCATGGGGAGGAAAGGAGTTTCGGACTGCTGTGCGGACTTTGGACAGGCTTGCTTTGCACATTTTTTAAAAATCGCCCTACTCAGTTGCACCCACTTTTTTAATTTTCTGACAATGGTAATTATATTAACTAGTGTTGCGCCGATGCCATTTTTTGGCCCAGATACCGATACCCGATACCTGGCTGTGCAGTATTGGCCGATACCGATACCATCTGTTTGAAATTGATGTGTGTGTGTATGTATATATGAAGAACTGCATACTACTTAGGGTAGTAGAACTTTTTATTGCCTACCTGGAATGGGTGACAATAGTTGAATAAACTTTTGGCTCTTTCATGAACTTATATAACATGTATAATCCTACTCAGGAGAGAGAAGGCTGCATTCAAGTGACATACAAACATCAAAATGGTATCGGTGCCTATTTGTTGGTACTCGCCGGTACCGATACCGATACCATCATTTTAGTGCTGGGTCGGGGCCCCGTCCGATATTGGTATCGGTATGGGTGCAACACTAATATTAACCTGACAGTATCTTTTATGTTGTGAATTTGCCCTTGCTGTACAGTCTCTTCAACATCTTCTTTTGTTGTTGTTGTTTTTACATTTTTACCTTTGTGTGCATCTGCGTACGTCCATTTACCTTTCACTTTTGCTGTTAGTACGCCTGATTTTCTCCAGTATGAAAAAATAAAGGATATTTCTAACCAATTGACACAAATATGTTAGGTATCTAAGATTTGATTTCTCACAGGGTTCACTCATAGGTACTGGAATAAGTACTAATTAAAAATTCAGTTTACCAAAACAGGTTCTGTTATTTTTACATAAATTAATTTCAATAACCTGAAATCATAGATTCATAACACACACAGTGATGCAGCTCGGGCATTTATTTCTGTTAATATTGATTATGGCTTACAGCCAACAAAAACCTAAAGTTCAGTCTTTTTTTCAATTGGAATATTACATAAGATCGACAAAACAGGATTTTTACACAGAACTGGTGCCACTTCTCCAGCAGACTTCTTCAAAAGGAGAATAGACAAGCCACCAAAAGTCAGCGCTAAAGAAGCAGTCCATTCAAAGGGTGCTGTATTAAACACGCTAATAGCAAGTTGAGTGAAAGGAAATGGTTGACAGAAAAATGTGCCCAACCAACAGAAATAACTGCAGCATTCAGTGGATTATGAAGCCTGTCCATATAACGTGTTTTTAGGTGATTTCTAAGGTATGAGCCTTAGCTTCATGAGCCTCCAGACACATGACCTGGCCAAGAACCATTGTGTTCCCCATGGTAAGCCACTCATCAACACAAGACCAATTCAGAGGCATCTTCCCTTGGCTAAGGAGAAAAAGGACTGTTTCTCAGTTTTCCTATTTTCAGACGAAATGTAGCATTTTACCTTGCATCAAAGGTGCCAGGGTCCAGAGGAAGAGGGGAGAGAGACAGAACGTAAGCTGCATGAGGTTCAATCTCAAGTTTCCGCAGTCACTGTTGATTGTTGGTCAATTGTGTTTTAATCAATTGAAAGCCAGCCGACTACCAGGGCGTTTAGAGCTCTTCATGCTTTCCTCCGCTGTCAAACTTTTCGGGGATGCTGATTTAATTTTCCAGTCGGACTTGGCACCTTCCCACACAGAGATACCGCTGATCTTAGTATCATTGTGCTTGTTTGACCAGCAAACTGACTTGAGTTGAATCCCATAGATTCTCAACGGGACATGGCCAAGAGGAAGATGAGAAACACCAGATCAAGCAGTGCACATGAGCTGAAGGTCGCTTTCAAAGCAAATGACCTTCATCAAAACTCAACAGAGCCACAGGCCGATCACCTCCATGCCACACTACAGAGACACAATGATTAATGCAAAATAAGCCTCGACTTAGAACATGGTCATACTTTACAGCAGGCCAACATTTCTATATTATTTCTCCTTTTTTACTGACCTTTCATAATCTACTTTTTGGAGGAACTGGGTTTTGGTTTTACATTAGAAAGAAAATGTTTTTTTTTTTTCCTGTTTATTTGTTTTTTGCCCAGAATAATCTGTTCTAATCCCTGTTCTCTTGTATTTCTCCTTTTGGCTAATGAGTGAATGAATGAATAAAAAAAGTAAATAAATAAATCAGCGAACCTTTAATCTCGCTTTGAAATCTATGGCGTGTATGGTCCTGTCGTAGCTGGATTTGACCACTAGGTGACAGCAGCGCGCTGCATTAAAATTGACCATTGCCCAGCCACGTTATAACACACACCGTCAATTTGACTAAACGCAACCAAAAACCATTTAGCACAATGTCTGAATCGATCCTAGTTTAAATCGCAGTAATTTATGGAATTTTTTATTATTTTATCGTTAATATTTTGTACTTGTGAACACCCCCACAACGCCTGAAACCAAGTGAGGCGCAGAATCACTGAAAAATGAAAACCCGGCTGAGGTCACATCACTTCAATCCCGAGCTGTAATCAAAACACATTCCTCGCGATATTTCAACGTTAAATTGCGTCATCGTAAAATACATTTTTTTTTTAGGTTTTCATCCAGAGCTCTCTTGTTTACACACATCAACGGGATAAAACGGGCACTTTTGTTATTATATTTTAGTATTAAAGCCCGTTAAAGGAAGCTTCTTGTTTATGTGTCAAACAAATTAAAATACTTTGCGTCCCTCTGTGCTCCAACTCATGACCTGTGATCGTCCTGATTACTGCACCTTATTGCCACCACCCAGAAAAGGCCCACAGCTTTGGGAACGCACAGTCTAACAATTATTATTAAATGCTAATAAACAAAATCACTTGCAGAAAGTATAAAATGCATCTGTCACCACTGTCAAATAATTTTAAATTTATTCTAACCCCATATGGTGTGTATTTCAGACGTATAGGTGATTGAGTGCGGCTATCTATCCGCACAGCAGTATCAATGCGCACATCTGCAAAACAGCTGAAGGACACTTCCAAGCAACCGAGACGAAGCGATAAAATCCGTAATTAAAATGCAAAGACTGGGACTGATAAAAAAAAAATATAAAAAAAGAAAAGAAACAGCTTGTCACCAGTGTTGCCCCCCCACACCCCCCACCCCCTTGAAGCTCAATAAATATGCAGCAAGCCTGCAGGATTGTAGAAAACCAATACGATTTAATGACAAAAAAGCAGATAGAAATTGTGCAATTGTTGATTTCATTTCCCTCTTTGCTGAATCACAGATTTCAGGTCGATACATTTTTATTTTGGTTTTATTGTTTTTTTTTTCTTGTCTTGTCTTTACCCCATCTCTTTTACATCAGAAACTCAAACTAAGCTGAAGGATTTCGGGGTTATAACTCATAAATTACTGGGTCTTATTTTTAAAAATCTTTTTTTTTTTAATTTTTTTTTTTTGTTTGACAATAATCCAAATAAAAACAGAAATTGGATCTGTGTGTGTTGCAGATTCATACTTTTAACTATTGCTTTTTTTCTGCTGATTGGCAAGAATAAAAGAGATGGAAATTATCATTATGATTATTTACAATAATCAAATAACAATTTGCCTGCAGCCATCAAAATTCCTCAATTACATTTGAGTTTCTGACCTTCGAGATTTGAATTAAAACGTGTCAGAGATTTGATCTCCAACTTCTGGAGGACATCCCCACTGAAACATCTTACATATCAGATCATAATCACAGGATTAAGGTGGCACAAGAACACGTGTCTGTGTTTGTGCTTTGGCACAGTTTGACATGAAAAAATAATAAGAAAAGAAAAACAGTTGACAAACATAGTAAAGCCACAGTTTTTTTCTTTAAAAAACACGGTATTCTCAGTGAACGAGGGTCACTTTAAAGATCTCCCTCCTTGTTATTATTTAAAGAGAGCAAGGCCAAAAAATGAACTGGGTCGTTTTGAATGCTCCAGTCGGACAGTCTTGGTCTGTTTCGTCACAGCATTTTGGGGAAAGTAAATAACCAACAGCAAAAAACACAGTGTAAACGGACGCACAGAAAGGAACGCACGGGCCAACCAATACATACACTTTAATATTATCATCATCATCATTATTATTATTATTATCATTATTATTCACATTATTATAATTATTATTCGTAGTAATGGAAGTAATAGTAATTGTTTTATATTATTCTTATATGTATATTTGTTTGTTTTATTATTTTTTAAAGATAACGTACGCAATAATAATAATAATAATAATAATAATAATAATAATAATAATAATAATAATAATAATAATAATCGTTTGGCTGGTATTGGGCTACAGCAGGTGTCTGCCATTTCAGCCCTCTCTTTTGCCACAAGCTGCAGGATCCCTGTCGCTTTTGTTATGATGGAA
The DNA here is from genome assembly GCF_011125445.2 of Fundulus heteroclitus. Classification (NCBI taxonomy): domain Eukaryota; kingdom Metazoa; phylum Chordata; class Actinopteri; order Cyprinodontiformes; family Fundulidae; genus Fundulus; species Fundulus heteroclitus. The sequence goes on along the minus strand of NC_046375.1, from coordinate 16,820,956 downwards.
AGATGGCGTTTATTTACCCAGACTAACTGCAGCCTGTTCCTATAGCTTTCCTGCTGCCTTTCTTTAAAGATTGACGCGGAAAATGTCGATGCTTTTCCCCCATCTTTTTTTATTTTTATTTATTTATTTTTATTCTTCTTGCCCATTTTGGTTAGCACACACTAGCTCATTATGCCTGGCATGAAGCCATTCTACACATCTCTGCTCTGAGTGTTTTTAGCACCGGGGTGCCACTCTGCATCCCTGCGTTCGTCCAACACTTAAAACTGGCTGAAGTCCAGTTCCAGCACTGAGAATTTAACAAATAAGAAGCCGCCTCCTTCAGAGGTTCGTGTTTTCTCCCCAAATAACAACGAAAATACTGGACAGGGGTCACTGCACAGGAGTCTGTCCTCCGTGGTGAGGAGGGGTGTCCCCGTACATGTCCTCCCCTCCTGGTATCTGTCCCCCAGCGGGGGTCATTCTCTTTTCCTTCTGCCGCCGGTTACAGAACCAGACCCTCACCACCTCCTTTTCCAGCTGCAGGCTGTCCGCCAGGGAGTTGATCTCCGCCGCTCCAGGTTTGGGGCATTTCAGAAAATGGCTCTCCAGAGCGCCCTTGACGCCCACCTCGATGGAGGTCCGCTTTTTTCTTTTCCTCCCCTGCGCTGCGATCTTATCCAGGCTGGTGGGGCTTCCCGACGTGGAGTCCGCCTCCTCCAGCCACTTGTTCAGCAGCGGCTTGAGTTTGCACATGTTCTTGAAGCTGAGCTGCAGCGCCTCGAACCTGCAGATGGTGGTCTGAGAGAAGACGTTCCCGTAGAGGGTCCCCAGGGCCAGCCCCACGTCCGCCTGGGTGAAGCCCAGCTTGATCCGCCGCTGCTTGAACTGCTTGGCGAACTGCTCCAGCTCGTCCGAGGTCGGCGTGTCCTCGTCCGACTGGTCCTGATGCCCCCCGTGCTGCTGGTGGTGGTGGGCCCCGGGGCCGCCCCCGTGCTCACTGAGGTGCGGGCTGTGGCTGTGATGGTCCTCGTCCCGCATGGGGTGGTGGTGCATCCCCCCTTGCTCTCCCCCCGGCATCAGACCGAAGCCGGACTGGGAGTACACCATGCTCTGTCCCTCAGATGTCGCCATGCCGGTGATGTGCGTCGTGGCCGTGCTGTTTCGCCATGCTCTGGCGTCGTGATGCGGCTGGTGCGCTAGGTGAGGGTGTCGCTGTTGCTGCTGCTGCAGGCTGCTGGAGTTCTGCAGCTCTTCTCGGTCACTGTCATGCAGTATGGGCTTCACGTCCTGCTCTCGGAGGGGACTGGACGGCCACGGCGCCCCGCTGTCACCGTGAGAGAGCGCCGCGATCCACTGGTGCGCGTGGCTGAGCGGATGCCCACCGCTCGGTAGCGTGCCGTAGTCGTTCTGGAGCAGGGTGTGCGCGTCCCTGTATGCTGCCGCCTGCTGCATGCTCCCGGACTCCGAGTGCTGCGGCGGGGCGCTGCTGGGGGTGGTGAGGACGCTGTAGTGGTTGGACGCGGCGGTCGCCATAAACTCTCTCGGAGCCAGAGTGGTAGCCGGAGTTAAAGAGGGAGGCTGCCTCTGACAGGAACTCTCTTTGCGCCACGGGGCAACTATAGTCGTCTCTCTCCAGCATCTCCCGGGCGCTGTGCCAAGGGGACGCAGAGGCGCGCACCTGTGGTCCGCCTCGCTCCGCTCTTTATTGGCCGAGAACGCCTGACAGATGTGGTTACCCCTGACAGCACCCCGCTCATTGGTCACGGGAGATTGTGCTGAAACCCCAATCAGTCTGGCCAACAATGCGAGCAGTCCTGCAGCATGTTGGCGAACAAAGTGGAAGGAGAAATGTGGCAGCTGAGTTCGAAACACGTAAGATACAGCACTTGGTCGAACTTAAGAAATAAAATACATTTAGTTATAGTCTGTTACTCTTGATCTGGGTCAGTGGGTCAATTTCATTGGTTTCATGCGTAAAAACGATGCGTAAAAGTTTTAGACCTTCCAATTATGTAATTGTGTGCTCAAAAACAAAACTCTGATCATCCCAACAAAGAAAATGACTCCAAACCAAATACTTCTAAGACATATTGCAGGGATCATGAGGAATAACTCCCAGCTGCCTCTCTGCCCTCAGGACGCTGTCCAAAGAGAGAGAGAGAAAGTGTGAGAGGGACCGCGTGCTTCCAGCTTCTGCCCGGTTGCCATGACGAACGCGGTGAATGGAACAACGACGCCCACGTCACAGCTGCAATTCGCAGCTTCTGTTGGGCCCTTCGCTCGGGCCGTCGGGGACAAATAATGCAGGGGAGGGGGTGGCGAGTAAAGAGGGCAGCTGAGGGGCCAAACAGAGAGGAGGCTGCAAGAATGGATCCCTCAGTGCAACGTGCCCCCTCCCACCTGCTTGTTGGGTAAACTTTGGAGATGAAGGCACCCACAGTAGCAGGAGGGGGGCTTGCTTTCCTCCCCCCCCCCTCCCGCTCCCCCCAAAAAACTCTGGGGTTGTCGGAGAATTGTTAAGACATGGTCAATGAACCAATACCCGATAATTTTTTGAAAATGATGACCTGAGAAATTTTACATAAGCACAAGTACGTTCTTAGTTTAGTTTAGTATAATTGTTATTTAACAGACTTAGCATTCTGGGACAGTCAGTATATAAAAACACAATGTTCTTTTAGGTAAAAACACAATTTCTTTCTTTTTATCTATTTTTGTTTGTTTTTGTAATTTACTGTTTCCCACAAAGTTGGAGTGAAACATTTTCACCCCTTTATCATCAAATGATTGTGATAATGTGATGAATTCTTGATAGATAAATAGCCTTTTTATTGACCCGTCTCTTTCAAACATATAGTGAAACTTTTCACCACAGTGAAAAAGAGTAGCAAGTCTGAGAAAAAAAAAATCCTCACTATGGAAGCTTTGTAGCCACATTTTGCAAATTTCAATGCAAGGTAGAACAGTGACATTTCAAATCACTATAAACACAAAATCCTTTATATGAAACATTGGGGTGGCAGCATTATGCTGGAGGGGAGGGGGGGGATACTTTTCTTCAACATGGTTAGGGAAATTGGTTAGTTGATGGAGTTGATGGAAAGATGGAGCTAAATGCAGAGCAGTCCTGGGAGAAAACCTGCAAAAGACTTCTGATTGAGAGAGAGAAAATGTGTACTGACAGTAGCCATGTTTCCATCAGCGTTTTTTTTTAATGTGCTTTTAGAAGTATCACATTAGAAAAGGGTGATGGAAATAGCAAAACTTTCTCCATTTTGCAAACAAGTTTTTATGCTAGCTTAAGGTGGTTTTTGGCTTTTCTGAAAAAGAGTTAATGCGCAAAACGCGAGATGGAAACACATTTGCTGAAAAAAGTTCTGATGTAGAGAACATTTACCTCACATGACTGATCAGCTGTTTTCTCTGTTGGTGTCTTCCCAGATATTTCTATACTGCAGATAGAATTGCATTTCTTTCTCTATGTCTCCGGACAGCATATACCACGGCAAATACTAGTTGACATGACAACAATTACAACTTGCCCATAGCGACACATTCCTGAAAACCTCCGTCCTGTATTTTAGATTTGTGGTCTATGCTAGTTTGCAACCTCTGCTTCCTGTTTCTTACAGCCATGCATAACATCGACTTCTTTTTTCTTTGCGCCATGCCTGTTTCCTGGCTAGCATTAAAAATTGTTGTCTTATTTCCTAAAAGAGCTCAACAAATTTTACTTTTACAAGTGGAGCCTTACTGCTTCCGCTATAGTGCTCCACTTCATTTATATATGCAAAAAGCTTTGTCAGATGTTATTCTGGGACTATTTCATGTTCAATGGACACTGAAACAGGAAGGTAAAAGAGAACAGAAGAAGAGAAGCAGATGAGACAGAATGATAAAAGGGAGAAGGGGTGAAAGAGAAAGAGGAGAGGAAATGGAGAGAGCAATATGACATCCTCGGAGCCTGCTTCTACACGTGCAAAGAGATATATATAAATTAAAAAAAAAACAACCGATAAAGTATTACAGGTAAAAACAACCAATATAACGTCCACTCCTGATAAAATTATGCTTTGCCTAGTCTGGTTATTTGGCTCCAGACCAATAGATGGAAACGTGCCTAATTTGCAGACCACTAGGGGGAGTAGACAACGGTCTGCCGTCTACAGACTTCGGACTGCAGTGATTGACACATGAGAAAGTCAAACTACTATCGTCTCAAGCACTCTAATACTAAGGATGTATATATGCCGCTGTTCTGTAAAACTGTAAATGGTTAAGTGTTTAAAAAGACACAAAGGAAAGCATACTTTTTCTTTCTTCTATCCAAGTTTCCTTTGGGTATCCCAAATAATGTTTACAAGGACCACCGGGCTGGTTCCATGTGACTTAGTTGGTGGATGACTCACCCTAGTGGTCTGGAGCAGTTCTGTTATGTGTAGCTAGTTTGCAGCATTTTAAACTTGCAGTTATTTTTGCTACTTGCGGCATTTTGCTTTTGCATGTGTTTTGATAACCTGGCCTGCAAGATGAATTGTTGTGGTATTTGTGCGTTCACAAAGACACAAGAATCCATATTGTACTGCTCCGGCTTCAACTGTGTGTCTCAGAACAAAAAATGCACGGAACAACATCAACATGGCAGCGCAGGAGGATGCACACGAGTAGCTGCTGCTATCACATCTGTTTTGTACAAATCCACCATTTCGTTTTTAATAGTAAAACAACAAGATGTGCCTTGAGCGGCTTACCTTCTTGTGTTTTCTCATAACACCTGCTGCTTATGTTTTAATTTGATACCGTGATTGGCTAAAGCCAACCTTTGGTAGGCGGGCACCAGGTGTCGCTCTGTCCAATCAGCTCAGGGAGTTCTGCCTAAATTCCCTCCTTTCCCCAAACAGATTCAGATGAAGCAGTCCCAGATCGATAATGTGTAGAACGGAGAGTACTACACATTTTCAGTCTGGCTGGCCAGGTTAGTGCTATGTGTGTCAGCATCATCTGTGTTTGTAGCATGTTTGCACATTGTGCATCTTATTTGTGTGATTGCAGCATTTCTCTTTTGCCGCATTTTTCCATTGTATGTGTTTTGTTTTTGTGTTTGCCTCTTTTTTGTGCTTAGAGTACTTTTGTTTTTGCAGTGTATTTATGTATTTGCTGTGCGTTTGCACCTCTTGGCCACTGTACCTGTGCAAGCTCATTTATCTCACCTCATTCCCCCGTGTCTCTGCCTTTATATATCAGGCTTTCCCAATTGGCTAGTGCTAGATTTTTGAAAGTAGATGTCTGTTAACCTGTTAGTGATCAAGTTCTCATTTCCTGGATTCCTTCTTCGTCTTGCCCCCGTCGGACACCTCATCTGCTTTCTGGACATGACCTGGACTGTTTCCTGACCGCAATATTCGCCAAACCTATCGGACCTGTCAGCTATCTTCTCCCTGCCTCACAGTGTGTGACCCAAAGCCCTACTCACGGACCTGTCTCCAGCCCCAGCTTTTTCTATCTGTCATCTCCTGCTGTTAGGCAGTCAGCATTCTTCTCCATCAGATACTGTTTTCTTTTTTGCTGGGGATTTGTCTGCCTGCACCAGGTTCTGTTTATTTATTAATAAACCTTTTAAAAAGCCAACACCAGCTAGAGTATCTGGTTCTGTGATTTCTCTGAGCATAACAGTTAGCAGTGTGCTGTCAGGCACACAGGCCTGAGTTGGATGTAACAGCAATAAAGATGCTGTGGTAATTTTAATGTAACATTTTCTTTTGTTGAATTTTTGTATGCCAATATCTTGGAAGATATCAGGTGATGCCTGCCAACAGTTGTTCTCTAAGGAGAACAATAAGTAAATGCATCACACTGAATAAAAGCACACAGGATTTTCAGCTATTTTTGAGAATTTCTTTTTTGTGTGTGAAGGGAACACTTTTGTAACTCATACCCATAAAGTAGCTTGGGTTCTGTGTATGAACAGCAATCTGTTCAACCCATGATCTCTTTACTCCAGGAATACCTTATCAACAGGTGCCAGTGATTCAACATTTCAAGAAGAAACAAACATATTTGACTCCCATACACAGATTTTCGAGGTTTCGGGTAGGCACAGGTGTTAGTACTATTCATTTGCAGCAAGAAGATTCTGGATTTGAATCCTGATCTGGGTTCCTTCTGCACAGAGGTTGCAAGTTCTCCTTGTGTGTTCTCTCCGGCTTCCTGTCACAGTCCAAAAACATGGCTGTTGGGTTAATTGGTCTCTCTAAATCGTCTTTAGGTATTTGGGCATCTGGGACTCTTGTTTCCACGGTGTCTGTGTCAGCGCTCTGGGGGGCAGGTCTTTGGCTCCTCACAACCTCTATTGGGCATTTTTCTTATGGACAAACCTTATATACACAAGTGCACTCTCGCAAACATCTACTGGTGCTTGGATTCAGGTGCTTACAGATACACTTCCATACAAAAAACACCCCATCATTAGCTATAGCTATCACTTTATACAGTGTGTATTAAATAATACTATGTATTTTTCAGCGATGTTATCAAGGTGTTGGTTGTTTGTACCTGTAATACTTTATCGATTGTTTTTTCTGTTCTTTTTATATCTCTCTCTGCAGGTGTAGAAGCAGATTCTGATTATATTATATTGCTCTCTTATATATTATATTTCCTCTCTATTTTTCACCTTGTCTCCCTTTCAGCATTTTGTCTCATCTGTTTCTTTTTTTCTCTCTTCTAAATAGTCCTAGAATAAATTCTAATAAAGCTTTATGCATATAAAAATCAAGCAGAGCACTATGGCGGAAGCAGTAAGGCTCCACTTGTGAAAATAAAATCTGTTGGGCTCTCTTTGGCATTAAGACAGCACTTCTTAATGCTACACTGCTGGCAGGACACATTTGAATAAATAAATTGTCTTTAGGTATAAAAAACAAATTATTATTATTACGTATTAAGATTTCGTCGGAGTCCTTATTTTACAAAGTTGCATGTCACCCCAGTGCATGTTTAAACATTTCACGCCTTGTAATTAAGAATAGATATATAGAGCTTTTGCCTAGGTAGCAGAAATCAGAGCTACACAATGTCACACCAGAAATATGTTTTACATTTGTTTCAGATTTTAAATGCTTAATAAAGCTCCAACCTTCAGTAGAAACATTGAAAATGTTTCAACTATTGCCAATCTCCGAGCAATCAGTCAATATATGCATGTGTAGCTTGCAGACTTTTCAAATATGTGGCAGTTTTAGGCAGCTTTAGGTGCGCTACACAGGAGAATTTGCTTTACAATTTTTTCAAAAGCTTTGATAAATAGTAGGAGCCATTGCCACCATTTTTGAGAAATCTTTTTAAATTATGTCTTTTTTCACTCATTTCTTCCCATGTTTTCTATTAATTACAACATCACATTCAAACTGTGTGGTGCATTTTGAAAATTATTGACCAAGTACATTTTAAAAAAGAGGGTGTTTTAGATTCAGCTAGAGCTGTATCCATCTGGGATAGTGGTAAAACGTGTCCAACAGTTAAGTAAAGCTCTGATCTTTCTTTATCCTACCAGTAAATTAGTTGAGGGATATTAAATTTAAAAAATCTTATTCTGCTGAGTCCCCCTGAAACCATGTGAGAGCCCCCAGGGTGTCTTTAGACCTACTTGCAACTCGTTTTAGGGATATGTGATGGAGCTAAACACGAGACAATCCTTGCTGAAAACCTGCTATAAGCTGCAGGAACTAGATAGAGATTCACATTCCAAATCCCAGTCATACATACGGCAAATGTATGTGTTAGAATGGTCCAGTCAAAGTCCAGATCTAGCTAAAAAAAAACCTTGGCAAGGCTTGAAAAATGATCTTCACAGACACTCTCCATCCAATTTGACAGAGCTTGAGTTCTTTCGAAGTGAAGAATGGGCAAATATTTGAGTCTCTAGATTTGTAGAGGTAATGTCCAATAGGTTGCACTGGAACTGGAGCAAAAGCTGGTACTGAAATCATATGCATGTAACAGTTTATGGATTTCGTTTTTCAAACGTTTAGAAAACTATATATCACTTACCTTCCACTTCACAATCTTGCCCCACTATGTGGATAAAATCCCAATAAGATTTATCGTTGTAGCCTGAAAAAAGTGTAAAAAGTTCAAGGACCGTGAATACTTTTGGAAAACGCTGTATATTGATAGGCTAGTAAGTTACCAGAAGGGAACAAGCTGGGAACGGGTTGACTTAAACTGACATAGATTTAATGGGATCGAAAGAACAGTAGTTTATGTTCAGGGGCACAATTCAGAGAATTACTAAATGTGTCACCGGGGGTTTTGGCAAGCCGTGTGTTGAGACAGGCAAAACATATTACTCTAATAGACTAATATGCAAACTACTGGCTGTCCAATTACAGAACTTAATAATGCATAAATGATGCGAGGCCTGTTCTTACAAGTCGAAGGGGTCGCTGTTAATTCAGTCAAAGGCTGCTGGGTATGGCTGCTAACAGACTCAGCAGGTTCACACACATGCTGCCTCCGTTTGCCTGCGCGTATTCAAGAGTGGGGGTTAATGATGAAGATTCTGAGCGTTAAATTAACAGTAATTATGTGGCCCCATAGCTGTAAAGATTCAATTTGTTTCCAAGCCTAATGGCTCTAAGTGTCCCAATGTGCAGGCTAAACTGTATGAGACATTTATGATGTGTTGCAGATATGATTTGAAAAGCACAGAGTACATGGAAAACATCTATGAAAGGAGACGTCTGTGGGTTTTGGGGAACATAAAGGAGGTTGAAAGAACCTAATCTGATTTCAACGTGCAGGTTGTACAAAAACCCAACTTAATCCAGATGTGAAAAGCCGTTTCTATTTGTTGCTCTTGTGCAAATAGTGCCACCTGCTCTTCTTTGCTGCTTTGACCTAAAAAAAAAAGCATGATTGAAGTGTGAGATGAAGCAATTTATGTGAGTGAACCGGCAATTTCTCCAGACCAATATGTGACCCTCTCATGTCCCTCCCCCTGTGGGAACCCTAACACCGGGGGTAACTGGGGCAGGAAGGTGGGGGCTTCTTTATGCTGCCGGACACAGGGAGATAATGGCCATTCCTCCACAGCTGGCCCTCACAATCAAAGGAAGAGGGAGCTTGGAGGATTCCAGCTTTAACCAGGCCTTTGTCTGGGCTAATTACATCTGAATGCGAGACCCCAAGAACCCTCCTCCCTCCCGGAGCAAAACCTGCACAGAATACCCCAAACAGCCCTTCAGCAAGGAGGCAGAGTGCACAGACACTGTGTGCACACACACAGTAATATATAAACCCGCAGACTAATTCACCATCCTTAAATGTTAACTCTCTCACTCACACGTACACATCCACGGACTCTGAACTCATTCATTACTCAGAAACACATCCCCATCCCCAGCAGGCTCTCATCAAAGTGCTGTGCCTCACTCGCACACCCTCACTTGTGGCACTTGGCATTAGATCAGATCTCAGTTTGGTGCTCTTAGAAGAGATAAGGAGGTCTTAAAGGACTTAGGTTGAATAGAAAACACAGTGAAGAGCCGTTCCCTCATGCACCCGGATAATCCCAATCTATACCCTCTCTCCAGAGCCCCCCCCCCCCACCCCCAACCCCCAAACCTCCTGTGCTCAACTCCATCTGTGCCCTGAACTATTCAGTTCAATACGAGCCTGAAAAGCTGCTGGGTGATGTTTGGTGTTTGAGGTAACGTCTTACAGGGTGACATCAGTTGTTCATAATGCAACACTTTCTAATTGCTCGTCAAGTATTAGTTAAGGTTCTTGCAAGAACGCTGACGTTTCAAAGGTTTCTCAAACAAAAAAACTCTGTAATTCAACTGGAATAACTCAGTCCAGGTTTCGACACATCTTGCGTTTGCATTTTGTCATGTTTTGTTTTCTTGATGCCAAAAACATGGAAAATATGTCTTCCATAAAATTCAGTGTTCAGTGTAGAATAATCAATTGAAACTCTGAGTCCAGAACACCTGAATGTTAAACAAGAGATGATCAAGTACTTTCCTGATTTGTTAAATCAAAATCAGCAAAGAATAAATAGCCCTCAAGTTTAACATCAATTCAGCATCTCCATTCAGAAACAAAATTTGTGTTTAAGTCACAACTGACAGATCATTGTTGTTATTGTTCACTTGGTGCCACCTGATACACAAGCATCCTGGACAAAGAGCCATGTTGCCTAAATTAGCAACTGCTACAGAAAATAATTGCTTTTATTCCATTTTTAGATATATGTATCCATTGCTTTATGTATATCAGTTTAACCTTGCTACTAAAATAGCAGAGAATAACTTTTACAATGTCAAATAATTTTGTGCGTGTAAAGGACAAGAGTCTCATCACAGTGAATTGCAAATTTTGTCTGGATGATGATAAATGTCTCTCAGTCCTGAAGAACTCTACTTCAAATTTGAGAGGAGAAGCAGAGAACAGCGACGGCAATAACAGCACTGAGGCCAACTGAATGGATGGTCAATTGTGATGATGACTTTTCAAACTCTAGCTTTTAGTTTAACTGAATATTTGACCCTGAATAGAAATTAATAAATTTGCTGCCAGATAAATAGTGGAAGAGTTGCTACAGTATGGCTAGCCTAACTGAAAATAATATTCCCAAGACACCCTTCACATAGAGTACAGAAAATAGCACATATGCAAGAGCTAGTGGCAGCAACTTCAAGGGACATTTTTAAAAATGCTATTAAAAGCAACTTTTATAAATGACAGTGATGCTTCTTAAGCTACATAAACTGTGTTTTGGTTTTGCAGTAATCTAATCGTCTCAGGTTAGATCCTTAGATTCCCTAAAATGTTGGTTAAAGTGTTTGTGATGCTAGGTTAAGAGAGAGAATGAATGCATCAGAAATGTCACATTTTAAGCCCTGCAACCACTCAGAAGCTCTTGTCTAGTGCAAGAAGCGTTGGGACTGCTGAGGCTGCAGTCCCCCCTTGTGGTGACTGAAGGGCAAAGCAACTTAATACAACTGTTACTTTGGACATGAAGATGCAAAACCCTTTTAGAATCAGAGATGGTAGAAAGAAAAACATTGTTAGCAATAGGTCTGTTCAGAACAGGAGAGAATAAAAACATTTGATTAAATATCTTATTTTTGCTACTGTTTACATACAAGGCAATGTTAGCACAGCAGCACAGCCAGCCGCTACAGGAAGTTAGAAGTTAGTAGGTAGCCACATTGTTGCTTAAGTGTTCACTTTACAACCACAAACCTCAGCATTTTCATTTGGGATTTTATTTGGTAGACTAACACAAAGTAGCACACAAATGGACAATGGAAGGCCCAAACTCTGGAGGAGCTACAGAAATCTACAGCTCAGGTGGAAGGATTTGTTAACTGGACAGCTGTTAGTTGTGCACTTCACAAAAATGACCTTTATTGGAGAGCTACAGTGGAACGGTTTAGATCAAAGCATATCCGAATGTTAGGATGGTTCAGTCCAGACTCCCAGATGAGCTTAAGCTATTTTGCAACTGGGAAAATAAATTTGACAAAACAGTCTTTAGTATTCTGGTGTGGATTCTGGTGGAGACATACAAAAAAAAAAGGCTTTGCAGATGCAATTGCAGCAAAAGATAGTTCTATGTAGAACAAAGGCATGCTGCCCTTTTTATATTTTTAAATGTGATAGCATTTCCATCAGAGAATGATCATGACTATGTGAAAATGCTTGCAATTGGTTGTTGTAACATAATATGTATAACATATTGTGTTGTATAAGTGTTACAAACATTTTTGCATAGTATCTTTATTAATGTAACAAATGTATTAGGTAGTGTTTAGTTCTATTTCTGAGGTTTTTAGTTTTATTTTAAGATTAACCACCATCATTAAAGTTTCTTCACCAAAGATTTACTTGCTGCCAGTGTTCAAATCACGGGCGATTCTATATGGTGACCAAGAGGAGGCCATTGCCAGCCCTGAAATCTGATTGTTCACCCCTGTGGGTCACCCCGGATTGCCTGTCCAGTTCAGTAGGGTAAGAAGTACAATACACCTATCAATCAAAGGGGACAGCTCGCCTCTCTTGATCAAGGATCAGATATGAATTAAAAACAGTCATATAGACAGTACATTTGAAGTTGACAGCTGATTTCAGGTCAACTATGTATCTGTGAATTAAGGGTCACAAAATCCAATACATGAAGCATCCTGGTTGGTTTTGCCTTGGTCACGTTGACCAACTATAGGGAGGAAGTAGAAGGTACTTACCTCAACTTTTGGTTTAAGATATAAGATATAAGACAAAATATTTTCATTGGAGCAATGGAAAAATGGTGCCATAAAAACAGAACTTATGTTTATATTAGAACTGCATGAATATCATTATCAAATTCTTTACCTACATGAAATGTTATTTCAAAAAATGATTCAGAAATAAAAATAGCAATTTTAGTTACTGATGTCATCATAATGCAGTTTTGATTAATTGCTATCTTTCCCCCAGCGACAATTTACAATACACATAAAAAAACACAGCAAGGATATTGAAAGTTACTTCAAGAAAAGAAAAGTGTCAAAGTCAGCTACTGCTAGTGATCATGACTCTGGAGGGATCAGTACCAGCAAGAAAAAAGCCAGGTCCAGGCAGCTTTCCTGGGGAGGAAATAGTGATGGACAGCAGTCAGCTCCTTCTACCCAACGCTCATATTCACATAATTTGTGTGTGTTCAAGATTAAATCAAATTGTGCCTGTGATTTCACACACACACAGACACACACACACACACACACACACACACACACACACACACACACACACACACACACACACACGCATGCACATATGTAAATATCAAAGAAAGAGCAACAGTAATGTAATATCACCATTTCAAAAGCAAAGTGTTTACTGATGCCTGTCTTTGTAGGAAGTGCATCAACTTCACTGGAGCAGTCAGAGTGTCTGAAGCACCTTCTGTTCATCCTGGTAATTGAAATTCTGTCAATTACCAATCTGCCTCTTTTTAACCATGACTTAAAATGTTTTTTATTCTAATGTTGGCCAACGATTACATGATGCTGGTGTAGTATATAATAGTGGTTTTCAAAGGATGTAAAGAATATAAAGATGTGAGTTTGAAAGATAAATTAAGTTGGATAACACCAGGAGCCATTTATTATACTAATGATGCAATTTATGATCTTCATGCCCTTCTTCTAGTGAAGACAATAATTCTGAACAAATAAAATAGCACTTGATGCCGATGACGTGAGGTTCTTCATGCTGCCCCAAAACATGCTGCACCATCTGGACTGCATGATAAATATGAACATTTGATCTTTTCGTCATTTACACAATACAGTCAAATTAGTATTTCTTGTCTGAGTATGTATAATGTAATATACAGATCACTAACTTTTAATTGCATGAAATGCTAATGTAAAAATATTGTTGTTGCCTATCTTTTTAGCTGACAAATTAGTTTTGTGTCATTTTCAGATATTTTACGGTCTGTAACAGCCAGTCCATCTCCTAAGTTGAAAGTCTGCCCTCAAACAATGCAAGGCGAGCGACAAAGATGCCTCAGCAGTGACTGGTGCTAACAGTATCCTTGGTTTGAGTATTCGCAAAGCCAAGACACCTCTAAATGTTTTGCTTGTAGGCATTTATCTCACCCAGATACACCAGCATTGGTTTTCACATCATTGCCAGGAATCTGCAATTAGAAAAAAAATGTATGTACAAATTTGCAGAGTTTAAAGTGCATGAAAAGTCGGAAGATCGTGTTAATGCAACATTTGCATGGGGGCAGCACTAAAAGGCAGTTCTCTGTGATTCTTCTATTCATGATACCATTAATGAAGCATTCAGATAAAAGGTTCATGGGAATCAGAACATTAAAACTGCTGCTGAAGTACTTCTTTTCACTGCAACACAAAACATTGCCCAAAGGGGTCACCGTGAGACTGAAGAGGTAGATAACAGAGGGTATTTTTTTTTTTAGAAAATGTTAGAGCTGATTGCAAAGCATGGCCCAGTGGTACAAAAGGACAAATAAAAAATGAAGGGAAGACAGAATACCAAGTACATAAGTTCATTAATACAGAAGGAAATCTTGGCATGGCTGGCCACTGTAGTCTCTAAAGACATTACTCAAGATGTGAAGATAAGTCAAGCTTTCTCTGTAATTGCTGAGGAGATCTAAAAAAGAAGGAGGATATCTGACCACTCCTTTTTTATTACTGTAGTGGAGCAGTGCAAGAAGGTTTTCTTGACTTTCAACAAGCAACTAAGTTAGATGCAGAAGGACAAAATAACTCACTGTTTGGAAATATATGGACTTTGGTACAGATCCAATCTTGTTGGACAAGGTCACGATGGAGCCTCTGTAATGAGAAGAAAAGCTGAAGTAGAACCTGCAGATTATCTGCATTTTATTGCCCATTGCCTCACCCTGGTTATTGTTGATGCTAGAAACGCAATCCCAGATGGTGACAGTTTTTTGTTGTTTTTTTCCTTGTTGTTAAAGATTAGTGTTTACATGTCTGGGTCCCATGTTCACCAGAAGTGGCTTGATACTCAAACAGAAAGTAATGGAAGTCAGTCAAGGAGCATTGAAGAAGCATAGTGACATGATATGAGTATTTAAATAAATAGACTTTGAAAAGTCTTATGGCTCGTTTACCAGCTGTACTTCATGCTCTTCATGACATTGTTGTGGAAAAATGTCAGACAGATCTAGATCCCAGAGGTTTACCATCTCTTTTAGAACTAAGCTTGGTCTTCTGGGAACTTCTCAAACTAACAGATTCAAAGTTAATTTCAGACACCCTCCAGTCTCCTTCATCTGAGCTGGGTGTGTCAGTAGATATAGTGAATACCCTCAAATAACTGGGGAGATAGACCAAGGTTTCTCTAAAGACAGCTGTGAAATCATGAGAGGAGTTCAAGCTCTGGATCCAAAAAGCTTAGCTGTTCAAGAGGAACCCGTCTGCCATTTAGCAGGATTTTATGACCGTGAACTTGAACATCTTAGTCGTGAACTCCACCAAACGAGCAGGAATTTGCAAAAATGCAACAAGGGAGAATGAAGCCACTTTCAAGTGTTGAATTTGCAGTGTTTCTTGAGCCTCACAAGAATGTTTTGGTCTCGGCATGATAGCAATCGTGCTTCCAGTAAGTACAGCAGCACGTGAGACAAGCTTTTCAGCTCTTAAACTAATCAAGACCCATTTGCGCACCACTAGGTCTAATGACAGACTGGGCAACCTGGGTGTCCTTCACATTGAGGCTAGAAGAGCAAAGTCACTTGACATGGATCAGTTCACACAATTTTGTTCTAGCAATCACCTAAACAGTAGAATGAATCTGCTTTAAGATAGATAAATTAATAACCTGTTTGTATAATAGTTCATATGAAAGCACTGTAGCAAGATACATATTTTGGTCACTGTGAGACTAAAGAAGGCTGTTGTCATTGGGTCATGCCACATTTAGATGTGTTTTTTTTTTGTTACTACCTGTTATGGAGCTTTAAAGTACTAGCTCTTTGTGCTAAAACAAGAAGTTGATTTTAATATTATATTATGTATACTACATGTATATTAACAATTCAGCTATTTTCTACACCTGCTCATTCCTGTTTAAGGTTCTTCCTGTCCTGGCCACCCCCACTTGCTTTGTGTCTCACTTTGACCACCTCAGTAAAAAGGTTCTGGCTATGCCATTGGTTCTGAGTCATGTAGCTCTGCCACAGACAACTGACGTGTTTTGCAGAGGGAAGGGAATATTTACCAACCACCTTTTACTATTACATGATTAGAATTAATGAATGAAATAAAACTAATTGAACTGATAGTTGATTTCATGAGTCAAGAAAGCAGTTGCCATGTTATCTGCATCTAAAAACCCAGGGATAGTTTACGATAAGTGCAGGCTGAAATGCCAGACATAGAATAGTTCAAGTGTTATTTAACATATTTTGGCTGAAAGCCAGCTGTCGGGTTATATTTGCAAGCTGAATTTATGCTAGCCTAAGATCCGGTTGTGTGAATGAAAAAGAAGAATCGATCATAAAGGCATTTAAAACATCACTTTTATTAGTTACAAGTGACTGCAGAGACGTAGAAGGAGAAATCTGCAAGGCTTATTTTAAGTAAAGAAGCAATGATGTGATCCAGTTCAAAGAAAAAGCCAGTCTTCCCTGTCAGGTATGGATAGGGTGTGGGATTTGTGAAGAGAAATGAGAGTATACAGCACCTCAGTGACCCTGGATGTATTTCACATTTTGCGTTGAACGTGTGTGTGCGGGCATTTGTGTGTGTGTGTGTGTGTGTGTGTGTGTGTGTGTGTGTGAGTGACAGCGTGAGGGTTAGGAGGTCTCAAATGGTGCTCAGTTTAGCATTGATTTATTCTCTTTCTCCAATTTATTTCCCCTTCGTCGGATCTGCCTCTGGGAGGACGAATGGAGGAGAAACGCCGGGCAGAGTAACTATCTCTCCCTCGCTCCCATACACACATAAACACGCACACACGCATTGTCAAAGTGTTTGCACAAGCAGAAATGCTCCTAAATCCATTTTTCTTCATGCACACAGTTTTAAATACAGCTCAAACCGAGGTCTCCATTTCTGTGATCATTGTGTAGAACTGTAAATTCAACACCCTTGCCTAGTCCCAGGGCACCAAAGCTCCTATAAGACTTCCCATGTTGTGCCATATAACTGTCTTCAGAGAACCCATAAAGACATAAAGGGACGCTCGCACCTCCAGCTGAGTGGTCATAACTCACCGCTGGGTATTTTTACAGTGACACTGCCGTCGAGAAAGCCCCGATTCATCTTGTCCTCTGTTTTACTACGTCCTACACGAGCTGCAGATGTAGGAGAAGCATGAGTGGGGTCATATTTTACAATCAGCTCATTGGCAGGTGCTTATTTAGGGGCTCTGGAGAAAACTTTGCTTTGTTTCCTTGGGTTGCAATAATGACGATCATCTTTTCATTTTCAAGCTGCAAGAAAAAAAAGCACGTCAGGAAAGTGGGTGTGGGGAAAGGGGGCAGGTAGGTCGTTAAACCCACTTGAAAGCTCGACGCCCTGATCGATTGTCTCGAGCCGAGCAGGGATTAAAATCAGGCTAAGTCTGCACTAATCAATACTGATGGCTAACCCTGGGGTTAAAACAGGCGTAAATCCCCCTACATGCCCATACACAAGCCTGCCCCGTTTCATACAGTACAGATAAATCCACAGCTATCCATGCAAATGGAAAGACAATTGGTTGCCGTTAAGAGTGCGATCAATGTGAATGAGTGCTTTATGGGCAACAGCATATGTGGTTGTATCCATGTGGAGTGACACTCCGTCTGGTTAGAAGGTAATAGTGAGGATTGACTGAAGGACTTTCAGGAGTGAGACCGGTACATGTGAGAGAAAACTAATATTTGCTGTTAGGCTGGCATCTATACAAACATCCAGGCTGTAATAGGGGTGGGAACGCTATATAGAGAAAAAGTTAACCTGAAATTGACCATTTCACACCCTAATAGAAGGTGAACATCACAGCTTTGATTGAGCTCACAAGCATGGGTCTCCTTATCGGTAACCGAAGCAGATCAATGTATCTACAGGAAGACAAAGCTGCTGCACATCTAAATTCCCACAATGTCTTTTTCTAGACGCCTTTGGTCTTTTGTATTTTTTAGGGTTTCTATTATAGGCATAGGCATAAATTGAAAAGCCTATTGTAATCCAACAGCTTTAGTCACGTAAACCTTTATTTTTTTTGGCACACATGACATTTACAAATGTTTCTCTTCTTTTTTTTTTTTTTACACACCTGGGTAAAATAATCAGGTCATTAGCAGGACTCTGGAGAACTAGACTGCATACTGAGGAGCTAATTCATTCGTTTTATTCAGGTGTGTTGGACCAGGGACACATCTAAAAGTGGCAGGACACAGACCCTCAAACGCTGGAGTTTGACGCCCCTGGTTTAAACCAAACATATAGACGTATGAAAAGTTTAAGGAAACATAGCTCTCTCAAAAGAAAAGTTGACATGTCTTTTTGTCTTTTTATCATCTGGAGAAGAAACTGATTAAATGTAAGCACCAAAAAAAAAAATAACCTTGATTGACTCAATAAAAAGTTACATCAATAAAATTAGGATTTATAGCTGAAGAAAAACAATTACGACACCCTAACTCTGTCAACTAGTCAGTGAGAGTTCTTGTATTATTTCACTACAAGGGGAAAGTGTCATGATGCTTGGATGTTTCTGTTAATTAGTTGATCCCACTGACCTGTGGTGAGCATTTTCCGTTGATTCCCAGTTGTATTCCTGTTTTTTTTTTCCTCCTGTTTTGCATCGTCTGTTTTCCTTCGCTGTTTTCGTTCCCTGTTTGCCATCCCTGTTCCTACATTGTGTTATTTTATGTGTAGGCTCCATTACGATATTATTACTTTCACCATGCACTTGCCATCGTCTTGCTGTCGCTTTGGTCCTTCACCCCAAACCCTGACAGAAAGAGGGTTCCCTGCATGTTCAGCCTGTTTTAAGTCACACCAGCATCTTAATGACATTCACATCTGGACATTAACTAGGTCAAGGAATCCCCATCTCCCTATTCCTAGCCAGTCTTTGGTTGATTCACTGGGATGTATGAAGTCATGTTCATGTTGCAAAGTCCAGTTCTGCATGTCCCTAATAGTTTGCAGCTAATTTCTAGAGCACTCTATGATAAACTGTAGGATTTGTGGGATTTGTGGTGGTTTCTTTGATAGGCCAGGTCCTGCTGCGGCAAACCATCCATAAGCCATGACACTGTTCCTGCCATGCTTCACAGCTGGTATGAGGCTCTTGTACTGTAATTCTTTATTTGGTTCTCATCTGTTCTGGTATATTTAATTTAGACAGATTTGTTCCAAAGAACTTTATTCCAAAATTCTCTGTTCTCTCTTGGTACTTTGAGTCTGTTTTATTTTATTTTTTATCAACAGTTTTGGCAACCTGTTGTAGGTTCCATAATTTCGTTGTAGGGGTTTAAAAAACTTCTAATAGCATTTCACGGTTTACAATCAGGGCGGGCCTGGTTGAACACCAGGCCAGGGTATGCTGTCATTTGTTTTTGTTTTTTGCTGTTGTTATTTCAATGTCTTCCAGTAGATTTTCTGTACAGTTGACAAGGGTTTCTAATTCTTCTGAGACCATCTAAAAAGCACATGTAATATTCATAAACTGCTATAATCTTCTTTTTGGAGACCTGGCTCTTCCATTTGTGCATGGTGTTTACACTCACTTTAACGGTCAGGAACAGAGCAAACACAGGGCAAATATACTTCAAAATGCTCAGTAACATTGTTTTACTCTTGTGCACCTCACATGTTTTTTTCTCATTTTCAGTGGGAAATATATGTTAAGGTGTCCCAATTTATTACTCCCCAGATAACAGCTTTTTATCACGAGGTACATAAAAATTAAAAATATCATTTCTCTATTTTTTCTATATTTATATTACACGAAATTTGCACTATTATTTAAATTGATATTAAATAACCATATGCCTAAATGTATACGAAAAAACAGGCTTTCATAGGGTTTCCTATTTGTTCATGTATCTAATTTAAACTTGATAAAGAAATCATGGTCCTACAATATCTCAGATAAACAATTTATAGTAGATTAAATGGTGTCTTGATTTATTCAGAAAATGCTAAAACAACAAAATAAAACACTATTTTCTTTCTTCTATTTTAAGTAAGTAACAGCCAGCATTACAGATATAATCTGCTTATTTAGCAACAGTTTGATAAATGGCACCAGACCATCGGCAAATGCGTGCATCTTCATAAAAACATGTTTTGGCAATTTATTTTGTGGCTTTAGAGAAGGATATTGTGTTACTTCTCCACAATGCACCAGAAAAGTATTAAGACATTTTGCTTTTTCCACATTTTGCTTTTTTGCAGCCTTATTCTGAAATGTATAAAAATGAATTTCCCTCCTTAAAAGACACAATACCCAGACATTACAAAGGAAAAAAGCTTCAAAGTTTTGGAAACTTCTTAAAAGTAAAAAAAAAATAACAACAATAAAATCCCATGTACAGAAATAGTCACCATCTTCTTTGACCAAAACCTTGTTTGAGATCATTTGGTAGCAATTATAGCCAAACGTCTTCTTTGTTATTTCTCTTTAATCATGGAAAAGCTCTTTTGGGCTACTTTGTCCCATTCTTCTCTTCAGATCTTAAAAGCACAACCAAGTTAGATGGGCAGTGCCAGTACAAAGATAATTTTAGGTATTTTTAGAAATGTTTATTATCATTTGGCAGCAATTACACCTTTGGGCTCCGGCTCTGCTTTTAAAGGACATTCAAAAAGGCTCCTGAAGCCATTCTATTGTTGCTTTAGCTGTGTGCTTTGAATCATTCTTGTGTTAGAAGAGAAACTATCTGCTTTATCTGAGGTCACGACCACTCTGGAGGAGGTTTTCTTTATTTATATCTTGCTATATTCTACTGCTGTCATCTCTTCGCTAACTCTAAATGCAGGGGAAAAAAATGTCCCCACATCATGATACTGCCACCAACATGACTCACAAAAACAATTTGTATCAATTTACATGAGAAACAGTTCAGTTGAGCACCCCCATGTTTCTCCAGACATAAAGTTTAAATTTCAGGCCAAAAATCTCCATTTTGGTTGGATTAGACTAGAAATGTTTGTTTCACCTGGTCTGATAATCTCAAAGGTTTGCTACTAAAATAATATATACAACTTACTGGATATGTAGTTTAGGATTTTTTTAAATCACTATCTCTTTTTTGTTGAGCTTTTGTCATTTTATATCCATTTTGTTCAGTGTATTAATCTAGTACCAATTTACACCAAATTTCATCTCAGTGTACTTTACAAAACCAACAGACAAATTATAAACATACCATATTATCTGAAAGTAATTTCTGTCCGAATTCAGGACAAACACGATGAATTATGCACGATTTCCAGGGATTTGACTACTTATTGTAGCTCCCTGGGGGTCTGGCAGCCTGTTTATGTTTTGGACTTTTAATATTGTATTGGTCCTTGTTTCTAACAGTTTAGTTTTCTGTTCAATTCAGTTCAATTCAATTCAATTCAACTTTATTTATATAGCGCCAATTCATAAAGCATGTCATCTCCAGGCACTTTACAAAGTCAAATTCAATCATATTATACAGATTGGTCAAAAATTTCCTATATAAGGGAACCAGTTGATTGCTTCAAAGTCCCGACAAGCAGCATTCACTCCTGGAGAAGCGTAGAGCTACAGGGAGAGTCGTCTGCATTGTCCATGGCTTTGCAGCAATCCCTCATACTGAGCAAGCATGAAGCGACAGTGGAAAGAAAAACTCCCCATTAACGGGAAGGAAAAACCTCCAGCAGAACCAGGCTCAGTATGAACGGTCATCTGCCTCAACCGACCGGGGGTTACGGAAGACAGAGCAGAGACACAACAAGAGAGACAAAGAAAGCACAGAAGCACACATTGATCTAGTAATCTGTTCTACATTAGATGGTATTAGCGGGTGAGCCGTCTTCTCTGGATGATGTCACAGTTAACAGAACGCCAGACCAGGTGTACCTACTATGAAGAAAAAAGAGAGAGAACAAATGGTTAAAAGCTGAAATGGCAACAGTCATTTCAATGCAATGCAATGCAAAACTGGAGAACAGTAGAAATCAGTAGAGTGAGAAAAATAGACCCTGATGTCCTCCAGCAGCCTAAACCTATAGCAGGATAACTATAGAGGTAGCTCAGGGTAACATGAGCCGCTCTAAATATAAGCTTTGTCAAAAAGGAAAGTTTTAACATTAGTCTTAAAAGTAGACAGGGTGTCTGCCTCACAGACCAAAACTGGGAGTTGGTTCCACAGGAGAGGAGCCTGATAGCTAAAGGATCTGCCTCTCATTCTACTTTTAGAGACTCCAGGAACCACCAGCAGACCTGCAGTCTGAAAGCGAAGTGCTCTGTTAGGAACATACGGGGTAATCAGAGCTCTGATATATGATGGAGCTTGATTATTAAGGGATTTATACGTTAGAAGAAGAATTTTAAATTCTATTCTTGATTTCACAGGAAGCCAACGAAGGGAAGCTAAAATAGGATAAATATGGTCCTTCTTGTTGATTTTCATCAGAACTATTGCTGCAGCATTTTGGATCAGCTGAAGACTTTGAACTGCAATTTGTAGACTTCCTGATAGTAAAGAATTACAATAGTCCAGCCTTGAAGTAACAAATGCATGGTCTAGTTTTTCAGCATCACTACTGGACAGAATGTTTCTAATTTTGGCGATATTCCTGAGGTGAAAAAAGGAAACTCTGGAAATCTGTTTGATATGGGAAGTTCAGTATTTATGTTAGCAGTTTATTCTTCTATCTATTAGATTCAGTTCCCAAGTTAGTCAGCTTCTGTTATGACATTACTTTCTACCTGCCCGTTCTTAGTTTAGTTAGGTTATTCCTTCATGTCTGGCCATTCTTGATGTTTCTTCTAGATTCAGCTCTCCCATAAGACAAAAATTACATACACAAGCGAACTCTTGCCTGAAGCGCAAGCACCTACAGGTGTTTGGATTCAGGTACTTACAGATTCACTTCTATACAGAAGACCCCTAATATTATCTTTAGATGTCACTTTATACATTTCATATTAAATCATACTGTATATCCTTCAATGATGTTACCAAGGTGTTGGTTGTTTGTACCTGTAATACTTTATCAGTTGGTTTTGCTGTTCTTTTTATATCTCCCTTTGCAAGTGAAGAAGCAGACTCTGAGGATGTTATATTGCTCTCTTCCCTTCCTTTCCTTTCCTCTCCTCTTACACCTCTTCTCCCTTTTAACATTTTGTCTCATCTGTTTATCTCTTTTTTTTCCCTGTTTTACCTTCCCGCTTCAGTGTTGATTAAACATGAAATAGTCCCAGCATAAAATCTAATAAAGCTTCTTGCATGTATAAATCAAGCGAATCACTATGGTGAAAGCAGTAATGCTCCACTTGTGAAAGTAAAATCTGTTGGGCTCTCTTTGGCATTAAGACAACAATTCGTATTGCTACACTGCCAGACAGGACACACACACACACACACACACACACACACACACACACACACACACACACACACACACACACACACACACACACACACACACACACACACACACACACACACACACACACACACAAAAGATTCAGCTCTCCCTCTCCCATTGCCAGCTCACTGGCCTGCTTCCCTTCCGCTTAATTTCCTTTTATTCCTCTCACCTGCTGCTTCTCCCATCTTGCCTCCTATATACTCAGTCAGGACAGCCTTAACTAGTTGTCAAGTCCTCCATCACCCCACCCTTTTCTGGTGTCACCCTTACCGTGTTCCTGGTTCCTGTTATCATGTAAGCCTTCCTTATTTTTTAATTATTCACTTATTATCCTACAGCTTCCAAGTCCTTCTCTGAACTTCGGTCCTGATCAAAACACCAAAAACCTGACGAGTTTACATTATTGCAACCCAATCAGATTTATATACAATTACTTACAGTTCAATTCAGTTCAGTAACACAATACAGCCAAATTCAGCTGATCATAAAACAGACATCGGCAAAAACTTGCGTAAGGAAGTGTGGCGTTCTGCCCTGAATCACTTGCTTTGCTGAACTGCCGAAATTAAATTTGCAATAGGATGCACTCAGGTCTTGCAGTGTCTACATTTAAAACATAATCATGATAGTTTTTTATTGTTTTGTCAAGATCCAGTTCAATTGACATCAGCTGCACTGTTACATATTTGTAACACATTTAATTGAAAACCATGCTTTCTCATTTTTTTCTTGCATTGTTTAGACTACTCCATCTAAACCTGACACATAAAAGCAAAAACCTGACAGCTCTGTGCCAGGCACTTAAACCCAGAGCGCCCCACCTCCACCACCAAATCACACATTTTTGTTTCACCAAGCACAATTGACCACCTGTTGGAAAATTTCTACAACTCTTGTGCTCATGTGGCCAGCATTGTTTTTCAAAAATACTGAGGTGTTGTGATTAGTTAGCCTCTCTGACTAATTACAGGTGCTAACAATAAAGTTAGCGAACCGCTCCCCTAAAATCCATATTGGCGTGGGGACGGGGGAGGAAGTGAAAGCGATAAGCAGAAGAATTAAGCAGGGAATTACACGAAGGACAAAAAGGATGTTGCATATTTAGATTTGTTAGATCCGATGATTACAACATTTGGTAAGATAGGCGTTACGGCTTTTGTGAGTAAAATTTGGGAGCACAAAATAATTTTTTCTGTATTGAATGAGTAGTAGAAAACTGAAAGTAGTGCCCTGTTAGAGAGAGAAAAATAATATCAATAAGTCAAAAAATAAATGTTTTTATTTCTTATTGAAATATGAGACATCATACTGTACATTCATTAATAGCTGGCAATTACCATACATGACTGATATTTGCTGTCAATGGAATGTATAAATCTACCTTTATATAATTATACAATTAGATTATTATGTACCGTCTGTGTGATGAACGGTATTAGTTTAAGAGTGTGCACAAATGTTACAGCAGATATGGAAAACATCTGAACTAGTTTATCATGGTTTTATTTTTTTAGATCACAAAAGCCTGGTATGTATACTGCGGAGTATATACCCTCTTGATATAAATCAAGAAGGTGGATTTCATATCTTAGAAATGTAAACTTCAGGTTGAGATGCAGGACACCTATTTTAAAACAACCCTTAATAATGACATTTTTGGGGAAATAACCCTCTTCTCCTATATTTCTTTAGAAGTTCCCATCTGTTCATTACTAAAACTCTCTATTTATCCTACATTCTCCCTCACTGCAGCAAGCTGGTAGGGGTAGGACAAGGAAAGGCCTATTCAACTCTCTCATTCTTATATAATGCCTCCAAAACCATTTAGGTTAAAATCTCTTATGTCTTTTAAGGAAATTAAAACAGCTCTTTTTTAAGTGCATTATATGAAGAAGTAAAAATAATCAAATAACAGTTCCTGTATTTGCTCTAGTCTTATTATCCTGTTCTAAAATCACTTAAAAGCCAAATAAAAATCAGTTTTTGTGCATTTACACAGTTAATATGTAGATTTCAATCAGTCTGACCTAAATGAATAAATCTGGATTAAATGTATAGTTTTCCTAATCAAAATCAGCCCAGGCATTCCAGAATCGAACCAAAATGGATGTTAGAGAGACCTCTGGGTGCAATAAAGTGCACTCTCATAATTGCAATCAAACCAATATATGCATTGTTCTCCTGCTTGTTTTTCTGTCTCAGACACACAATTAGAAACTAATATCTCTAATTCTAATCAGTATTTCTTCCATTTATTTGCCTAGATTTTATATGTGGTAACAAGTTCTCTCTTGGTATCAAACCACCAAAGACATAGTCCCCCAGCATTTTCAGTCTCTAGTTACCATAGTCTACAGATGTGCTCCAGTTTAATTCAGAGTCTCTTAGCAAGTGGAATTTGTGTGACTCTTAATGAACAAAATCACCTTCGGCTAAAAAGCATAGTAATATTTGCAAAATGGAAACACTCAGTATCTGAATAAGATTTAGAGGTCACACACATGAAACAATGTGTCATACACACTTGGTGTTATTTGAGAGGCAGATGCTTAAATTCAAAGGAATCACTGCAAATGTTGCTTCTGTGGACGGACACGGCTTTTACACGCTTGCTTTTTTTCCGCCGCGCATATCAAATGTGTTTCAGCAATTGAAAAGCAAAAATCCAGGGTGAAGGAAACGCAGAGGAGCCACTCTTGGAGGCAACCTCGCCAATTAATTTGCTGCTCAGATCTCAAAGCCTCACTGGAGAGGTGCTAGGCTACATACCGCCGGGCTAATTTGTGCAGCAAGTCTGTATTAAATATATGCATGAGGCTAATTCGGTTAGAGTCGTATCCCTGTAGCTGTGTGGTGAGCTTGGCACTGGCTCCCATTAGCGATGTTTCTGCCTCCAGTGGATATCAACAGAAGTCGTGGTCGATGCTGAGCTTTTTTGCATAAAGCAAACAAAATTAAATTTGCTTCTCTAAATCAAAGTGCCAAATGTGGGACTCTCTCTGTATTTGTGTCTTCCTCCCTCTCTATCTCTCAGAGGGATAAATTACTCAAAAATAAAAAAGGAGCAAAACAGAGTTACACGGCAAGTGGAAAAGAGAGGTTTTAGTCCAGTGGGATTCCCATTCCTAATCAATCGCTGCTTGCTTTTGCTTACTGAGATGTTGGCTCATATTTTTTCAGCATGTGGTAAGAGTTTCTCTGATTTTTATCTGCTTTTTCCTGCATGTTTCCCTCTGTGTCTGTTTGCATGATTCATGTATTTACCCTGTTAGTGTGCTTGATCTCAGTGGAAAATTCAGACAGATCAGTTCAAAAATCTATAAGCAAAAGGAATAAACTGTGTGGGCACAAATAGCTCTGTTATTTACATACTATGTGGTCAAAACCGTATCGGTTCATAATCAGAATCAGAATCAGAAATACTTTAATGCCTTGTCTTATATAATATTTAACTTACTTTAATCAGCAAAAGCTAGTCAGCAGCATCAAACACACACACACACACACACACACACACACACACACACACACACACACACACACACACACACACACACACGATAAGCAAAGAATAATACATGAATTGTATGTATGAAACATCTAGACCAGTTACACTTTACTATCATCAACATAAGCCATCATAAGTCTACATAATGTTCATTTACTGCACTCCAAAAGATAAATGTCAGATTCACTTAGGATGTAAAATGTACAGTGAAATCTGTGCTTCTGTGCTTTTTTGTCTCTCTTGTTGTGTCTCTGTTCTGTCTTCTGTAACCCCCAGTCGGTCGAGGCAGATGACCGTTCATACTGAGCCCGGTTCTGCCGGAGGTTTTTTTTCCCGTTAATGGGTGGTTTTTCTTCCCACTGTCGCTTCATGCTTGCTCAGTATGAGGGATTGCAGCAAAGCCATGTACAATGCAGATGACTCTTCCTGTGGCTCTACGGTTCCCCAGGAGTGAATGCTGCTTGTCGGGACTTTGATGCAATCAACTGGTTTCCTTATATAGGACATTTTTGACCAATCTGTATAATCTGACCCAATCTGTATAATATGATTGAACTTGACTTTGTAAAGTGCCTTGAGATGACATGTTTCATGATTTGGCGCTATATAAATAAAATTGAATTGAATTGAATTGAATTGAAATGGGTCATTTGGGGGGGGGGGGGGGGGGGCTGGGGAGGGGGGTTGTGGCCGAGTGGTTAGAGCACCGCACTTGCACTGTAGGATGCAAGTACCCGGTTTGATCCCCAGTCATGGCACTCTGGGTCCCTGAGCAAGAAAGGGGAGTGTTGGCCTAATGGTTAGAGCAGTGCACTTGTGCTCTGAGAAGGATGCTAGTACCTGGTTCAATCCCCACAGCCTGCACTCTGGGTCCCTGAGCAAGACCCTTAACCCCTGATTGCTCCCCAGGTGCTGCACAGTGGCAGCCCACTGCTCCCAAGGAATGGGTTAAGATGCAGAAGTGAATTTCTCCATTGTGAGATCAATAAAGTTCAATTATTATTATTAAATGCAATACAACTAGGAAAGGTGAAAAATGCTAAACATTTTATGTGTATTTAAATTTAAAACCAATGCCACCATAAAGGACGGTGGTTGAGGCATCATGATTTTGAATCTTTTTATGTATAGGGTTTCCACCACTGTGTGAAACTATGTCAAACTGTTTTAAAACCACCAGGCTTTTTTCTGTCTTTTCTGACTCTGGCTTTAAATTTCATCTTGGGCTTGATGAAACAAAATTACGAGTTCAGCCTTGGTTGCAAAGTGTCTGTAGCTCACATGGATTTTACACAAAAAGAGTAGACAAGATCATTCAGCAAGAGCTCATTTAAAGGGTATCAAATCCAAAGCCATCTTTTTAGAAAACTGTCTAAAGTTTGAAATTCTAAACAAGGCTCTATATGCATTTAGTGGTTGATGTTGACACAAATAAATGGTTTAATTGCCTATTTCTTAATTTGCTTTTTAAATTATCAATTTGTAAAACTCAGTTACAAAGCTATGAAAAATGACATTTTGAGCACATATAAATGTTTTTTGTTGGCTTTCTTGACTAAATTTAAACCACACTGTTATTGGATTAGTATAAGTAACATGATTTTCCATGCAGCAAAATTAGCAAATATGGCCAAAGGTGTCACATTCCATAAATAAAATAATTACAAAAAATATATACAAGCCTTAATATAAATAACTATGGAAAGAAAAGTTTAATGATTCCTGTTCATGTAACTGCAGCTGCTATGCAAGCAGGCAGCCTGTTCCAGCAGATCCACCCTCAACTTTTCCTTTACAAAACATATCCTTAGATGTACTGTGTGTTTTTGTCTTTTCCCTCCATGCTTTTGCATATTATGAAATTAACTGTTTTGTGGACAAAATGAATTAATTTTTTTTGGCTTTTTTATGGAGACAGCATGAGTGACAATGCCTCAATTTTTTATACACAAAATCAGCTGTTAGCTCTTGTAACTCAGCTGCACCGCCTCCAAGTGAGCAATCCGATGTTCACCGCAAGCTGAGAGGGAAGAGGTAAGGGAACTGCGCTGGCATCAGACACCACAACTGGAGGCAAAGGTACAGACCTTTCATCCCGTCATCCTCCCTTACCAGCACAGTAAAAGAATTGGCGGCGCTAACTTGGCTACAGAGCTGATTTTGGGACAGTAGCTTGGAAATGCTAAGACGTGGCTAACTGCACCAACTCTGGACTCACACATAGCCATGGATGGTTTTCATTTACTCTAGGCTCACAGAACCAAGAAGAGTGGTAATAAAAAAGGAGATTAGAGATGCTCTGCAGTATGGGCATTGAACTACTAGCTGTTAGCATGAGACTGTATTATCTTCCCCAGGAGTTTAAACAGGTTATCGCTGTAACTGTGTGTATTCCCCCCTCTGACATTGCTACAGCGCCATGCGATTTCTTCCGTAGTGTAACCAGCAGACTCCAAAAACAGCCTCTCCAAGTGCTTTCTTGATCTCTGGGGACTGTAATCATATTTGCCTGTCCTCCACTCTTCCTGTCTTCACCCAGTATGTCACCTGCTGCATCAGAGACAATAAAATGCTAGACATATTGGACGCCAACATATAGAAGGCATGCTGCTTCTTACCTCTCTCTCCCCTTTGGTGCTTGGATCAGCACCTGGTTCATCTTCAGGCATTGTATAAATCCCTTGTACACAGAGAACTTGTTGCAAGGCGCACAGTGAAGAGATGGTTTGCGAAGACTGAAGAAGCTCTGAAGGACTGTTTCAGCTTCACGGTGTGAAAATAGCTATGTGCCTATCATGGGCTGGACATTGGCAGCATGAAAGACAACATCATGGACTACATATGTTCTGTGTGGTCAACACTGTGCCCCTCATAAAGGTATGGTGTTTCTCCAATAACAAACCGACATCTGATGAAGACCACTGAGAGTCTGGTCATCAACCATCTTCACCCCCTGGCGAAGTCTTTGTCTGATCCACTGCAGTTCACCTACCACTCTGGCATCGGGGTGATTGATGCCATCATCTGCCTCCTTCACCAAGCTCTGACACGTTTGCAGAAGCCTTAAAGTACTATGAAGATCACTTTCTTTTATCTCTCCAGTGCTTTTAACACCATCCATCTGAGACTTATGAGGGACTATTTGGAGCTGTCAGGAGTGAACCATCCTCTTTTTCCAGTGAATACAGGACTACCTCACTGACCGCCCACAGTATGTGAAGACATAGGTCACTGTGTCCGACAGGCTGGCCAGCAGTATGGGGCCCAACAGGGAATTGTGCTGGCCCCATTCCTGTTCACTCTCTGTACTGCAGACTTCTCCATCAACTCACCTGGCTGGCATCTTCAGAAATGATCTGATGACTTTGCCATAGTCCCAGGTAAATATGAGTCGTAGTGCAGACAGTGAACATATGAATTTGTGGACTGGTGCCAATGGTAACATCTCCTGGTTAGTGCAGGAAACACCAAGGAGCAGGAGGAGGGACTTCCCAAAGTGCAGAGCCACCACACTGACACCAGTGAATATCCAGGGAACTGACATTGAGACTCTTATAGGTATCAAGGCGTTCACCGGAACAATAACTGGACTGGAGTCATAAATCTGATGCTCTTTACAGGAAGGGTCTAAGCAGACTCCACCTGCTAAGAAGGCTGAGATCTCTTAAAGTGCAAGAGGTGCTCCTGAAGACCTTCTGTGACTCTTTGGTGGCATCAGCCATCTTCTACAGTGTGCTCTATTGGAGCACCAACTTGTCTACAGCTAAGATGAAATGGTTATGTAAGCTCCTCAGGAAAGGCTGTTCTGTTTTAGGATGCCCATTTGACCCAGTGCAGATGGTGAAATACAGACTGACCCTGGAATAACAGCATAAATGTTGGACAGTACCTCCTATCCTGCATGAACCTGTTGCAGAGTTGGAGAGCTACTTCAGTGATATCACTGTGACAGCACAAAGGAGTGTAATCACAGATCCCTCTACTCTGCTGCTATTAGACTTTTTAGCCATCACTGCTCCCAACACTCTCAACAAATGTTTACATACCTGCTGTTTTTGCACAGTTTTCTCATCTTTATAGTCTGTTGCTGTTCATTCCACACCAAGTGAACAGCCAGATTTAAATCCAAAACGGTCAAGTTCAATACATAACACACATATACATACATATATACACATACATAATATTAGAGTTGTAGATAATATTTATAAAATATGAAATAGATGTGAAGTTAATTAAATATCTTGCTAATGTATTCAAATGCAATCATGAAATTTAATAACTGGTCATTTAATGAAAATATAATGTACGATATGGTTAAAGCATTATTAAAATACATTTTATAAGTTATTTTATGCTTTCTGTGCAGCTATTCAACATGAAATAATGTAAAATGTCACAGTGGCTCCTTAAAGACACTCTGTTGTGCTATTACACAGTGTTTTAAGTTATTTAATGTTTAATAAATAACCTTCGGTCTGTTAAGTATTGTTCGGTGAATATCAGCCCAAACAGCTGATATAAGGACACTAGTTGAAAGTCTGATTCAAGCACTGGCGTTCTTTTAACATAAACTCTGCTCACATATGGAATAAAGGAGGGACAACTTTTCTTCAAGTTCAAGAATTTATTAACAGAATTCAAATGAACATCCAGAGAACACCACTATAAAAATCTGTTTATCTGAAATAACACTGTATTTCAGTCAACAAATCCTCTCTACTAGGCTAGGTGTAACTTAAAGTTACTAAGCAAAATTAAGATGAAAAGAAGCTAAGACACTATGTACACACAAAAGAAACAAAAAGACAAATACAATGGTTGAAAACCATCATCAGAATGATTCAGTGAATCTTGGTTCACTGCAGATCCAAGTTAGAGAACCAAAGTTCATCTTAAAGGAGTGGAATGATATCAAATTAGCTTAACTGATTTAGAACATTTGGTATGTGTTTCAACCCATTCACAATGCCAATCCTGAGTTAAACAAAACAGTATTTGATAAAATAAAATTTTAAAGAATAATTTGGTCAGTAAAAATCAGTACCTTGATTTTATTAATGCAATTTTTCCTTTGGGAAGCTAGGAGCACTGGTGCCTATCTCCACTGGCCACAATTGTAGAGACAACACAGGAAACCAGACCTGGGCAAACTGTACACAGCTTCAGGGAGGGGGCGCATCCAGGCTGTGGAAGCAGGGACGTCTCCTCGGCCTCCCTAGTGTAGCTGCTTCTTGTGAGGGCCTGTGCTGGTTGCAGCGGGTGACTTCAGATCAGCTTTCCTCTTAGCTTGGCCTGGCCGCAGGAGAGGAGACCGCTCCGCGCCGTCTCGACACAGCTTTCCTGCAACAGCTGAAAAAAGTTACCAGCAGACCGTCTCTAAGGTAGTCGGCTGTGAAGTTCCGATGTTGGTTTCACACAAAACAGACTTTACTTAAACTGCAAACTGCAAATGTTTGTGGGTGTCCAAACCCGTTCGGACCCAGGTGGATATCTCTCCAATGCTGCTGTTGAGGAAAAGTGTGAAAATAGATGCGATTCTCTGTTTTCGGATATGCCAAAAGTTCATCAGCCATGATCTGGAACAGAAAAGAGTCCCTGGGCTCTAAGATCTGATTGGTTTACTAGTTTAGTTTAAACCAACTATATTGAGTTGAGCAGTGTTTGCCTTATCGATAAGTTTGAAGGGAGAAAATTTAGGATTTACAATGATGCATTTTTTCATTTTTGTACCCACCCCAGTTGTTAGGTGATGGGCAACAGTTGGAGGAAGGGTACACCCTGGACAGGTCGCCAGGCCACCACGGCACAACACAGAGACAAGACAGACAAACATGCACACTCACACCTAATTTAGAGAGAGAAGTTAACCTAACATGCTTATGGATTCTGAGAGGTAGTCTTAGTACAAATACACAATTGCTCGGGGAAAACATGCAAACTCCATGCAGTGGAGAGCCCACGCCAGGATTCAAACCCGGGACTTTCATTCTGCCAGGCAACAGTGCTGCAGAACACTGTGCAGCCAGGGTATAAAACATAAACTATGGAATTACTTAAATATGACTTACAGAGATAAGTTTCCATATCAAATATAGATTGGTGAAAAAATAAGAATACTCAATGTTTAATTATTTGCAAATGAAAACTCTGAATTCCACATTATATTTGAGGTAAAGCCTAACTTTTAATACATTTTAACTTTTATCCCCCCAGAAATTGGTATATATCATTTAGATAAAACATTTAAATTTTCACTGTTTTAGGCTATAATTCAATTTCAGTATTAATCAATTAATTAATTCAATATAATTAAATCCATTGAGAACAATGCCAAAACAGAAGAGGTATTGTTGCACTAATTCCAGAGGTCATAGGTTTATGGTTTATTAAATGTTTATACATCTCTCATATCATAGCTTAATCATAGTTTTTTTATAGATTGCACATATTGGATCAAAGACATAGTGACTGTCTTTGGTGATGATTGGCTACATCTGCTATGCATATATTTTTTTAACATCCAGCTGCATGTTCAGAATGTCCAAACTTATGATCTTTGCTCTGTTGATGTCAACCATGCATTGAGATACTGTATGAGTTTAGCCTTTTTAAATAACTAGTTTACCTTCTGGCCATGCGTATATAGTTTTTTGAGGCTTGTTTGTTAGAAAGCCCTGTAAGGAAACTGTTCAAGCTTGAACTATAACTTAGTGTTTGTACATTAATTTTTATTGCTTTGTTGTCAAATTCAGATGCATTCATGTATGTATGGACAGGAGAAACAAAGCTGAACTAGCATTTGTGAGACAGCAATGTAGATAAAGAGAGCTCCTTGCAACACACAGCATTGCTTGCCATTAAAAAAGGGGAAAAAAATGTCTGCTTGGCTGTTCCTATTGAACTTGACCTGCGGGCTAGATCAATGTATGTGTGTGTGTGTTTATGGGTGGAAAAGACAATCCTGGTGTGTTTGTGAGTGTGTGTGTGTGGATGCGTGACTCACGAACATGAGTGCGCACTGCCTGATCAATGTGTCTCTGTGTGCCACAGAATGAGAGAGCACACTGATTACCCAGGGGTGGCGCGAAGGAGGAGGAGGAGGAGGAGGGTGGGTTTGAGGGGATGTAGGGGTGAGAGGATGGAGGATGATGATACAGAAGGGAGGCGGTGTGTGTAACTGTGTGCATGTGTGGCGAGGATGGAGCGCAGACCAGGATCAGCAGAGAGGCTCGGCTCATTTCATTTTCATTTTCCCTTCATTTCACAGAGAGACGAGCCGTGTGTCAGGGCATTCCACACGGACCGGGTGCCAAAATTTAGATCCAGAGCCAGATGGCGCAGATCAGTCGGGATATGGTAACACAATCTGTATGGAATAGGTTTGGTGTGGGGGGTTCACTGTTCTTTAAAAAAAAAAAAAAACTTAATTATTTTCTGTCCCCCCAGTGAAACACCTTCATATTCATAAACTGCAAACTGACATTACTGGAGAGGAGTGCTTCCAGTTTACAAGATGGCCATAAAACCCACCAGCCTCAAGGCCACTGATGGTATTTTCTTCATGTATATATCAAGATGTTTGCAGGCTTTGTCCTTGCTTGTGTGCTATGTTTTGTAGCCTGATGATTTTGTCCTTAAGATTGTGAAAGATTGAGTCCCAGTACTCAGTACTTTCATCCCTGCAAGACTAGTTCCCTTTAGCAACACTTCTGTTTGCAATCCAGAATAATCACTGTAGAGTGCATAGCTCTGGTTGGAGGTTTATTTACATTTATAATTTGGAGCTTTTAATTTTTCTTTCAAGTTTTGGTGGCCCAGAACCATTGCCCCACCTGATCAAGATGGGTAACTCTCATGCGCCGGCGTTTATTGTTGTTTGTACAACAATGACACACTTCAATAAGCAAAAATAATGTTTATACAGTGGTTTAGATGCATTAATTCAATTAGTGAGCACACACACTTTGTTCACTTATATATTTTCATCAACTAATTTCTCATCTTGACTTTCATTACCAATTCTTGTTTCTTCTACTGGTTCTTCACGTTCCATGATCCTTGGGAGTTTGGTGACCAGAAGTCAGAGCAGCTAAATATGTGGACGCATTTTTGAAACGATTTTTATTTGAGGTAAAAAAATATTTTAGTTTTTTTCCCTCATTGGTGTTTTAAAGTTGACTGTACTGTTTTATTCTTTTGTAGTTAGTAATTGTCTAGTGTTTAGCTGGGCAACCAACTAACTGAGCTAAGGCTCAGGCCTTATAGCTAAGGCTATAAGGCTGCATATTTTGTGACTGGGTCCACCTTTTTATCTTTGACCTCCGCTATGAGCTTTCTATTTATTTTTGCAAATAAAAATTTGGATTAAAATATTTTCTAACAAACTATTTTCTAATGAACTATGTTCTAATAATTCCCGTGACTCCTGCTTTTCAAAGTGGTCCATTACATAAGTATTGTTTTTTTGTTTGTTTTTTGATAAAATAATTCTAAAACAACTCAATGAACGAACTCACGAACTGGGTGCACAATTTTGAGTTTATCACAGGTTTTCTTTGATTCAAACAGGGTCAAAGTTTCACATAAAGGCTCAAATATCTTCGTACAGCATAGTGATACCTGATCCAAACTCAAGTTGCTGTGAACTCAAACCTTTTTGAAGCTGTCAGCAAACTTCTGGACTAATTATAGTTACATGTTTGGCCACTTTAGTCAAAAACTGTGGGCCTGTTAGCAAAGTGTAGTCTTTACTCTTTTTACCCAGTTGCTGCCATTCTAAAAGCTTTATGTTAAAGCGACCCTGGTCCATAAATCACTACATTACCCTGTCAAAATGGAGTCAAGCAACACATAATGCTGCTGATGACATAACTATGTATTTCATGTGTGCCGACGTAGAGGCACATCTAATAGCTGCTGGACATTGGTTCTTGAAGTCTGGAATTTGAGAGCACATCAGAACCAACAGTTGGTTAATTTTTTCTACATTCCAGCTATTGATTTAAGATGAAGCTGAAGAACATGGAGGTGGTCTTCCTTCTTTGTTAGTCCATCTGGTTTGTGCCATGGGCTAGAACTACTAGTGGTGAAAAAGATCCATAGCATGGTGATACCACTAGCATGTTTGACAGGTGGTATAGTGTTCTTAGATTTAAAACCCCGGCTCATCTAAACATTTCTTGTTATTTTGGCATAACAGGTCAGTCATTGTCTCCTCTGACCATATCCTCTGAGAATAATCGTTTGGGACACAACGGGACAGTTCCAGTGGGACAAACAACCCAAGCACACATCAAGCACAAGTCAAAAACAACTCCAATACTTTTGAAAAGACTGGTCTACAGTAGTGAGTGATGAAATATCCCAAAATTATGCCAGAACTTTTTGCTTTCATAGGCAAATAGCATGGTTCAAATACATAATTAAAAGCCCTTAAAAATTATGCCATTTACCACTGAGTGGCAGGAGGAAAACTGGTTTATATTTGAAAGGTTAGGGAAATATTATTAACTAGAGTATTAACTAAAGTATCTCTGCAATATCACTGATTGAAACCATTTAGTAAATGCATCTGCAAAACCCGTTGATTTATTTTACTAAAATTGGCAAGCTGATTTCCATGTACGACTTTTATACAAATAGCCAGAGTAGCTCAGCACTTGAAACACAAAGCCTACAATAATCCTTAGACGTTTTATCACATTTTGTCACATTGCATCCACAAAGTTGTATTTTATTGAGATTTTATGTGATAGAAAAACACAAAATTGTAATGTTCTTTAATTAACGGTTACATATGTGTGCAAGAGGAGTCTGATATCCGAGGGTCCATAATGCTAATCATGAATTAGCACATACATTTTGAAGGAAACGGGTGGAAACTGTAAAAATACAAATCTTAAAAAGTTTGTTAGGAATTTGTATAAAGCCCCTTTTACTCTGATTCTCCTAAATGAAGCCTGTATTTATCTCAAGAAGTCCCCTGAACTGTAAATAGACCTCACTTGAATATAATAAAATTTCTATATAAAAAAAAAATTGTTTGATGGAATAATGACAAATGGAAGTAACCTTACTAAATTAATTATTTTCTTTTTGCACCAATGTCTATATGTTCTATAAAGCTATATCTTTTTGTGCATACTTTTTTAGATTTTCAGGACAGAGGCCGTTGATGACACAAAAGGTTTCATTCTGCAGTTGTATGCTGCACCATAATGTCCTCAAATAAGATGTGATTATTGGTTATAGAGAGAGTGGCAGGACCTCACTATTGCCTAAGGACACCTTCAGGCTTTTCTACACAGTAGCTCCACGACTAAAGGGCTGAAATTATTTCATGGTCTCCTTTTTATTCTAAAGCTCATTTGGATTTTAACCTTGATAAAATTGACTGTGATGTATTAAAAAATAGTCCTGTGAATACATTATGTCTGAAAGAACAAAAGAGATGTCCATTTTTCAGGAGAGATGAGTCACATAATAACATTGAGGGGAAAAAAACAACACTGACTGTTCAATGATATCAGTTTTACTGTGGAGTGGATCGTTGTGCTAATAGGTTTTGATGGATTCTTGGCAATAATTTGGAATCAACCTTTATTTTAAAGAGATGGAAATTATACCTTCATGTGAAAAATGCTCTAGATTATTTAGTGCTTATAAGACGAGTCTAATTAAAATTCTGTCTGTTTTAGTTTTTATCTGGTGTGACCTTAGGGCATCACAAATAACTATATATAAGACATACATCCACACTCTGCTCCATATAACGCTGTCTGAGTAGGTTTACCTCAGAAGGAAATTAAATTGGAGAGTTGACCCAGCTTGACACAAGGCAAGCACCATTGATTTTTATTGAAACATGTGCCATCGATACTGAAATTGCTTTAGATTCACAGGGCCTCAGCATCCGTATGTCTTTTTCCTTGCTGGACAGGAGGAGCTACATTTTATTGTCCTTCAAAGCAGGTTGTGATTTTAATCTGAGCTAGAAATAATGATCAATGTGTTAAATATATCTGAAAAACATTTACAATAAATTAATTGAGGGTTTTTAGGTAAAACAATTATACTAAAAGATGAAGCACCTGATTTGAAATACTCAAGTTTTAGCCGTTAATATGAATATTTTATGACACTAACTTGACTTTGAGTCGCCGGGTTTATAGTAGGCTTCTCTATGTAAGGGCAAGATTTAATCAAAGCGAGAGAAAAAAATAAATGTTTCTCTAAAATTCTTGTTCTTAGCAAATACTTAAATGCAAATAAGGTAACTACTTTCTAAACTTTTTCTCATTAACACCCTCAAAGATTTTTATCAGGATTTTATGTGACAGACTGACACAAAGTAGTGCATGATTGTTAAAAGGAGGGGAAAAGAACAATTTTTTTCAACACTTTCTCTTCTCTTATGTAAGGTATTGTAGGTTGTGAGTTGGAGCAAACTCCGGCCAGGGACTTGGGACGAGCATTGTGTCAATTTAATAACAATAAAACAGATAACTTAAAGAAGTTGCACAATAAACAGGACATGGAGCATGGGCGGAGTAACTGACAGTAACAGTGAACATGAAGGTCCGACGGAGTATGAGTGGGCTCGTTAGTGGTGAAGGATCCGAGAACGCTACTAACAGCAACAACAAAGCCAATATCAACCTTAGCATGAACGCGACACCGAGCGGCGCCATCTTTGTTGTTATTTGTGAGAGTGAGGCGCATGTGGGTTACGGAGAGAGGTGAGGCTATAGCGTCATGGTTTCAGAAAAGATGCGACTCGCATGTACACAAGAAACATGAAACGTTTTGAATTGTTTCCACTCGTGGACCTGGTTTAAAAAAAAAATTTCACAGTCTCCTAAAATGGCAGATCCATGTGGACGCACAGCCTAGATGACAAAAAACACAATAAAAAAAAAAACACAACCATGTATGATCTTTCCATTTCTGATTCTGCACTACTTTGTATTGATCTATAACATAAAATCTCTCCAAAATCACACTAGAAATTTGGTGGTTGTGACATGAGAAAATGAAAAGAAAAACTTCAAGAAGTATTATATTTTTTCAAGACACTGTCAACGGCAAAACAAGAAACTGTAACAGCAGCTTTTGAAAGAAAATAGCTTTTGACCAAAAGTCTAATTGGAAGGTTATCAGCAGCGAACCTTAAAACAAAAACAAGCCTAAATACAAATTGCCACATGTTTACTTTCAGCCTTGGCTGTTAATCTTTGGATTCACTTGATATGCACACCTAGATATAGAAACTAAACCTTTTGAATTAAATACTTATACACACATACATTTTGTTCTCAGCTTTTTTTCCAACACAGACATGAAGCAACTCGTTGGTGACGAAAGCAGTGGTAGAGAGGCTGTTTGGTGCATATTGATGACTGGCCAAGAGCTACCTCCTGGGCTTTTACTTGGTCCCAGTGTGCCCCTGATGGCATTGCATCTCAAAACGGTAAACTTGCAAGACACACACACACACAGACACGCACACACACATCATACTGACTGCGACTTCCACAAGAACCCTACAAAGATTCAATTCTGGTTTGCTTTATGAGTCGGTATTTGTATAAGAACACACAGCCTCAATTCACTTTCACCAGAAAAT
The DNA here is from genome assembly GCF_011125445.2 of Fundulus heteroclitus. Classification (NCBI taxonomy): domain Eukaryota; kingdom Metazoa; phylum Chordata; class Actinopteri; order Cyprinodontiformes; family Fundulidae; genus Fundulus; species Fundulus heteroclitus. Next base: position 16,781,715 of record NC_046375.1, on the reverse strand, counting down.
AAACACCCCGGAGTCTCTGCATGTGTGTGCGGGATAGAGAGAGAGAGAGAGCGTGCTGCATGTGTGTGAAACGGTTGTGCAGTGCCAAGCTGGGACTCTCACTCTTTTCCTCCCTAACACATGCTGATAGACACTCATATTTCCTGTGGCAACAAGCGTGAAAATGCCCTCATAAATCCAAAGAGGTTTTACGGGGACCACATTGGCGGCATAAAGGAGATGTATTATGTAAATAAAACAACACGCCATCAGTAATGCTGGCTTGTAATGACTCAGTGGGAGTCTTTTGGTTGAACGCAGCAAAGGCTCGATTAGGTGTGTTGTAGCTCAAATGCAGCCGTGTTTGTGAGCACAGGCGAGCCCCCACTCCCCCCCCCCAACGCAGGCACACTCCGGCAGAGCATAATTTGATGTTTCATCAGAAGTCTCTATCCCAGCATGGTGTGAGTCTCTGCAGCTCGCTTTGGTCCAGCATTCTGTCAGCAAAGCATAGGTGTAAGGCCAAACATTTCCTGTGTGTGTTAGTTTCACACACACACACACACACACACACACACACACACACACACGCGCACACACACACACTCAGGCTGTTCATTAGAGGTGAAAGAGCGAGGAAAGGTGTGTATGAGCGCACGGCCCAGTGTTCAGAACTTGCATGCAAACATGAAGCTGAGCCGTGCCTCTTTGTCATGCCACTTTGAAACACAAACTCTGCCTCACATATTCAGTCATTCATTCACACGCGCACGCCCCAACGGGTCGCCCAGCTCTGACCCGTGATGGATTGGCTGCACTCCCGCCGTGACAGACGAGCGATGGATGGAGAGCTGAGAAGATGAAGGGAAGAAAGCTGGGAATGTGTGTGTGTGTGTTTGTGTGTGAGTTGGATGAGAAAAAAGAGCTGAGTGAAGTGTTCTTGGTGCCAGGGAGGATCTTACATGGGGCCAAGCAGATCATTTCCTCCCCGGCAGCACGTGTCATTTCCTCTAAACAAACAGCCCTTCTGTGGACAGGCGAGAAGCTAAAGGCCTGCCCTGTCAATCTATCTCTCCTCTCCTTTGCCTCCTTGTGTCCTCCGTTGCCTCCTCTGTGAGCATGTGAGGAGGTGTGTGCATGATTTATGTTCTGTACCACAGAGCAAGTACCGAATTAACAATGTCACGTTAGCGGAAACAGTGCACAGTTTCCGTGCTTGCTAAGTACTCTTTTAGGTTATATCTTTGTGTTCTGGGAGGCACATAAAGTGTCTTACTGAAGTATTCACACTTCTTCCTAACATTTTCACGTAAGACGTCAAACCTTAGCACATTTCATGGGGATTTCAAGAGACAACAACAATGCGGCGCATTTTTGTAAAGAGTGAGGAAAACAACATTTAAAAGTTATATAAAATTCGGAAAAGTCTGGTCTGCATTTGCATTCGGCTTCATGAGTGAATCCCATGAACCACTTTTGAATCTCTAGATGTGAGCTTTGAAAAGGTGAAATGGAGAGCATCTGTGATAATAAAACTGTGACACTTCACTTTAGATTCCCAATTCAGTTTAGATTTGGACTTTGACTGAACCATTTTGACACATGATTTTAGTATGATCTAAACTATCCCATTGTTGCTCTGGCAGTGAGTTTAGGTTCAATGTCCTCCTGAAAGCTTAACCTTGGACAGGGTCCAAAGTTTTTTTGTCCCCTCTAACAGGTTTTCCTCCTTTTACTCCATCTGTGTGCAAATCTGTACAGTAATTCCTACGTGTTGGTCTATGACATAAAATCCTCAAAAGAATGCTCAAAATCTTGTGCTTTTATCGCAACAAAACATGAAAAAGGTTTGCAGGTGTATTAATTCTTTTACAAAACACTGTATTTTCAAAATTAACTACATTGAAAGCAAGCAGTGCTTGCATTTTCTGCAGCAGTGTGAGACATAATTTGTGTTTTCCCATTCAAAGTGTGTTGTTTGTGCAAACCAGCAATTTAACTTGCTGCTAATTACACACTCAAAGATGTAATTAGGCCGCCTTGTTCCACCGCTACACAAGGATATCACGCAGTAACCAAGCAAGGCACTCAGGAAAGAGAGTGAAGGCTCACACGTTGTATACACACACACACGCACACACACACACACACACACACACACACACTACACAAACTGCTCAGACTCAGTATATCTGAAAAGCACTTTGGAAATAAATGTTAATGTTGGTTTATCGTTATATGTTTTGATTGTTTAAACAGAAGAGCTCGATGAAGGTACAAAGAAATTAAAACCTATTATGACATGCTAAGACATTTACAGTACATTGTTTACTGGCTAAATAAGGGAGCACATAAGTTGGGGTTGCCCACTTAAAAAGAAATCCTTCAGAAACTAATACTACAGCTATCATTATGTTCTGTTTAGTATTCGCTTTGTCAAGCCATTGGCAGTGCAAGTAGATTTTTACAACTTTCATTATGTTAAGGGAGGTTCATACTTTATTTAATCAACCAGGTACACATTAAGATGTTTTTTTGTTGGTTTTTTTGTTTGTTTTTTTTCTCAGAAAGGGCTGCTACGAATCCAACATAATTGTGTGGCAACATTTTTGTTTGTTTTTTGTTGCTTGCCATAAAGCTTTCTTCTTACATACAATGTTTAAACTGCACCACCTTCGCTGTAGAGAAGTGTTATGTAGACAAGCAACAGGTTATCCATCGCTCGGTGTATTCATAATTAGTTTATATTTGCCAATATAGTTTTGTATCCCAAACACTTTTAGTTTAAATTGTTTGAAATGCTCAAATCGGCAGAAGCAGGGTGATCCTTGTGACTCACTGGTAGCCTTCCACTTTTCTGAATGCCTCTTTACTACAATTTCATTTCAGTGTAACATATTTCACACTGATTATCTTACTTCAAAGAACATCGCTTCAATTTATCCATTCAAGTATTTTTTTTAGACTTTTGACATAAATGTGAGAATGTCGCTTTTTCTTCGAATTCATGGTTCACACGAAATATTTTCAGCTGTGAGAAGTGGCCTAATACAACTTTACTCTAAAATAAAGTAATGGAGAAGCGTTTATCCTACGAGTGCAACATATATAACAACCACTGGGTTATTAAATAAGGCGTATGGTGTTTAAAATAACATTTTTGATGTTCTTAATCCTCTTTTGCTCTTTCTATGCTAAGATAATTCAGATGGGATTGTCCTGTTTTTATGTGTCTACTTGTCATTATGTTCTTATAGATATTATTTATTTTTTTGTCTCTGTTTTGGCTGTCCCCCACCCTGAACAACTCAGCAAGCAGGTAAAGATGATGGATGATCATTAACTTCCCTCCTACCAAGCATTTTGGATGGATTATTCTGGGTGTGTTAACTGGCTTGTTGACATCATTGTTGTGAATTTGCTGGCTTTTCGTTGTTCTTATTAAATTCATTATTCATTGTTGACTGTCTGCTTTCACAGTCCTGCATTTAGGTCCTCCCACCGTTCTGCAATCCAAAGGGGAGTCATTAAAATGCATAAACAGAATAATTGGTCATTTAATGTGTCAAGCAGCATTGTTAGGGGTGCATTTGAGCCCATGATTCTCTCTGGTTTCCGCTGGTCAAAAAGGCACCTGTTTCTTTAACTTATGCCGACGGGAACTGGAAGGCATGAGTGGACGGCTAAACCTTGCGAAACCAAGGAAATTAAGCAATCATCTGAAAGAATGCAAAGAATACTCAAGCATCTTCAGCAGCAGGATTCATTCACACCTTGCAATCACTGGATGTGATTTAAATCTGTGCGTAATCACTGCATCCAAGCATACGTGCCGCTTTAAACTATTAACAGTCCTCCCTCATCCCTTTTCCCCTGCGTCTAAACTACGCTGTCTAATAAAACTCTGCCTCCCTTAAGAGCAGCACCGAAAAACGTCAATAAATGTGATCTAAACATTGATGTAAGACCCTGAAAAATCACTGACAGAGCTGCACAAACGCACCTGATCGTTACCTCAACGAGCACAAAGGGGCTCCGAAGGCACAGAGCTTCAAGAGGAATGAAGCACCAGCCTTCATCTGAGCCTTGAGACATAAGCAGTGTGTGTGTGTGTGTGTGTGTGTGTGTGTGTGTGTGTGTGTGTGTGTGTGTGTGTGTGTGTGTGTTTAGCTGCCCTCACTCTCTGGCAGGCTGCTTAAGAATTCAGTCACATCTCTTGCTAGCAGGCAGGCAGTAAGGCGCTTTCACGCTCACAGGTTTGCTTCAGTTGGGTCTAATACCCCTTTCTCCCTCCATGTATAAGCGTGCGTGTGTGTGCACGTGAGCATATGCCTAAATCTGACTGCATGTGTGTCTCACGCTCTCCCCTTCTTTGTTTCTTTACTTTGTGTCTGTGTGTGACAGTTGTGCGCATTTGACTTTATGACGTGTGTGTCTGTTGGCTCTCAGCGGTGCTGATAAACCCACTTAGACTCTCCCCTGATCTGTTCGCTCTGGGCTGGCAACCCCCTGCCTTGGCTTACACACACACACACACACACACACACACACACACACACACACACACACACACACACACACACACACACACACACACACTGACACACACACCCAGAGCCCTCTGCTTTAGCTGCTAGCTGATCTGTGACGGCCTGCCACTCAAACGAAGCTCTGCTGAGACACTGCACAAAGGAGGAGAGGAGGTTGGGAGGGTGAGGAAGGATCGGGATGAAGGGGGAGGAGGTGAAAGAGGGAAAAGGAGAGAAGGAGAGGGTATCAGTGTCTTTCTTTCAGGGGCCTGCTAGCTCCCCACTCTCTGGCTGACTCCTTATCTTCCAGCTCCTCACTCTCCTCCAACTGACTGGCTTTGGCAGCTGCTCCTCACTCTTTGACTCCCCTCCCTTTCTCTCATCTATTCAGTCGCTTTCCATGTCCATGTTTCCGTTTTCTTATGCTTGTAATTTCCCACCTTAACCAAATGTTAGTTCTTCTTCACTCTCATTTACGATCGTGGACTTGGCAAAGGATGGACGAAAAAGCAAAGAGAGTGAAAAGATGGTGAAGAATATTAGGGAGATAGTTTGTAGCAGCTGTGTTGGATAACGCAGATTCCTGAGAAAACGTGTGTGTGTGTGTGTGTGTGTGTGTGTAGAGAGTAAAAAGTGAAGATGTAGGATAGAGAAAAGGCAGGCATCCATGGGTGTATCTCTCAGTTCGGTTGTCAAAAATTCGCCTGCAACCAGCGTCCATCACAATATCAAGTTAACAATCCAACACTAACAAAACGTGTCAGTGTTCCTCATGTGCAACTCTTCTCTTAACTGTTCTCTGAAAAAGCTTTCATTATTTTTCAACTTAATTATTTACACATTTTATGACATTAACAAAGGCAACGTAATTTAACAAGGTCCCCTGTGCAGAAAGTTCAAGTGTGTATGTGAAGCCTGCAGTTTGACTTTTTAGGAGGCAAATCTTAATTTCCCCCATTTCTGGAAATTATGGACAAGCAATTGCTCCTGTTTTTCTAATTTTTAAGAACCTAAGGTCACAAAATACTGATTTTGATTAACCAGAAATAAAGCTCAGCAGCCCTAAGTAGAATCTTTATAACATTTCTTAATTTGCCTCCTTGTTTGCAGAAAGGTCACAGAGAGCAAAATGATACACATAAATTAACAGTTTTATATTACAATGGAACAGGAAAGAGAGTAATCTGGTTTCTCAAAACTGTATCAACAGACAAGACAAAAAACTGAATAGTCTCAATAAGGTCCTTAGCAATGAAGAAGAAGCTGTGGAAATGCTCTACCAAGGACTGGTTTTGTTGAGTAACAAAACTCTCGTATGTTCTGCATGTCTGGAATGAGGAGTGAGGCATCAACACCAAAACTTCTTGCTAACAAAAGAAAGTTCAAGGATTGGATAAAACCATTTAGATCTTGTGGAAGAATTTGTTTTGGTCTGATGAAACTAAACTTTGACTATTATGCTAGGTTTCCAAAGGAATCACCACCAAAGCAGCACCATATCCACAGCAAAACATGGTGGTGGCATCATCATGACTTCTGAATCCAGGCATCTATTGAAATCAAGAAAACAATGATTTTATGAGAGAAAAAGCAGGAGCTTTGAATGGCTTTACATTCCACAGAAAAATCAGTGGTTTCACCTGAAGAAGGATGGATCAAGAGCTATCACCAAGTCAAGATGTGACAGACTCCTACCTAAGACAACTAAAGGCTGAAATTGAAACAAAAGATGCTCCAACCAAGTCAAGAGTGTGCACTAGGGTCGGACGATAATTCAATAATAATATATATGGATCGATAGACGCATATCGATGCTAGAAAAAAAGGGTCAATATAAAGTTCAATAGAACAGTTTTTCTTCATTTTGCATTCTAGCCTATCATGTAGGTTAATATTACAGTCATTACATCCTCCCAACCAATCACAATCGCAGACCCAGGAATCAAGCTCTGCCTCCTTCAAAGAGTTCAGAGAGTGTGCATTCTCTTTTCTTTTATTAAAAACTTGCAGTTTTGGTAAAAACTTGGTTGAATCAAGGCTTGAGTTTGAATTCAGTGTTCTGTATCCAAAAAAATAGGTCGCTAAGCAACAGCATAAAATGGCCAGGGCTGCTCTTAAAATATATCTTTTGAAATTGTTGATAATTATCAATATTGATCAATATGATTTGTAGTATATCGATGTGCTTTTTTTTCCCTGTCATCCAGCTCTAGTGTGCACACTTAGGAAAACAGGTTGTTTTTCCTGCAAATACATTTGTTAGGAGATGGAAAGATGATTGGGGCTGGATCTGCTAAAATGCGGGTGCTGCTTCGGTCTGTTGTCGTAAAGAAAGAGCTGAGCCAACAAGCAAAGGTCTCGATTTACCAGTCTGTCTACCTTCCGACCCTTACCCATGGTCATGAGGTATGGATCATAACTAAAAGAACAAGATCCTGGATACAAGCGGCCTCCAAAAGGTGGCCGGGCTTAGCCCTAGAGACAGGTGTAAGAGCTCTGTTATACAGGGAAAGCTAAAACTAGAGCCGCTGCTTCTCCATATTGAAAGCAGCAAGTTAAGGTGATTTGGGCAGGATGCCACCCCTGAGCGCCTCCTTTTGGGTGTTTTCTGGGCATGTCCCACTGGGAAGAGACCCCGAGGCAGACCCAGAACACGCTGGAGGGACTATTTTTCCCGGTCTTGCCTGATAAACACCTTGAAGTCCCCCAGAATGTGCTGGAGGATGTCGGTGGAGAGAGGGATGTCTGGATTTCCCCTGGGGAGCTGTTGCCCCAGAGACCCCTTCTCTGATAAATGGAAGACAATATATGGATGGATGAAGGAAATAGGCAGGTGCAAAGGAGTTTGTCCTGTAACTAGCGGGTTGCCGGTTTGAACCCCTGCAACAACCGTTGTTGCATCCTTGGGCAAGATACTCCACCTGCTTTGCCTGCTATTGGTGGTCAGAGGACCTAGTTGTAGGTGTCACGTTACAGAGGGGACGGGGACTTGTAGTGTGTGGCCCTTATAGCTTTTCAGCCATTTCACTTGTTATCAATTCATATTTTGGATCTGGGGTCTCATTCATAAATCTTATGTGCGCACAAAATGGGGCCTGAAACGTGCATACGTCACTTTCCACAACAAAAGTTGGGATCTATAAAAAATTGAAAAATGAATGAAATAATTAGAAAAATAAAACCTGGACACAGGGAAATTTGCGGTGCAGTTGGTGACTAGGTGAATCGCAGCCAAACCGCATCATGATTCCCTTCAAACTTCAATTTTACTTCATATCACAGATCAACTTCATCTGAAGCAGACAAAACCACAGCGTTATTCATGCTCATGCTGGTGAAACATAGCTAGACATAAGAAGCTTTCAAATAAATAGAAATCCATAAGCCATCTTAAATAAAAGTCCACACAACATTTTATCTGGGTTTTCAATGATCACATGATCACCAGGGTGACGTGTACCACAGATTAACAGATTATTGTGACAATTATGAGACGGTTAGGCTACTTTAACTGCTGTAGATGGTCAAATACTCGTGCGCAGTGCTGCGTTATGGAAGCATTGGCACGACTGGAAGACCTTGTGGGGGAGAATTACAAGGAAATGCAGTTTCAAGGATCAAATATTTCCTGGTCAATATGCTGCTTTAGACTCTGAGCATTGCATTCTGCTATAACCTGCAGGGGAGACTTGCTACACCTCCCTCAAGGTGCTGCAAGGCCGCTCCCCAACCCCCTGAGCGCCTACGCTCACAGCAATGCAGCTCTCAGCGACCATCAGCTTCCTAAAATGCTTCTTGCAGTATTTTCTTTTTTTGGTGGTGGGGAAATTGTAGATGAAACAGGTTTGCTCGTACAGTGTGTGGTGTCTGGTCAGATGCCAAGCACAACACACCACACACGAGCAGATTTCACCCAGAACACGTCAGATGTCAGACGGAAAATCTTGCGAAATCTCTCAAGATCAAACGTGAGTTCAGGATAAATAAACATGGACGACAAGGAAGACTAATGATGATGGTTTATGGGCTGATTTTTACAGAGAAAAAATAAAAAAGGTGTTGTTGGTTAAATGTGTGGAGACAGTACGAACAGGGGCACTATGTTTTCTGTGTGGACGTGAGCTGTGTTTTCCCGGGGTTTCCCTCAACTCGCTTTCCGATTCACTGGACCAGTTCAATCCAGCATGTTGAATATCCCCAATTTGAGGTTGGTGTAGTCCCGACATCCTTCCGAGTGGACCAGATCACTCTTAACACACCACACACAGCAGGAATATCTCTTAAGATATTCTGGGCCTGTCCGAAGGGGAAGATCATGGTAAAATTGGGGTCTTCAGAGACCGACTTTACTTTTTTGTTTTATTCGGCATCAGTCTGGCTGTGGGTAGTGTGGGCCCAGGGCAGCCGCACCCTCTGCCCCCGCGCCGACTCCACTACAACCATAGCCTCGCTTCTGTCAGTCTGCCCCATGGCAGCCATGGCTATAATGTAGCTCACCACCATCAGTGTGTGAATGGTTGAATGATTGATTGTAGCGTGAAGCGCTTTAGGATCCCCTGACTTTAAAAAGCAAGTACAGGCCATTTACATTTGTTTAATCTTAGTTGAAATGTACAGGACATATGTTATATATGTGAAAAAATTGTAAGGATTTATCATGGTCACATTTTTCTACACTAAAAAAAAAACTTCCATTTTAAGAGGGTTATGCACAATTTTGAAAACCAGTGTTTGCAGTTCACTGAAAATAGCAGGTGAAATATCTGCAGACATTTTAATGTGCGTGTGTGTTTGAGCCTGAGTAGATTTGTGATTATAAAATTCAAACTTGTGCAAATTGTATGTTGTATGACCCTGGAAAAACAAAGGGTCAAATCAATCACTGGCTCTGACTAAAGTTAAGGATGATGAGTATATTTAAACTTGTAACCTGAAGTATAAACTGCCTAAGCTTTGACACCAACATTTTGATTCACAGTAGTAAGTAAGTTCAGTCTGATGCAAACCCAACACATTCCATTATGACAAGAACAAGTAAAAAGTATAACCATTTGGAAACCCTTCAGGTGGCTATAAATCCCAAAGGTGGGTTTACAATTTGTAATGAACTTTAGAGAAGAGAGGTGGACTTAGGCAAGCATCGCAAGATATTGTGAAGAAGAGGTCCTATACGACAGATCTGAAGGATGTGAAGACGTTTTAGCCAATTCAAATCAATAAGAAAAGGATTTTGGTCACTCATAAGAGTCACAATTGTTGTACTTAGACAAAATAACTAAAAGCACTTTTGCATGAACCAAACTCTGCTTTTGAGTAAAGGTCACAGGATAGATGTGTTCTTATTTATAATGAAATTAAAGTGCAAAAAGTTGGAGTATTTAAAGAAAAATGCTGTGTTGTACCTAATATTTTCCCCTGTAAAAAAGAAATAGTAAAAACTTTATGAGAATTAAAAAGGGTATGATAAACTTATTGGGTCCCTTTGGTGAATATTGATTGTAACTTTAAATTTTTCCATTTTGTCAACCGTCTTCTGCTGTGTGTCACATTGTGAAACTCTTATTACTTACTACTATCTAAGCAGCGAAAAGCAAGGTGACATGTTGCTTTATATTTCTTGAGACTTCCATCAAGGTGTTGTTAGCATGATCATTTGTAACTATCATACTGTCAAGTTCTGGAATTGAAGTGGACCCAAACACAAAGATGAGGACAGGGTGGTGAATAAAGGACTTAAGGAACAGAACTGTTCCTTAAGTTAGGGTGTACCTTAAGTTGTGCACCCTAAATAACTACCTAATGTACATTTCATCCAAGAAAACTTTATGGAGGTGCATAAGTGAAAAGAAACAGACATAAAATATGCAAGAAATAATTGACAAAACCTTCTCTGATATCACCGAATGCACTATGAAAAGAACTCAGCCTTGTAAGAAATACAAGTTAAGAGAAGCCAATGGTAATTTATAATCAACTTTTAGCAAGTAGAATCCATCGGTTCAATTGTAGCAGTATCGAAAAAGATAAAAAAATAAAAAAATCCATTAAGGTCAAGGTCGAATCACAAAAATGCTGATAAATATAAAAGCAATCGTAGAGCAGAATCATTGTTAAAAAAAACAAGAAATGACTGATGTGTCATATTTTATTGAAACAATATAATTTCTTTTCTCAGAATATTTAAAGAATTCATTAAAATAAAATATTTGGATGTAGAAAAGTTCTGTTGGTGTTAGGATCCACACATCTGTGGGGAAACAACTGACTGGACTGATGACGCTGACTAAACTAAGTGTTTTTGTTAATTGTGTAAAGTTCTTGTAATTAATATAAACACTCAATTTTACTCCTTTCTCAATGTCTTTCCTGTTTTGATTTGAAAAAGCAGAAATTGGCAGGATACACCCTGGAGTCTGGATTGGTCAAAGTAGACCTGCACACATTCAGAGTCAGTTCAATCACCATTTAAACAGGCATGTTCTTGGACAAAGAAAAAACACTTTGAGAAAGCCCAGCCCTGCAAAGTGAAAACAATTGAGCTCCATTTAACAGAAGAAAAATCCAGATGAATACGTGAAGGAGCTTAATTTAATTAAATACAGTTTGATATCAGCAAGATCTGAATGGTTACCGCTATTATTCAAAGTCTATAATGATGCAGGTGAGTTGTTCCTATTTTTAGTGCAAACATCTCATTCCATTTGCAGATAATCTTATTTACCTGCTCAAATCAAGGACAAATACACTAATTTCAAGAAAATGTTACTTATTTTTAGCACCGTTTTTGCAGTGTAGGGATCCTGCAATCTGGTTATGATTTGCTTCTCCTTAGTATTTATTATAAGTAGATTCTTGCCATTAGTTAGTTATTTCCTTATTTTTAATAGTTTATTTTTGTTTCTGTTAGAATAGTATTTTTCTACTTGCCTGTTCTCAGTTTAGTTATTCTTCCTTATGTGATCATTCATCATGTTTCCCTCTTAGATTCCGTTCTCTTCCTGCCCCACTGATAGTTTATTGTCGCTCTCTCCCTCTTTCAGTCTAGTTACCTTTACTCATTTCACCTGCTTATTTGCTCCACCTGCTGTTCCTTCCATTTCCTCCACTACGTAGTTTGTCCCAGACAGACTACATACAGGCTGCATCCTCTGAAGGACCTGGTCTACGTGGGCCGGGTCCTTTGGGGACTGCGATCAAGAGAAGAGCAGAAGAGATCGGCTTGTGAATTGGGACGCACTAGCCTCCACCGGCTGTCCCCGCCCTTACTTTAGCGTTACTCCTGTTGCCGAGCTGCTGTTAAGCAAGACAAACGCAACCTGAGGGTTAATCCCATTGTCTCCTATGTAAATAACTGTACAGGGTTTTTATATTTTGCCCTTTACATATTCATTATGGCTCGCAATATTTTATTTAAAATGTTGCTTTATCATCTTTTATTTTATTTCAATAAATTAATTTGTTTAATATAATGTTCATTTAGAAAAATACCACTAAACAAAATTCATTGATGACAAATACCTTTTGTGTAATTGATATTGTCCAACTTAAACATCAACCCTATCACTTTCTGACCAAATCTTAAATCAGTTCATTTGTAGAGAATAATGATAATAATGAACAAACCAAACATTGATGTTAGATATCTGAATTATTTCACATAGTGGAAAGCCAGCAGGAGTTGGAAAGCAATGTTCTGGGGGGGGGGGGGGGGTGGTCTCTCTCAGCATGGTGAGCTTGGCCGCTGGTAGCCAACGAGGCAAACCGACTGCGGTCCGAACATTTCTAAAATCAAGCGATATTGCAACAAACCGAGCAGATACTTTGGGTTAACATATATAAATTCTCGCCTGAAAGCTTTTTAAAAGTTACTTTTGTATTCCAGAAAGCGTAATATATCCAACTTTATTCACATCTTTTTACTGCTCTCCATCATTGCTGTTTCTCTACAACCTGCAATGAATCATGGGCTCGGATTAGCCATGAAGGATACACTGGAGCCATCCTCTAAATCAGGGAAAGGAAGGATACAATCATCAGCCACATTTGAAGCAGTCTCGGAAAGATTTGTGATTTGGGACAGCTTCCGTCGCCACGCTTTGACGTAATCAGCCTACATATCCTACAAATATGGCCTTTGAAGGATGCAGCCCCTGAATTGAGACACACCCATAGTCAGCCAGTTCAGTCTCACAATTTGTCAGATCCTCTGCTATGCTTCCCAGTTCTGGTCACCATTTTGCAATGTTCCTGTTTTGCCTGCCTGCCTGTAAGCCTTTGTTCTCACTATTTAATAAACATTCTTCATTACAACATGCTACACCCAAGTTCTTGCCTACACCTTGGTCCACAAACCACAACCCAACTCTTGACAGCCAAAGCTACAAGTGAATAACTCAAAATGTTTGGCTGTTCGTTGCACCGTCCCCCAGTATACTTATTAAAAATGTATACTATTAAAAATGGCTGGATGTGGAGAAGTGGAACACTCTGCAACCTGAAGGGGTGGGCGGGTTGTGAATCCTTTAGATTTACTGTAAATAGACAGCATCAAAACAATTTGCTCTCAGACGCACCTCAGAACAGCAATGAAAGAGGGGCTCTGGGGGTAAATTAACGAGGAATTCAGACCAAAGTGTTGCATTTCCACTTTATATTGACAGCAACTGAATGATTTCAATGTGAAAAAGAAGAACGGAAAAACATTATGTTTCTCTTTTAGCACAAAGTAAAATTAGCTGCTAGTTTATACCTAATTGTGTCAAAATTTCAGATTAATCTTCTTGGACTCATTTAACAGGACACATTTTGGTTTTTAAATATTGGTTTTATTCTATGATCAAACCAATATACGTTTGATTTAAGGTAGGGTTTTCTTTAACTTTACAGGGAATACACAGGGGCTGTTGGTATTGAGGTATTAATGCTAACCATGGTAATCATCAGTTAAAGGTAGTGTTTTCCTATTAAACTGAAGAGCTGTGTGACTGTATCTGCTCTCACTCTGTGTGGCACCGCTGCTCCCTGTAAAACAAGAACTAATGATCATTCCCAAAACAAAAGCTGTTATAAGGATTCTTTAGAATCCATCACAAAACAGTAAACTAGAATGTTCTCCTCTCGGATATTAAGTTGGACAACACCGCAATTTATTTTCAAATGTTCTCTGTGACAAATAAATACTTTACATTATTTAGTTGTTTTAAAAAGTGATCTTGCCTATAATCTGTCTTGTAAAAAAGTAGAAATGATAAAAAAATGTGCTGTAATTGTTTTATAGTTTGTTTTTTTTTTCATTTTTACCAGATACCTCTCTTGCCAGGCTGTTTTTGAAAATTGTGTCTTCGTTAATAAACAATAAACATTTCATTGTTAAGACTGTTACATTTTCACTTTATCCATAAAGTTGAAAATGATTTCATTTGCAGTTATTTGAGAGAAATTTCTAAGAGAATTTCTGTCTATACATTTAAGTTTTTACTAAAATTTGTTATGATTAGGTTAGACCTTTATACAATCGCTGATCAGTGCATCTGTACTTGTTATCATTTTAATGTGGATTTTATCTTTGTTTTCATTTTGTCTAATTTCAGACTTTGTTTTTGTAGGTTGCAGTGATTTAACTTCTCTTTCTTTGCCGTCACACATGTTCACCAAACGCAAGGTGAGCATGTTTGCAGCTCTATGTGCTGCCCCCAAGTGGTCAAAGCAAAAACAAAAGTGCAAGTATGTAATACAGTCTGTGTTTAACACACCACTGGGAACCCAAAATTACTACACCTGCTGCCACTGAGTCTTATTAAGGTGAAAATTGTGTGAAAAGAGGGAAAGCGGAGTAAGAGGAAAAAAAAACCTCCACACAGTTTACAGGATATGTGCTGGACCGGAGGGGAAAACACGAGAGGATGTAAATTAGGCTGGTGATCTCCAACAAGCTCAGAAGAATGACAGCAGCAAAGTTGCTTGAGGTGGAAGTGGAGAGAAGAGACAAAGAAAGGAGTTTGTTGTGGAAGGAAAACAGCACGCTCAGCAATATGGATCTATAGCCGTGGGTTAGAGAAGACAGAGAACTCCTCATCAGCACCTCGACTGCTGCCAATATCGCTGACTCATCATTGTCCCCGTGCACAACTGCAGGATGAAAAAAAAAAAAAAACAGACTCTGTCACTATCACCTTCTTTATCACACATCAGCCTTGTCATCATCACTAAGCCTTCCTGTGTGCATTTAAATATGAAAGAAAGAAAGGAAGAAAAAAAAACAGCAGCTTCAGTTCGTGTACTGAATGACTTAAACTGTTAGTGGAGTTCATCTCTCTAAATATTCTTCCTGAAGCCCTGTGGGAGAAGCCAGGAGCTGCTGGGCATCTGTCCCGCTGCCAACATCGCACTTGCTTCTGGCAAAAAAAAAAAAAAAACTGAAACAATATATGCAAAAACTCTCTTTCGTTCTTCTTCTTCCTTGTTTCCTCTTTTGGATTTTAATTAAACTGAAGAAGAGAGCTGCAGAAACCTGCTTCTAATTACACAGTCACTGCCTCCCTCACTCTTCCTCTCCGACTTGCTTGTGTTTTGCCTCTTCCTCCTTTTCCTTTTCCTCTCCCTTTCCTTCACTTCTCCGTCTCTGAGCTGTGCTGGAGCTCCGCCAACAGCCTGTGGAATCACTTACCAGCCACCTCAATGGGGGAGAGGTGGTACTGTTGTTGCATGTGCACGAAAAACTGCAGGGAGCAGCACAGTATGTGTGCACACGTGAGGATGGGAGCTATTCACAAGTAAAACATGCAAAACATTCACTTGACAACACACTCGGTTGTGACATCAGACACCCTGATGTGCTCCTGCTTTCACCCATTTAGCAGGTTGGCCGGCCCACTGCAGATATGTGTGAGGGAGAGAGCGGAGCGGGTGATCAACTCCCTAATGAGAGACAGCGCTAATCATATTTCACAGCGATACAAACACAATCACAACATTTGTAACTTTGTCCCTTGTTCTTTTAGTGAGCCTCCCTTCTCTTAACCCCTTGTTCATTGCACCTCCTTCTTTCTTAGCCCATGCTTCTGGCGTGCAGACTTGCTTCTTGGTTCTTTGTGAAGGATTTAAAGCAGAAATCTTGGTTTTGGAACAAGCGATATTTTACTCTTTACCCTTCCTTTCTCCGTTACTCAGAGGCCCTTTGAGCTTTTCTCACCGTTTTAAATTAATTTGTCACTGATCAAACGCATATAAGATCCTGCAAAATAACCAGAACCCTTCTAACTCTTCCACATTTTTGTTTTTTTTACAACTATTATCCTCTGTGTATTTTATTGGGATTTTATGTGATACACGAACGCAAAGTAAAGCAGAACTGTGAAGTGGAAGGAAAATGACAAATGGTTTTCCAATTGTTTTATTAATAAAGGTCTGGCATATATTTGTTTTACCCCTCTTTATTCTGACATCCTCAATCAAAACCCAGTCCAACTAACTGCCTTCAGAAGTTGCCTTTTTCGGTATGAATGCAGCTGTTCTGTAGGAGCCTGTGCAAATTCTCAGTTATCTGGGGCTTTGCTACAGCAAATAGGCTTAAATTAGAGGCAACCGGACCTTCACTCAGCTTTTTTCTGAAATTCTTTAAACACCTATCCAGGAGTCTTCTTCAAGTCTGGTGGCTCACACATGAGCAGCCTGTAAGACCAGTAAGTTTCAGAAAAAGCTGTTGTTCTGTAGGAGGTTTGTTAGAGAACATTAGCGAACATCACGAAGACCAAGGCACACACTGGGAAGGTCAGGTCAGGACTTAGTTGCGGAGAAGCTAAAGCAGGGTTAAAACATTATTACCAGCTTTGAACATCTCACACAACACAGTTCAGTCAATCATTTGACAAGGGAACAAGGATGGCCCAGCTGCAGCCAGTCTGATGAGAGCACAATTGACATTTTTGGTCTACATGCAAAACAACGTCATGGAAAATGCACACTGGCACATCATCTGAACAAACCATCCCCAAGGTGGTGACAGCATCATGCTTTGGAGATGCTTTTCTTCAGCAGGAGCAGGCTCATGTTTTAAAAATAGACCAAATCTAAATCTAATCAACAATCTGGGGCAAGACTTGACCCGTGTTCACAGACGTTCTCTATTCAATCTGACTGAACCTGAGCTATCTATCAAAGAAGAATAGGCCAAAAAATATGTCTCAACACGTGGGAGAGACATACCACAAAAGGCAGCACTATTAAACACAGCATTGACTTATAATTGATTACTTTGACAGCAGTCGTGTCTTGATGACATCAAAAGCTGGCAGACTTTAAATTTCCTGCACTTAAATTCTGACAAGACAGATGTTGTAATCTTTGGACCAGAGTCCTCAAAAAATAAACTTCTTAATCAATCACTTAATCTGGATGGCATTAACTTGGCCTCTTGTAATAAAGTAAAAAATCTTGGTGTTATTTTTGACCAAGACATGTCATTTAAATCCCATATTAAACAGGTTTCCAGAGTTTCCTTTTTTCACCTCAGGAATATCGGCAAATTTGGAAACATTCTGTCCAGGAGTGATGCTGAAAAACTAGTCCATGCATTTGTTACTTCAAGGCTGGACTATTGTAATTCTTTGCTATCAGGAAGTCCACAAAATGCAATTCAAAGTCTTCAGCTGATCCAAAATGCTGCAGTAAGAGTTCTGATGAAAATCAACGAGAAGGATCATATTTCTCCAATTTTATCTTCTCTTCATTGGCTTCCTGTTAAATCAAGAATAGAATTTAAAATTCTCCTTCTAACGTATAAAGCCCTTAATAATCAAGCTCCATCATATATCAGAGCTCTGATTACCCCGTATGTTCCTAACAGAGCACTTCGCTCTCATACTGCAGGTCTACTGGTGGTTCCTAGAGTCTCTAAAAGTAGAATGGGAGGCAGATCCTTTAGCTATCAGGCTCCCCTCCTGTGGAACCAACTCCCAGTTTTGGTCCGTGAGGCAGACACCCTATCTATTTTTAAGACTAATCTTAAAACTTTCCTTTTTAAAAAGCTTATAGTTAGAGTGGCTTATGTTACCCTGAGCTACCTTTATAGTTATGCTGCTATAGGCTTAGGCTACTGGAGGACATCAGGGCCTATTTTTCTCACTCTACTGATTTCTACTGTTCTATGGTTTTGCATTGCATTGCATTGAAATGACTGTTGTCATTTCAGCTTTTAACTTTTTGTTCTCTCTCTCTTTTTCTTCATAGTGGGTACACCTGGTCTGATGTTCTGTTAACTGTGACATCATCCAAGGAAGACAGATCACCTGCTATTACCATCTAATGTAGAACAGATTACTGGATTAATGTGTGCTTTTGGGCTTTTTTTTGTCTTCTGTGCTTTTTTGTCTTTTTTGTCAACTCTTGTTGTGTCTCTGCTCTGTCTTCTCTAACCCCCAGTCGGTCGAGGCAGATGACCGTTCATACTGAGCCCGGTTCAGCTGAAGGTTTTTCCTTCCCGCTAATGGGTGGTTTTTCTTTCTGCTGTCGCTTCATGCTTGCTCAGTATGAGGGATTGCTGCAAAGCCATGGACAATGCAGACAACTCTCCCTGTAGCGCTACGCTTCCCCAGGAGTGAATGCTGCTTGCCGGGACTGTGATGCAATCAACTGGGTTCCCATATATAGGACACTTTTGACCAATCTGTATAATCTGACCCAATCTGTATAATATGATTGAATTTGACTTTGTAAAGTGCCTTGAGATGACATGTTTTATGAATTGGTGCTATATAAATAAAATTGAATTGAATTGAATTGAATTGAATAAATACAATTACATTCCACACATATTCTAATTTAATCTGTAAATAAAAACTTGGAAAGACATGCATCATTGCATTAGTCTGTCACATGAATGTGAAAAAAATCAAGGAGTATAAATTATTTTGCAGGGCACCATAATGTACACATGGTGCTGCCTTCTGTGTGTGGATATGTAAAGATCCACAATGTGTTTGTGCTTATGTGGTTTTGAGTGAGAAAGGTTAAAAAAATGATTACCCACAGCCTGGGGAAAAGCAAGAAACTCACCAAAATAGCTGTGAGCAGATTTGGACAGAGTAAAGAGTTATAAAACAGCAGCTTGATGCTAATAGGAAGAAGAGGCCGAGGGGGAAAGGCAGCTCCAGATAAAGTAGCTGGACAGCAGGAGTGGGTGGGACTCTGAAGCCCCCTCTACTGCTATCAAGCCTCCGTCACCATCTGCACGCCATTTTAAAACCATCAGCTCTGGCTCCCCTCGTAAACACGGGCGTGACCCCAGACATGCTCCCCTTGCTAAATGAGCTTGTTCTGACATCTGCACACCCCAAAATGGCTGAATGAGGGGAAATCAGAGCCAGAATGCCCGACTTACTGCTGCATATCGAGGATGCACTGTTTCTCAGATCTGCAGCATTTCTGCTTGTGACCAAAAGATGACAAGTTTTTATGTAAGCAAGAATAAGTACCGTTAAAAAGTGCTAACACAAAGAATTTTTAAGAAATCATGATGAAAGAAAGCAAATGTTGGTTGGTGCCTCGTGCTCACATTTTGGTCCCTAATCAGTAGATAACTAAACCATACCAATTTTATTTACAAAGCACTTTAAACATCCACAGGACCAAAGGACCAAAGGACCAATATTCTGGTTTAAGACATTCTAAATGGAGGACCATTAAGTTGTTTTTTTTTCAGCAATGGAGCCTGTAAAATTATAACGTATCTTTGTGAAACCTAAAAGTTTATAGGGTGTTTAAGCCAACTTCCATTTAAGTGATATAAATTAAAGCTGCAAAAAGTGCTTGTTTCACTGTTGTTTTTTTAGTGGCCATAAACCTATATGTGCATTTTCCAACTAGATACTTCTTCTATGAACAGAACAGTCAGATCTCCGTATTTCGATTAGTTAGAGACTTTACAGTAGCTCTCAAGAGAAAACATAGTCCTGCTGAAATTAAGGATTAATTCCAACATCAACAATTATTCACAATTATTATTGTATAATAATAATAATAATAATAATAATAATAATAATAATAATAATAATAATAATAATAATAATAATAATAATAATAATAATAATAATAATAATGAAAAAGGCCTATGATGAAGAATTTTTAAAGACTTTCACTCTTTAACATGAAATAAGTGAAATCCTGTGCAATCCAAATAAGAACCAAACAATTCCTTAAAGGACAAAATACATTTAAAAAATACAATAGTGTGGTTACACACTATTGTCTTAGAGCAGAAATTAATGAAGCAGATTTTGAAGAAAATATGTGAATCCATTCTTCTTAAATTTGCCCTGAAATTAACTATACAGAATCTGATGAGCCTCAAATAAAGATCAGCTGATCTAGGAGGTTTTCCCTGCCATTCCCTCGGTTTTGTCTTATATCCCAAGCCTTTAATTTGCAGAAAGGTAGCAAAAAATTTTGCTCATTGTCCCTCTCCACTGCATTTTATATTAACACCATATATAAAAGGCAGTCATCAAGTAACTCCAAGTTACTCTAAGAAATTGGAGCAGCTATAGTACAGTGACACATGAAAATCTAGACATTTCTCTGAAATTGAAGGTTTGGGATTTTATTGGAAGAATGTTTTATGGTTTGAGTAAAACATGGTAGTTACTAGCTTGAAAGGGACCGTTTAAGTTAAGGTGGATGAAATTATGAACAGTTCCACAGACCTGACAGCTTTGACCTGAAACTTTCACGTTTCTGCTTTAAAGCTAAAGAGGAAGAAAGTTTTCAGTATTCACCATTAAAGGAAGTCTGAGCATACATGCAAATCAACCATGGAACGGCTCCATCAGAGGAAAATTATAGTTCTGTGATGGCTGTGCAAATAAGCCTCTGGTGTGTCCTGGGAATGGCTGCAGGTGAGATAACCCTATCTGATAGATTTGGAGAACTTTTGCAAAGCAGAGAGGTCAAGATGTAGGACACTGATAGAGTCTAGGAGTTTAGGGTCTCACACTTATGCTACCAGGTTATTTAATTTTTTGGCCCTTAAATATTGAGTTGCTTTTTAATTGTACTGGATATATGTCAAATTAAAGATAAAAAAAATTGTTCATCATGTTCTCACTTTACATCACAAAAGCTGTGAACAACAACGGTGTGTACATTTTTTAAAGACACTATATGGTACATCATATACAATAAACTACCTCTGATTCTTTTTATTTAGCAGCTGACTTATCATCTCTTTGTTACTTATCAGCTTAATAATACAATGAATATCGCTAAATTGGTCTAAAACGTCCAGGCCGAAGCATTTACTACAGATTAACCCTAACAGATGCGCTCACTAGCATTATGTTTGGGAGATTAGTCAGAATGCTGATGTGCTTGTGCTACATGGACAGAGAGATTGAAAGATCTGACAGCGACAAAGAAAAGGATCATGTCTGAGAGATGTGTGTATTCCTGCAGGAGGTGTGTGTGTGTGTGTGTGTGTGTGTGTGTGTGTGTGTGTGTGTGTGCCTTGCCATGTGTGTTTGTGAACCCCAGAGAGAAACGCAGTAAGAGCTTGGATGCGAAGTTCAGACACATGCACGCACTTACATGCATACACACACACACACACACACACACACACACACACACACACACACACACACACAGACATATCAGGCACACGGGTTGATAAAAACATGGAAATGATATGGTAATGATATGGTAATCTGGCAACATTATTCTGGCCACCAGAGACCGGGGAGGGAGACGAACCTGCCACAAACTGCGCACGCTCACCATGGATAGGGAGAAATCTATGGACTGACACAGCTGAGAGTTAGACCAATGGGGTGGGGGGTGGAGGGGGGGGGGGTTGTGATGTGGTTAGGTCAGGTTTACTGACACTGTTACTTTGCTACAGGCAAGAGACCCAGCAGTAAACTTTGACACATTCACAGCATTAAAAGTAATGAGACCCAGCACACTGTACTGTGTAAAGCAAAAACTGTACAGTTTAAATAATTGTCCTTGCATCACTCAGTGAATAGGTGAAACAAAATATATATGTTTAAATAAATACATTTACACTGATTTACGCATTTCAGTTTAGCTTTTTTACTATTTTTTTATTTGTAGTGATGAAAACTCCTGGTAAACAGAAATACTTTCAATTGTGCTTTTCCTTGATTTTTTTCCCCAATGGATTAATTTCACAAAAGTTTATAGTGAGAAGAAGACATGTTTCGCTCTTATAACACAGTGTGCATTTGTTTTTAAAAGATTAAGGCTTTATTGTTGCTGATGGAAGATGTGTTTTTATTCAGTCATCTACAGTGAGAACAATACTGCCACCTCCTGACAAAGTGTTCATCCTACAACTTTTGCACAACGTACTAAAGAAGAAAGTAGGTTTGGATGAATTGGTCATTGCTAGAAGGGCTGCACAGTGGTGCAGTGGGTAGCACTATTGCCTTGCAGCAAGAAGGTTCTGGGTTCAAATCCAGTCTTTCTGCATGGAGTTTGCATGTTCTCCCTGTACATGTGTGGGTTCTCTATGGGTACTCCTGCTGTGGTTCTTCCTCCCACAGTCCAAAAAATCAATTAACTTAACAGTCCTCCCACAGTTTTTGGACTGTGGGAGGACTAAATTGTCCTTGTGTGTGAATGAAAGATTGTTTGTCTCTGTGTTGCCATGTGACAGACTGACGACCTGTCCAGGGTGTACCCTGCCTCTTGCCCAGTGAACACCTGGAGATAGGCACCAGCAACCCCCACAATCCCATAAGGGATTAAGCAGGTCAGAAAATGGATGGATGGAAGACCAAAGCAGAACTGGGTGGCCTGCAGAGGACCTACCATTTTTTTCAGCTGTATTGGATTAGGGTAACATTTTTTTTTTAAATCAGGACATAGGGCCCAATGGTATACAACACAACTTTACGAGAAAACAGAACAAAACATGACTTTAAATGTGGGAAACAGGTGCCCACATGTTAAATCTGTGATGGCAAGCAATCCATGTGAAGAAAATTACTTCCAATGTGTATCGATATGGGTTTGACCTATTATCGTGAAAACACTAAGCAGACCCAAAAGTCCTTAGAAGAAATCCTGGATAATTAAATCAATTAGGCTACACTTAATATAAAAACTGAATATTTTCAAAAAATGTACTAAACGGAAAAAAAAAAAAATGTTTTATATATATTTCAATCATTGTCTCTAATTACACCTGAGAATTAGGGTTGGTGCAGATTTTGCTTCCTGTAATTGTAATGTTGTGTATTCCTTTTTCTACTAAAATTGTGTATGTGTATATTTTTAATCAATAAAAAAACAAGAGGAGTGACTTAAGATTAGAAGACGGTGAAGTCTCTTTTAGGCCTACAGAAGGCCTACAGTAGGCCTCAAAGCAGCAAAGGTATACTGTGGCATTTCATTTTCTGCCTTTAGCAACAGTTATTAGTATCTAACGTAAACACTGTAAAGTTATGTTGTTGATGAACTTTGGTTGTTGTTGGAAATAAATGCACAGCTAATGAAAAAGTCAACAGAGGACAATTTTTCCACCTTTTTCAGCCTCTTGAATCTAATTTAGATGTCAGACGAAGCACTGACACTCCAATTTCCACATACAAAATACTGGTTCAACCGATCACAGGCTATGATGTAAGGGATTTGTATTTAGTGCAAGATAAACAACACAGATTTTGCATACATAAGTATGACAGATTTTAGAATGCAAACAATTGAAATTTGTGTAGATGCCAAAAAATATGCCTTTGACTCAGCTGGAAACGAACTTCAGGATTGTGTTGTTTTTATTATTTATGGATTAACTCCAACTAGGTCACCGTTTTAAACATTCCAAATTGGCAACATTAAGTCTTGCAAAATTTGCTAGATGCTGAGGAAAGAGTTGAGAAATATTTAATCTAAAACAAGAGAAAATAAATTGGGGAAAGGGGAAAATTGGACTCCAAGCCACTTGTTCTACCCGCCTTTTTCAGTCATTCCTTTCTGGTTGTCACTGTTTTGCTAGTTGCTCTTTTTTTAAGTGACTGTGATTGACAGCTTGGCTATATCCATGCAATATCACCCAGCGCACGTTCCTATTCCCTCCTGGAGCCTTCATCCGCCGGTCAAATTAACCTTCCGTGCCAACGGGAGGGGGGCCCCGCGTGGGCCAATCAGCTGGTGATTAGGCCGGGGGTGGGAGGGGTGAGGGGTCACAGCAATGGGGCCATCGCAAGCCTGATTGGTTTCAATCAGTGGCCGGCCGCAAGGACAGCTGGGAGCTGAGCCGCTGTGAGCGCTAATCAACGCATCCCACGGTGAGGCATGAACAGTCACCACACAGACACACACACATACAAACAAATACACAGCAGAAGCAGATTGATGTTTGTATACACACACACACACACTGAAATCACTTACCACTCTGCATGCACACACACTCTGAAACATGACGTACACAAACCTGCACAGCGGGACACTGGAAATAGAAATGAACAGCACAACTGATAAACAGAAAATCCCATAATGAAAGCAAGGGAAGACAGTGAAAGACAGACACACTGAGAGGAAGCACAGAATCTCACAGTAAATTGGAAGACTAATTGCATTGGATTCGTTAATTTGACTACTGGTGAATCTGGCTGGGGTCCGTGACATTGGTCTGGAACACTCAGTCATGCAAACCGCAACAACACATCTCATGTGATGTCTCAAATGTTGAACAATCCAGATTTGCTATGCTTGATGTTCTGCAGATTATTGCTGAAATGCCACTGAAGTAAAGTAGTGACCAAACTCTGAGCACATAAAATGAGAGATTCAGACAGTTTGTTATGTCTGTGCGCTCAAAATGTAGCACAAACTCTGATTTGCTCTGGTTTCTTCTTGGGATCACAAGGAAAGATAATAGCAGTGGTTTCACACTTGTAATTGTTGCCTTCGGTTTATCAGGGACCGGGTCGCAGGGGTAGCAAACTCAGCAAAGACGCCCAGACGTCCTTCTCACCAGACGTCTCCTCCAGCTCCTCTGGGGGAAGGCCGAGTGGTTCCCAGACTAGCCGAGAGACAAAGACCCCACACAGAAACAAGATTAGGCGTATCTGCAAAGGTATTCTGTCGTTTAGGCTGTGTGTCCACATGGATTCAGCATTTTGGGAGGTGGCAAACAATCAGTTTGCCATCAACTGGTGCACTGGTCGGTGCAATCAACTGCCTTCATATATAAATATATATGTATATATATATATACACACATACCATATTTTTGGACTGTAAGGCGCATTTAAAATCCTTAAAATTGATTATGCGCCTTATAACCTAGTGCGCCTTATATATATATATATATATGATTAAAGTTGTGCTCACTGACCGACTTTATGTGGTACGCTGCGCTAAAAAATCTGTTAAAATTCATAAGTACGACTTTGGTTAGAAACAAAGCCACTCCGTTCAATGGATATTCGGAGCATTACGGTACACTGTCACTAACTGATCGGACCCCTGAGCTGTCTACAAGACTGCTCCCTCTTGCTCAGATTATAAAAAACAACATCAGCTACCATAACTATGCAGATGACACACAACTTTACATCACCATGTCACCAGGTGACTATGAACCAGTTCAGGCACTGAGTAAATGCCTAGAAGAAATCAATGCCTGGATGTGCCAAAATTTTCTTTAATTGAATAAAAACAAAACAGAAGTAATAATATTTGGACCAATAGAGGAGAGATCAAAAGTTAGCACACAGCTTCAGTCGCTTCAGCTAAAAATCACTGATCAGGCCCGAAATCTGGTTGTAGTGATGGACTCAGACCTGAACCTCCAAAAGCATCTAAAGGCAGTTACAAGGTCGGCTTTCTATCACCTGAAGAACATGTTCAGGATTAAAGGACTGATGTCTCAGCAGGATCTGGAAAAACTAAGCGTTTATCTTTAGTAGAATTGATTACTGCAACAGTGTCCTTACAGGTCTGCTTAAAAAGTGGATCAGACAGCTGCAGCTGATCCAGGACGCTGCTGTCCGCGTCCTCACTAAGACAAAGAAAGTAGAGCATATCACCCCAGTTCTAAAGTCCTTACACTGGCTCCATGTATCTCAGAGAATAGACTTTAAAATCCTTCTGTTAGTCTATAAATCCCTGAATGGCTTAGCACTTAAATACATCACAGACTTGTTATCAGTGTATCAACCATCCAGACCACTCAGGTCTTCTGGCTCCAGCCTGCTCTGCATACCTAGAACCACAACTAAACAAGGAGAAGCAGCATTTAGTTCCTATGCTCCACTTATCTGGAACAAACTTCCAGAAAACTGTAAAAGTGCGGAAAACCTGAGTTATTTTAAATCAAGATTAAAAACACATTTGTTTAGGACTGTTTTTGACTGTTCTGGTTAAACTGTTCTACTGAAACTGCATTAGTTCAGATTTTTTAGTCCAACTGTTTCTTTTTTGTTTCTACATTTTATTCCTATTTGCTTATATTCTGTTCTATTTTCCTGTATTTGAATCATGTAAAGCACTTTGCATTGTCTCTGTACTGAATTGTGATATACAAATAAATTTGCCTTTGCCTTGCCTTGCCTTGCCTTGCCTGACTGTAATGTTGAAACAAGAAGTCCTACACTTAGGTTAGCTTTTCATTTTAACCAGTCAATAAATGTACACCAAAAGCATAACATTACATGATAGCTAAAATAGCGTGTAGGGCTAATTTCAGATGCGTATACACTCCTGTTTGGCAGGGAATAAATGGGAAAACATCAAGTGTCAAAGTTCACTTCTGGAGGTATCCCAAAATAAGAGTCGTCAAGAGTAAAGTGGCATGGATGATGTCTAATTTCATCTTTTGTTAGCTAACAAGTTAAGAAACTAAAATATCTGATTTCTAATCAGATATGGTCCAGACACGGACGTTTAGGTGATCAAAACATAGGATATCCATCCGTGGGTGCTGGTGCTTATCTCCAGCTGTCAATGGGCAAGAGGCGGGGTACACCCTGGACAGGTCGCCAGTCTATTGCAGGGCAACACAGAGACAAACAGGACAAACAACCATTCAAGCACACACTTACAACTAAGGAGAATTTAGAGGGGCCAATTAACCTAACAGTCATGTTTCTGGAGTATGGGAGAAAGCCAGAGTACATGCACAGGGAGGACATGCAAACTCCATGCAGTAAGACAAGTTGGACTCAAACCCAGCACCTTCTTGCTGCAAGGCAACAGCGCTACCCTCTGTTTCACTGTGGAGCCCAACATTTCTCTTTCTTTAATTACTTACCCAAGACGAAAGTTCTTCTCTCTACAGACTCACACAGCTACGTACTTTGCAGAGTCTGGTGTAAATTTACAATTTTAAAAACATGCCTCTAAGCCGCTTATGTTACGCAGGCAGTGTATTTTCTCCTTAATCTGACCAGATTTGATTTCTCTAATGAAAACTGATTTTGTTAAGCACAGAATCTCTACCTGGGGGTTGGTTTGTTTTGGCTGAACTGCAACGCCGACGGGGGGTGGGGAATGTGCATTCAGCAAAGCTCTACTACGTCAGGACAGCAACAGGACCAGATAAATACCTTGTTGCGCTAAACTATTTTTTACCCAATCATGATACACTGAAATCTGGGACATTTCCGGGGACAGCTTTTGTAGGGGACATGTCATCCAAAACGTGGTCTGTCCCCGGAAATCGGGGACATCTGGTCCCCCTAACAGAGGGCGGAGTGATATTACACACTTGTGAAAAATATGTAATGATCTTTATAATCCAGTGCATCTAATACATAGACAGAGACACACATAGACAGGTAAATACATGGTGCGCCCTATAATCTGGATCGCCTTATAGTCCGAAAAATACAATATATATGTTTATATATAAAATAAAAACAGCGTAAAAATATGTCTGTTTAGTGTTTCCCGCAGGAATTTGCTTAGGCGAGGCGGTGAGTTGGGGGGGGGGGCGTATCCATGTGTTTTTTCCCTGCCATTCAGTATATGCACGCGCAAACGCAGCAACCAAAAAACGTGTGTTAACGTCAAATAAACATGCAAGCATATCGAGTTCGTTTGGTTTTTTTTGTGTTTTTTTTTTTTTTTTTTGGAATGTTGGCGAGGCGGTACCGTGAGTTTGCCCAGGCGGCCGCCGCGCCAAGACAGCGCTGCGGGAAACCCTGCTGTTGTGTCTGCGTGTTATGTTATCTTTGAACATCCTAAGTCGTAGTCTGTCTTTGTCTGTTCATGGTAGCACATGGTGACAGTATAGATTCTTGATTCTTAATTTATCCAAATATAATTGGAGATGAATTGTGGGTAACATACCTTAGTGGAAAAAGATTACTTGTTGCATTGTCCATTGGCTTTCACACATTAATTTACTGGGAACAATCCTCCAATAACAATCTCCCATGGAGCTTTCTCTTCATGTTGGCATACAGTACACCAAAAAAATGTCCTCAAGAAAAGCTAAAAATTAAGAAATGTATCATCATGTTATTTATTAAGTTCACTTAAGGTTGCCTTAAAATCTCTCCCATTAAACAGGTCTTAATTCAGGTGTGACTGCAGAAGAATGAGCTTGTTAATTTCCTGCCACTGGAATCTAAAATATGTTAACTCTTCTTCTAATTTAAAAGGTTATTGATTGATTATTCTTGTTTGATGAAGGTTCTAAACAGTATGACTTAGACAACTTTATTTGTCATTTTGTATGCACAGAGTGCGTACAGAACGAAATTTAATTTGCACACAGCTTGAAGATTTTTGTGAATTGCAAGTAGATGGGCAATATACTGCAATATGGAGTAAGGAAGCTGTCAAAAAGATATGTGCAGATTCTACCACTCCTTACTTCATACTGCAATACCTCGGTTTTCAGCTCAACAAGCTGAACTGGCCCAAACACACCTACGTCTTGCATAATCATGGCCAACGTTGCCTCCACCTTTTGAGGAGACTAAAAAACATATATTCATCTTCAAATAAAACAATATATGCCAAGTGTTTGGCCTGATAGTGTTTCCTTAGTCCTTTCTCGAGCATGAAAAGAACTTTGCATTGGGCGCGATCAGCAGACATAAAACATTGTTGTACCATCTGCCACCAGTACCGGAAAACTATCAGAAAGCAAGATGGCGAAAACTGACCCAGCTACTGTAAGAGCCGATAGACCGCCGTGCAACGCCTCGCAGTAAAGTGATAGCTCGGCATGGTTGAAGACTAACGTGATCAGAGTTAGGGTTACTTAAGTTCTTTCTTTTCTAACCATTGGACATTGCTGTGTCGCTCAGCTCTATTGCCTCTCCCCCGTTTAGGTAAATATACCCGGATATTTACCCGTTATGGTAAATACACATAAAAACACTTCATTTACTAACAAGTAGAGCAAAAACAAAGTGTAAAGCACAGAAATAGAATATAACAAACTGCCAGGGCACTATAATTTATTTGGAAAAACTTTGCATACAACCAAAGAAAGCTATTGCCGTGGAAATTTGTAAAGACTAGGCCCCTTTAACGTGTGCCCTTACCAGAAGGTTCCACAATGCTGTAAACAGCCACCTGCGTTCCAGTTTACTAATCTGAGTCCTGTCAACACACTAATCTCCGGCTGATGAAAGGTATCAGCTACCTGCGTTTCAGCTCACTTAAACCTGGCAAGACACCATTGCTATGGTATTCCCCAAGACGCATATCAACGCTTCCCTGACAAGATAAAGGAAATGAAACTAAAACTCCCACATTCTATTTTTAACTTTACTGTTACCTCTATATATCTTTCCAAAAACAACTGAACTAAGGAACATTTGACCATTAAATTCATACAAATGTCTTTTTAAATGAAAATATGGTATAACATGTTAGACCTAACCAAGACATCTAAATACTATAATATTTAAAATGTAAAGAAATAGCTTGGATTTATTTTTCTTCAGTGAGAATATTTGTGTAGATTATGAGTCAGTATCTCGCCAGCTGTACAAAACAGCTAGACTGACTTCCTTCTGACTAGATAGTGGGTAGTTTCCCCAGAAGCTTGACGTAAACGCTAATCAGAGTGATGTCAACCCAAAGATTTATGCTTCTGGCTCCATCCTACTCTGCAGAACCAGAACCAAACACAGAGAAGCAGCATTTAGTTCCCATGATCCACTTATCTGGAACAAACTCCCAGAAAACTGTAAAAGTGCTGAAAGCCTGAGTTCCATTAAATCAAGATTAAAAACACATTTGTTTAGGATTTCCTTCAACTGTTGTAATTGAACTGTTTTACTGAAACATCATTATTAGTTCAACTTTGTAGTCCAACTGTTTTTAATGTTTGCTTTTAGTTTCTATTCTCCCATGTTCTATTTTGTTTCTACATTTTATTCCTACTTGCTTTTATTCTATTTTGTTTTCCTGTATTTTAATCATGTAAAGCATTTTGCATTGTCTCTGTAGTGAAATGTGCTATACAAATAAATTTCCCTTGCCTTGCCTTGCCTTGCCTAAACAAGTCTGCCTGTTTCCCCATGAGCTCCACCCGCTCACTCTTATTCATTACAAAACCCTTTCAGCCACTGTCACTTTGATTGAGGCTGCTATTTATACAAAATGTAATGCTTATACTCTGAGTATGTGTAAGTCTTTGGTCTAGTAGAATGTGAGCTTGGAAGATGAGTTAACATAAGAACAAGTAAAAGTATTAAACAAAAATCAATAGTTTACCCTAAACTGTTAGGTTTCTGTGACTTTACTTTTTGTGACTTTTTGTGAAATTTACTGCACATCTGGTTCAACTCTGAGTAGCTATACTATAAAAACTAATTTTGTAGGGTATTAAACATTAGTCATTATAAGTATTAATAATTCAATCAAACGTGTTTGTAGTTGTAATTGTCTGTCATGGTAAACCAGAATGGATAATGGGGTTCATTTTACTTCACCAACTTATAAGAAACATTAGAAAAAATAAAAACTGATCCAACAGAAACTAACAAAAATACAAAATTAAAAATCCAGGCAAATGAGAAAAAAACTTTATAAATAGTGCAGTCGTATATCGGGTTATTTTATAAGCTGTTCACTGCAGTGATTTATGAATAGCAATAGTATTTGGTATTTAACATTTTGCACTTCCTTTGATTAATAGAATATACAGTAAATAATGATTTTTTTTTTGTCTAACGTTTGAGTCAACATATTCTGCATATCTTCATATCAGGCAGATTTTATTATGTATTTATCTGTATTATACTATTTACTATTACTATTACTATTTTGTATAATTCCTTGACTCCTCTGGTTATTTTTAAAGAAAAAAAGTATATTATTCATGTTCACTTAAAGGTGATGTATAAATAAATTACCAAAGACTTTTGACTGTAAAATAGGTACTTTTTGCTGTTTTCTCTGTTCCTTGAGAAGTCTGGGTTCTTCATCCCTGAAAGATTTTGCAACAAAAATCTGTATGAGTCACTGATGGTCATAGGTGATGCAGCATTATCAGGCTGGCTTTCAAGAAAGTCTCAATGATTTAAAAAAAACTATATTTTGGCTTGATTTTAGTTGCTTAATTGCTACTCCAAAACCTAACAAAAGAATATTTTTACATCATCTACAAAACACTTAGGGCCTGATCCTCAAAGATTCCAAATAAGGAGCGCTAAACTGCAAGTGCAATGAGTAGGCGTGTTGCAGATGATCTTCAAAGATTGCGCTCTGCAATGGAAAAGACGTGGAAAACCGCCCCATTTGTGCATTTGCGTGAGTGCAGTGAGGGATAATAAAACCATTTACAAGCTGTAGCAACAGCCTGTAAAGTATTGTATTAAAGTGTCACAAACAGCAATGCAATTTTTCAAATACTCGCATGAATTACTAAACTTGTTATATGTAAATAACCTTATAGATGGTGGTTTTAGCAACCCGCTGAAGACTTTGATGCAGACTTGGTTTTTTAACTTCATCCAGGCATAAGTACAATAACAGATCTAAGCATTGATCCTGAGAAATCAAAGCAAATTGTAAACTTTTTCCTGTTGATCCCTAGACAAAGCCTCTTTTACAGACTTCCAAACAATGCCAAGCATATGGCTAAGCATATGGCTCTAGCTACATGCACAATATTTTCATACACATACATGCCAGAAGTCACTGTATCGTCAGACACCACACTATGACTCGAAAAACAAAGAAACCAGAACTTACCCTGCTGTCCTGCAGCCGTGTAGGGGTATAAATCCCCAGCTTTATCACAATGCGATGCTATATTGATGTAGTTGAATGACAATATGATGCAGATATCACAAAGTCTGTTATGATTTCCAATAAATTTAATTCACAAGCCTGCGAGTGATATGATGTGATAGCCTCTGCACATCTAACACTATTTACATTGATGTCAAATCACAAAAAAAAAATTCCAAATATGGTTTGACCATTTTATTTCTTAGATCTTATAGGCACGAGACATTTAAGTAAGTTGGCTTCACTTTGTGAACCAACTTACTTACTTAGAACATGGTGCCAGTTGTGAACTGGCACCATGTCCTCCCACAGGTTAGACGACCATGGCCATTTCTTTGTGGCTGCTGTTCTGCATCGAAGATGAAGCAATGTTTTTAAAAGCTCAAGCCCTTAGTGCGTAATAGCAGAAGGGTTAGCATATTGTACAGTTTAAAACCATAACCCATATACACCAAAGAACCAGATGAAAAAATGATGTCAGATCTAAACTTGCTTGTTCTTTACTAATTGAATTTGTTCGATAAAGGACTTTTGTCATTTGGTATGTGATGTTGCTGCTGTTAAAAAAGCTCCCCCATTGTTTTCAATACAGTAATTGAACTTTTAATAATAACTTTTATTATTTCATAGAAGTGAAAAGTTGGATTTCGGGACCCAGCTCTATGTGTTATTTCCGCATGTGAATTAACTTCCTCCTTATGGATTACTTAAGGCTTGAGGATTGATGGAATCCCAGGAATGAGACTTACGGGTACTGCTTCTGTGCAAGCACGCAACAATGACAAAGAAGGAGTCCCAGGTGCTTCTGTTAATTATAGAACAAGGAAACGTCCTTCTCGTTAAAACCAAGGCTTTGTACTGATAGGATTGTCTGCATTCCAGGAAACGCTGAGATGATTTGTCAAAAAATATATGATTAAGTAAGTTGATCCAGTTGCGTAAGCGGGTGTGAACAAATTCTTGCTTGCTCTTGCTCACCCTTAACTTTTATAGTAGCTTCTGTTCATATTTTAATCCGGTTGTTTTATTTCACAGCTGTCCATATACAGTTTGTAGGTGACTCTGTGCTCAATTGATGTTAATAATCATTTCAACTGTTTAGTGCCTGGAAATGTTCTTATAGATACTTAAACCAAATTGAATTTTGATGAGCAGCAACATTGGCTTTCTGTTGTCCATTGGAAGTCCATTTTTACATTCTGCATAAAAACAACCAATCCATTTTTATTCTGTTAAGTAAAATCTAGTACAACCAAACATAGTTGTTCTTTTCGAATGCTCTCCATCAAGTCTAACTGAGCTTGAGCTAAACGTGAGAAGCTGGTAGAGACGTGCCCTAAAAGAATAGCAGCTCTAATTGCGGTAAGTTGGCTCTACATAGAATTGTCTCGAAGGGGTATAAAAAACAGTGCCAGCCAAAAGTTGTTTGGGGCCTTCAGCTAAATTTGATTTGGGGGCCCTCCTCTTGGTTAAATTAATACCACCACTGGTAGCATTTCAATACATATTTGGTGGAATGTGAACTTAAAAACATTTGTGGATAATTGGTCAGGTGTGAACAAACCATGCTCAAACAAAAATAAAAGACTAAACTCATAGCCCCTGGAAATTACTGTGTTGAAACAACATTCACAACAAGTATTCATAGTATTCATTTTTACATTTTTACAAAATAAACTTGAATTTTAAATCTAATCTTATTTATTATTACAACATACATTCCAATGAAATTCATCATCTACATTTATCCCATCCCTTAGGGAGCAGTGAGCTCGGGGAGCATTCTGGGGCTAAGGGTCTTACTCAGGGAACCCAGAGTGGCATTCTGTGGGATTTTAACCCAGAACCCTACAACCTCTCCAGGACACAAGCGCCCTGCTCTCTAACCACTCGGCCACCACGCCCCCAAACTTTTCTAATCTTTTAATTTATGTATGCTGAAAACATCAAATAAAATGTTATTGTATTCTCATTCTCAATAAACAAATATGGAAAAGCGCATCTATGGTCTGCGTTAAAATTCAAGCATAGGGAAACCACAATGGTTTGGGGGCCCTATGCAGGAAAAGGCTTGCTTTACTTCTGCCTTGGGCTGGTTCTGCTGAACGCATACCTTACATTTTAATAATATTAGGAGATGAAAAGCAAAATTGTTCCTTTCACTTCTCAAGTCTGTATTTATTTGTGTTGGTCTAATAAATAACATGTTTGACATAATTCTTAACATTGATTAAAATGATCAGGCTGAATACTCTTTTTCTTTTTACTAATTTTTATTGAAGTAAATAGTGAATTAATGACAATTTAAGTTCTGGTAATGTAGTTTTTTATGCTGAGAAAATTTTGAGTAGTTTTCCCAGATATCTACAGTCACGTTTAAGAAAAAAATTTACCAAGAGGTAAAACAGCACTGCAAAAACGGATCTAAAAACAAGTAAAATGTTCTTAAAGTTAGTTTATTTGTCCTTGATTTGAGCCAGTAAATAAGATTATCTGCCAATGGAATGAGTATTTTTGCCCCTAAAATAAGATAATTAGACATCCTGCACTTGAAATAAGATGATGTAGATGAATTGTTCCTATTTTAAGTGGGAAAATCTTATTCTATTGGCAAATCACCTTATTTACCTGCTCAAATCAAGGACAAATACACTCATTTAAAGAAAATGTTACTTATTTTTAGTTCCGTTTTTGCAGTGAGAACATTTTGTTTAGCTCATTTTAAAACAGTGACACCAAGATATTTAAATAAACAGAATAGTCTGACTAGCTAATGCACTACATTACGTCTTTGTAACAGGTTATAAAGATAGTGTTGCTCTAAAACCAAATTCAAAGTTGATTTAAAGATCTATTCACCACATTGCTCCACACAGACAATTTATAGCAGGGTAATGAGCCACAATGACTTGCAGTCGAATACCTGGCATTGCAGATGTAGTTAACATTGTAAATAACATCCTTCGTTCATGTAAAAAGATGTTTAGTTGTATTCATATTGGAAAGTTAAATAATTACCAAAACAAAAGAAAAAACATACTAAAACAAGATAATCTATGCTGCTTGGGACACACTGAACTGAGCAGTTAGCTGGATGCTTTTCAAAGTTTATATCAGAGCAAAAAGAAAAAAAAGAAAAAGAAAAAAAGAAAAAAACATTGTTATCAGATAAATATAAAAACAATTCTCACTGTCTGACATTAAATATGAATAAATTTTTTTTTCTTATTTGTATTTTTAGGTCAGTTGGGGTTACAAAAATTTGTCCTTTTTGCTAACTTCCCACAAAATTATAATGAAGAGGATGTCATGGATTTGATAGCTTCTTATTGGTTAATTCACAATGTTTGACTTAATTGGAGACAAACTGGTGAATGTAGATTAAGGCCAAAAGTCATACACACAGTCTTCTTGTTTGTCATCATGGAAAATTTAAATAAATTAGCCAACATGTCAGGAAGAGAACTGTGGACCTCCTCAAGCCTGGCTCCTCCATGGTACAATTTCCAGATCCTTGAAGGTAACTTCGTCATCTGTTTAAAGATTTATTTGCAAGTGAAAAAATATAGGAATGTCAAGCCATCATACGATTCAGGAAGTAGACAGGTATTACATTGTAGAGATTAATTGTTTTGGGGTAAAATGTATAAACCAACCCTAGAAAAAACAACAACAGTCCTTGTAAAAATGCTGGCTGAAGCTGGAAATAAATACCATCCACAAACAAACGAGTCCCATACCACCAAGGCCTGTTAGAACAGTCAGCATCGAAGGATCTTTTACAAAGTTTTGTGAATAATAAAGAGATAGATTTCAAGATCGCAGATGCACTCGGGATCAAAGACCTTAAATTCACGAGACATGGTCAGATGAACCTCACATTGAAACGTTTGGCCATAATTAACATTGTTACATTTAACGGGGAAGCTTGTAAGCCTCCAAATACCCTCCAAACTGTTGAGTACAGTGGTGGTAACATCATGTTGTGCAAGTGTTATGCTGCAAGAGAGAGAGAGGTGCATTTTACAAAAAAAAAATCCCATCATGAGGAAAGAATATTTATCAAAATACTGAATCAGCATCCTTAGACATCAGCCAGGAAGTTAAAGCCTCAAAGAAGTATCAGTCCCAAAGAATATAGTATGTAAGCAGAGCGGAAGATGTGTGTGGCAGCAAAATGGCCTAACTACCTGATTTAGTCTCACCAGTTCTGACAGGAGGAGAGGGGCAAAACTGAAGTGAGATGCTTGTGATTGATACCAAAATGGTCAAAAGATTTGACCCAATTCATACATTTTGAAAACAATACAAACAAGTAGACAAATGTAAACCTCCAAATTTGAAGAGATCACTAAACAAAATTCTCAAAGTATGTCGAAAAATAAAAAACTCTGTAACCCTCACTGACCTAAAAATAAAAAAAAAATCTGATAAACAGGAATCTCATTCAGTGATTGGGGTTTTATATGTCTTATTTCTTTGCTTATGTTATCACTGATTTTGCATTAATCAACAGATTATTTTTATAACTCAATCAAAGAACCAGCAATACGTTGGTCTATCAGCTTTTGCGACCACAGCTTTTTTTTCAATGGCAGAAAGCTACTCTGGGTTTATAATGTCTATACCCGCCCATCCATGCAGGATCACAGTGGGGCTGGAGCCTATTTCCAGCAATCATTGAACAAGAGCCGGGACACACCCTGGACAGGTTGCCAATCTATCACTGGGCAACACAAGAGACACATGGGGCAAACGACCATACACACACTCACACCTCGGGTTAATTTAGAGAGACTGATTGACCTAACAGTCCTGTTTTTAGATTGTGGGATGAAGACAGATTACCTGGAGAGAACCCACACATTCACATGGCGTACATGCAAACGTTATGCAGAAAGACCCCAGGCTGGGATTTGAACCCACAACCTTCTTGCTGCAAGTCAACAGTGCTGCCAACTGTGCAGCCCCACATTAGAAATTAAGCTAAATAAATAATTTACCAATTAGGATCAACTGTCACAACTGACTAAGAATGTTTTGTCAACATTTGATCAAATTGTGTAATCTTGTAATTGTTAATCATGTTTGACATGCTTTTCTTCAGCTGTAAATGTTTTTCAACAGATTCTCTAAATAATTTCTGTGCCCAAGATAATAACCTTGTATATCACGGGATCAGTTTGTTTTGCTGCTTTTCATCCTCCTGCAAGGTTGGTTTGGTATGTGAGACCGGATCTTGGTAGAATGGTTTCACAATGGAGTTTATGGACTCCCGCCGCTGAGGCTTTGATGGTTCTGGGCTTGACAGGGAGTCATTTGATAGAGCTAGATTTTCAATTCCTCTGGATCTTAATGAATCTCGGTCCTTCATTGCAAAGCTCCTAAT
Source organism: Fundulus heteroclitus (assembly GCF_011125445.2). NCBI lineage: Eukaryota > Metazoa > Chordata > Actinopteri > Cyprinodontiformes > Fundulidae > Fundulus > Fundulus heteroclitus. Next base: position 16,744,593 of record NC_046375.1, on the reverse strand, counting down.
ACTCTCACGAAACTTTTCCTCTTTGTTTTCCTCCCGTCTGAACAGAATGATGTAGCATTTTGTGAAGAACTGGCAAAACAGGATGCCATAGGCCGAGATGAGGATAACGGCCATTTCGATCACTGTTTTGTACTTGCCCCGGACATACATATAAACTGGACCAAAGATGACCCAGGCAATAAGATAAATAAGCATAGAAAACGTGATGAATTTGGCGTCGTTGTAACAATGAGGCAACTTTCTCCCCTTAAAAGCAAGAATGAAGCAGATGATTGCTAAAAGGCCAATGTAGGCTAACATGGCCCCAAACGCCGGAAACAAATTCTCATAACATTTCAAGACAAGTAGCTTGTTTGAATATTTATAATCCTTCATTGGCTTTGGGGGCTTATAAAGAAACCACACAGTGATGATCAGCACTTGACCTGCCAAGCACAATGGAATAATAAGGTAAGGCTTGTAGAGCTTCTTTAGGATGTCTTGTGTTACAGGGTCAAATTCAAAGGCCATGATGATCTTAAACGACTTTACCAAGATGCAGGACACGGACAATGTGAAACTCAACCCAAATAACACCTGCCGTGCTTTGCACTGCCAGTCTGTGGGTTCACCGCCAAATATCACCACACATCCAAATGTACTCAAAAGCGAGAAGAGGAGGAGGATGGAGATGGGGCCAACAGATGAGCGTACGACTGGTGTTTTCCAGCAGACCAGGTAGATGATGCCAACCACCAGGCAGAGAAGAGCTCCGAGAGCAGAAAAAGCCACCAGCGTAATTAGATATACATCGGTCCACATCAGGAAGTCAATTGTTTTCTTCATACAGCGATAACTGCCCTCGTTTGAGTAGTCGGTGGTGTTATCACATTCAAAGCAAAGTGAAGCATCTGTGAATAGAGCATAGAAGCGTATTATGATTTAAATTTTGAATCAGTAGGACAACAGTTCCACAAAATCCCGTGTTGTTATTTGATTTTTCATTGAACTTAAGAGTTGTGTAATACAAACCAGTGGTGTTGGAGTAATAATTTTCTGGACACTTTTTGCATTCATAGCAACAGACTGGCTGGCCATGCCGTCTGACCTTCATCTCGCCTGGATAACATACTGAGCACCTTGAACTTACTTTTTTCTAGAAAGATAAAGTATGTTTTTTCTTGTAAGTAATCATGTATTTTCATACAGCTCAGCATAAAAAAGATCACAACTTTAGTTAAAGTAATTGATGTTTTGGGGCACAATTAAATCTTTAAAAAAAACTAGGAAACTTTGGAAATTCATTATAAATTCATAGAATACAATTTAAACCCAAATTACATTTACAGATAGGATATGTGTATTAGCATTGAGATGGGCAATGTTCAGTAAAGGTGTTTAGATTGCCATATGATGGTACTTAGGAAACAATAGCTTAGTAACACAGACTTAGTGTTAGTAATTATGTAACGTCAACCCCTTCCCTGGGCTGCCACTTTATCGTGGTGGAAGGATTTGAGTGTCCCAATGACCCTAGGAGCTATGCTGTCAGGGGCTTCATGTCCCTAGCAGAGTCACCCAAGGCAGACAGGTCCTAGGTGCGGGATCAGACAAAGAACAGCCCAAAGACCCCTTATGACGAGTTACATAAATGGACAAAACATTCCCTCGCCCGGATGCAGGTCACTGGGGCCCCACTCTTGAGCCAGGCCTGGAGGTGGGGCACGCTGGCAAGCGCCTGGTGGCCGAGCTTTTACCCATGGAGCCTGGCCGGGCACAGCCCGAAGAGGAGACCTGGGTCCCTCTTCCAATGGGCACCTGTAGGAGGGGCCAAAGGGGTCGGGTGTGTTGTGTGGCAGTCGAGCGCGGGGACCTTGGTGTTCTGATCCTCGGCTGAAGAAGCTGGCTCTTGGGATGTGGATTGTCACCTCCCGGGTGGGGAAGGAGCCTGAGCTAGTGCGCAATGTTGAGAGGTTCCGACTAGAGATAGTCGGACTTACCTCAATGCATGGATCTGGCTCTGGAACCAGTCTCCTTGAGAGGGACTGGGCATTCTTCCACTCTGGAGTTGCTCCTGGTGAGGTGAGCCGAGCAGGAGTGGTCATACTTGTTGCCTCTCATCTTGGTGCACGTGTATTGGGGTTTACCCCGGTGAACGAGAGGGTGGCCTCCCTCCGCATACGTGTGTGTGTGGGGAGGGGGGGGGGGGGTGCTGACTGTTGTTTGTGCTTATGCACCAAACAGCAGTTCAGATTGTCCACCCTTTTTGGAGTCCTTGGAGGGGATACTGAAGAGTGCCCCTCCTGGGGACTCCCTTGTTCTGCTGGAGGACTTCAACGCTCATGTGAGCAATGACAGTGAGACCTGGAGGGGCGTGGTTGGGAGAAACAGCCCACCTGATCTGAACTCGAGTGATGTTCTGTTGTTGGAGTTCTGTGCTCATCATGGATTGTCCATAACAAACACATTGTTCAAGTATAAGGGTGTCCATATGCGGCTAGTCGGAGCTGTGTCTCCAAGGTTGTTGGTGCATGTCGCAGTGGCAACCCTCTAACGCTCTGGTGGACACCAGCGGTGAGGGAAGCTGTCAAGCTAAAAAAGGAGTCCTATCATATTATTGGCCTGTGGGACTCCTGAAACAGCTGACGTGTACCGGCAGTGGAAGCAGCAGGCGGCTCGGCTGGTCGCTGAGGCAAAAACTCGGGCATGGGAAGAGTTTGGAGAGGCCATGGAGAAAGACATCCGTACGGCTTTGAGGCGATTCTGGTCCACTATCCAGCATCTCAGGAGAGGCAAGCAGTACAGTACCAACACTGTTTATAGTGGGGGTGGCGTGCTGCTAACCTTGACTTGGGACGTCGTGTGTCGGTGGGCGGAATACTTCGAAGACCTCCTTAATCCCACCAACACTTCTTCCATTAAGAAAGCAGAGCCTGGGGACTTTGGGTTGGGTTCTCCCATCTCTGGTGGTGAGGTCACCGAGGTGGTTAAAAAGCTCCTTGGTGGCAAGGCCCCAGGGGTTGGTGTAGGGGTTAGAACACACCCTACATGCTTTGTAGGGTGTGTTCTAGCTATAGAGGAATCACCCTCTTAAGCCTCCCTGGTAAGGTCTATTCCGGGGTTCTGGAAAGGAGGGTCTGTCGGATAGTCGAATCTCGCGTCTCTGCTATTCGCAGATGATGTGGTTCTACTGGCTTCATCAGGCCATGATCAACAGCTCTCACTGGAGCAGTTCGCAGGCGAGTGTGAAGCGGTCGGGATGAGGATCAGTGCCTCCAAATCCGAGACCATGGTCTTGAACCGGAAAAGGGTAGAGTACTTCTCCGGGTTGGGGAGGATGTACTGCCCCTAGTGGAGGAGTTTAAGTATCTTGGGGTCTTGTTCACGAATGAGGGGAGGATGGAGCGGGAGATTGATAGGCGGATTGGTGCTGCGTCTGCTGTGAAGCGGGCACTGTACCGATCCATTGTGGTGAAGAGAGAGCTGAGCCAAAAGGCAAAGCTCTCTATTTACCGGTCAATCTACGTTCCTACCCTCATCTATGGTCGTCAGCTTTGGGTAATGACCGAAAGAACAAGATCTCGGATGCAAGCGGCCAATTTTCTCCGTAGTGTGTCTGGGCTCTCCTTTAGAGATAGGGTGAGGAGCTCAGTCATCCGGGGAGGACTCAGAGTAGAGCCGCTGCTTCTCCACGTCGAGAGGAGCCAGTTCAGGTGGCTCAGGCATCTGGTCAGGATGCCTCCTGGACGCCTCCGTGATGAGGTGTTCCGGGCACGTCTCACTGGGGAAGACCCAGGACATGCTGAAGGGACTATGTTTCTCGCCTGGCCTGGGAACGCCTTGGGATTCCCCCGGAGGAGCTGGCCCAAGTGGCTAGGGAGAGGGAAGTTTGGGCCTCCCTACTGAAGCTGCTACCGCTGCGACCCGACCCCGGATAAGCGGAAGAAGATGGATGGATGGATGGATGGATGGATGGATGGATGGATGGATGGATGGATGGATGGATGGATGGATGGATGGATGGATGGATGGATGGATGGATCGATGGATCGATTGATCGATCGATAACGTGAAATATATGTTTACGATTGGATACCTATGATTAAAGCTGTTAAAATGCTGGCTATGCAAAAATAAACCAGTCGAAAATGTCTTTCAGTGTTTCTCTAGCAAAATAATTATCTATAATATAAACCAAATTCCCCCAGACTTGTTTGTACAACATCAGGGGTAGAATGGAAGGATTAAATATTTCCAGAAAGTGTTAATTTAGTCTTGTGCCTTTCAATGTCAGAAATTACTTTTAATTAGCCAAAACACATGAAAACAAATCCTCTGCTAAGCATTTAGTGCGAAAGAAACGTTTTTAAACCTGGAAAAATGTGATAGATAAAATTTTATTTTTTAAATAATAAATTAACAAGAATTACCATACCAACATGCTCAAAATTTTACTTATTTGTGCTGAGATTATTCACAGCATTACTTATTACCATTTTTATTTATCATTACAACGTTTTGGTCGAGAGATTTCATTTGTTTTCATGTGATTTCTTGTGAACTGATGAGAAATTGAATGCAGAAACATAAGACAAAACAACTCATGAAAAGAAGGGAAATACTCACAGTCTGATGATATAAATTGTTGATTTCTGAGGTAACCATCAGTCTGTCTCGTTTTATGTCATAATGACCAACTTGGTAGTTCATATCCAAAGTCCTTCCTGACAAGTACCTCCACATGATAATATCATAACCTGATTCGAGATCGCAGTGCTTATTAAATGAATAATTTCTCCCGTCCAAGGAGATAATTGCATTTTTCAAGGCATCTCTGAGCTGAAATGACAAAGGATCAAAAGCTGTGATTATGACCTACGTATGTCCCAGTAGCCACCTAGTTACACAGTTAACAATGAAATCAATGTTTCTTGGCATAAAATTATCAGAAAGCGCATTGTTCTTTTAGTCCACCCTCATCTTCAAAAAGTTTATTGTTGTTCTCTGGCATAGATATTCTTGTTCAAAAGGCAATGTGTTTTATTCATATTTTAAGTGCTCAACATATCACGGATAGGTGTGAAGTGAGAGAAAATTATATATTTATTTTTCAAATGCATAGAAAAGTTTTTTGAGGCCAGAATGGACTTTTAACAGAACAGCCTTAATAGACAGCCTGAGCTAAAATGAAAACATTTAAAACAAAGGATATCCATACGTTAGAACAACCCAGAGAGAGTCTCTAGATGACAACGTGAAGACATTGCCCAAAATATTTGCAGCCGTAGTTAAAGGGAATTTGGTGTCATTTAGGAGTGACCCAGGAGGGCAGAATACAAATGCATGCCACGCTCTTTATATTTTCATTTGGAAACCAACCAAGATTTGCCTTTCATTTCACAAATATACTTTCACAGAAATCTATGTAAAAAAAAACACATATGAGTTTCTACTTCTAATGTGACAAAATCTGAAAGAGTTTAAGGGATATAAATGTACGAAGCACAATTATACTAGAGTATTCACACAAAACATTGTGTACCCTTATAATGTAAACACATCATGTAGATCTCTTGTGTGTGTGTGCATGCGCGTGCGTATGTGTGTGTATGTACGTGTGTGTGTGTGTGTTTTTAGGTACATACCTCTCCAGGTTGCAGTGTAGATATGTCACACTTCTTGGTGACGCACAGGTCTTTAACAGTCTGAGCGATTGCTTTGACTGCCAGCTCGATACTGAGGACGGCGTACAGATATGTCGTGTTTACTAACCGATCGATCTTGAATTCGATGGATGTATTTGAGCCGTTGTTAGAGTCATCATTCCCTTTTAAAAACTCCATCAAAAAGGAGTTCTTGTTCTCGTACTGATCAGAGTTGTTAGTAAGATTCCTCAGGAACCGTTCAAACCTGGATGAGTTTCCAGATTTAAGGGTTACCCCAAAAACTGTTCCGACGTCTTTCAAATTCCATCTTGTTGTATTGAGACAATCAACGGCTTGTGACCAGTTATCACTGGCTATCCAAACTTTTTTTCTCCCTCTGTGATGCTTAAGAACATTGTCAAACATATACATCATGTGTCTGGGTTTGGCGAAGGAGACGATGACTGAGACATTTTGATTTTCAATGACACTTTTGACTGTGTCCCTGATGCTGTCTTCAAGGTTGCTGTCAACCAGAAACTCTGGCAAGAACTTGATGTATGCAAAGCAGATGTCTTGGCTGGCTGCATGATGTTGGAGACGTTCAACTGCATAACGGCCATATTCACCATCTGTTGCCACAATTCCAACCCAGTTCCAGTTGTGATCCTTCAGAATCTGAACGATGGCCTGTGCTTGGTGATCGTCCTCCGGCACAGTTCTCAGAAAGCTTGGAAAACGTGTTTTATCACTTAGGAGGCCGGATGTAGAACCATAACTGATCTGTATGAAAATCACAGACCTAATGTTAGGATAAAAGCACCAATTATAATAATTATAACACAACAGTGCATTTACATACTTTGATGATTAAAAAAAATATTTTTCCTCCTTGCCATGAAAGAGGTACTATACTGTGAGTATCTGCCCCATAAACTTCATGACGAGTTGTGTCATCCTTGGTGGTAACACCCTTCATCAAGCAAGTGTGATAATCGGCAACAAGTCCCCTTCATCACTGTGGAGGAACTTTTGCCTACTTGTCTTTCCAGATTTATCTTAATCCAGCTACACCTGAAGGTGTTTCACAAGGAATAGTCTTTTTAATATTATACCACAGCAACCCAATTAATTTGAGTGTGGATTTTTACCAGGCTACTCCAAAATATTCACTTTGCGCTTTTTTTATTATTATTAATAATTTTACTTTGTTTGTTAAATCATTCATAGGTGCGTTTGCTGCTGTGTCTCAGGTCATTGTCCTGCTGCGTATGCCAAATGTGCTTGAGTTTAAGGTGACAAAGTGATGCCTTGAGAGATTTCGCCTGGATTTTCCCTATAGAAGCACAGTGCATGGTTCCATAAGCTACAGCAAGTTGCCCAAGTCGTGAAGCAGCAAGGCAGCTCAGACCATCACACTACTGCCACCACATTTGACTGTCGGAACGGCGTTCTTTTTCTGAAAGGCGGTGTTAGTCTGATGGGGCTCCCAGCGCCTTAGCGAACCTTGCCAGACCGATAGGTGTCAGTGACTACTTCTTGCCAGTACTTCTTTAGGGCTGGACAAGATGTGTTGCTTTTAGAGATCTTTAGCCTACTCCCTGCTGTCAGACACATTTTGTTTGAGGCTGTTCTTGATTCAACAGGTCAGTCAGCTTTCAGGGTTGAGTGGGGCCAGTGAAATTAAACTCAGCTTTTCGACAAAGTGTGGTTCACATTGTCATGACTTAACAAAAGAGAAGGTAATACTTTTCACACAGGTTATTCAAGATGGATTTTTTTTTTTCAACAAAAACTAAATCAGTGTTTGGCATCTGCTGTTTGTGTTTATTCAGGTTAACTTTGTCAGATATTAAAATGATTGGAAATATTTAAGTATAGCAAAAAAGCAAAAAACAAAAAAAAAGCTAAAACAGAAGGAATCTTTCAGGCACGTTTCTAACTGTTCTGAAAAGATCAATTCTTCCCACATTCTAAACAACAAGGACATTTATTTATTTTGATTATTTCATGAACATATGTCAGAAAATTATGAGAGAATGGATTGTTATAATCTTTATCATACCTGAGGGATTTTCTCCAAGTTGAGTTGCCGTGTCACTGCTATAGATATTTCTGAGTAGTAATCACCTATGACGGCCATCACGGGTGGGGAGGACTGCTGTTTGCTATCTGTGTTGAAATTTCCTGTGGAAAACATGTGAACAGAGGGTCAGGTCTCTGTCTCAGTCAGGCAAGTTCAAGTATCTTGGCATATTGTTTTACTGTAGGATGGATCAAGAGGTGAACTGCTGGATTCTCATCTGCAATAAAGTGAAGCTCTTGATTTACTGGTCTGTCGACATTCTAAACCTCAGTTATGGTCATGAGATATGAATCGTAACCCAAAGAACAAGACAGCAGAAACATGCGGCTGACATGGGCTTCCCACTTTAGGGCAGCTGGACTCAGCCGGGGTATCTAAACAAGGATGCCTCCTGGTCACTTCCCTTTGGATGTTTTCAGAGCACATTCCACTGTTAGGAGACCTCAGGACAGACCCAGGTCTTGCTGAAGGGACTAAACATCCCTTCTGGTCTGGGAACACCTTGGGTATCCCAGAATGTACTGTCAGTGAAGGGAGGGATGTTTGGATTTTCTTCCTGGACCTGGTACCTCTTGGATAAGTGTAAGAAAATCAATAGATGCAACAAATAAATGCAATCACTACATCCAGTAGATTATCAAAAGTAATAATAGGAAACATTATGCTACATGCTTTGTAGAACACAGGGTTAAAATTAAGCTACTTTTTGAACCAACCACTACAAATCATCAGCCATCATTATAAACACAGACTGGTTTTTATATGAATCATGTATAGTCTGGTATTGAGAGTGCTCACCGTTCATTTTCATGAAGCGCAGACTGTTTTTCAGCGCTGTGGTAACATCCCCACAAGAATCCAAAATGTGATAGCCCAGAGTGATGTTCCCCAGCTCTCCACTCCGATTTATCTCCTCTATTGCATGCACCATTATCAGAGACTGGGTCAGCCGTGCAACACTGAACCTGATGAACAAATGTACACATATTATTTACAAACGTGATATAACCATATAACAGTATAGTTTTCAAGAAATAATTACCTGTTACATTGTCCCTTTGCATCAACACTTTCATGTATGGGAAACAATCCTCCAATAATAATGTCCCCTGGAGACTTGGCCTCTTGTAGGGATTCACTGCAGAAAAACTGCAATGAAAGAACTGCCAGAAAGAACCAAGAACTAAAAAAATGCTTCATCTTCCTCTAAGTTTGGTACACTTTTTTTCTGCCTTCAAACATCTCTTAAGCCCCGAAGCTAGGTCTGGACTCTCAGTCCCGTGCGTCTCCCTGGTGTGACTGCAAAAGAGTAAGGCATCAAACTTCCTCAAGTTTAAATAACCATAAAACTATTTTTAGCTATTATGTCATCACAAGTGTTGCCATCACTATAGCACAGGAGCATGTGGAATGCAATAGAAATGCTGGTCCTCTTCCTTGATTTAATAAAAATTCTGGTTTTCTTAATTGTTTTTACAAAAATATTTCTTAATTTTTCCTTCAACTTCTGCATTGCGGTGGTCAGACACACATGACTAAATAGCTAAAGCAATTGCCAAGTTATATACTGGTTTATCATTACATTTACCATTCACTTTGAAAACAGAAAACTGTCTGTGATTAGATGGATCAGCTACTTGCGCTGTGTCAACTGCTGTATTCATCTAACCACATGTTTTTCCTGTTTAGACACACGCAGCAGCTGTAGATTTAATTATAACACAGCTTTCAAACCTTGGTATGTGTAATAATAGTGCATTTGTACAGGAGTCATGACCTCTTTAGGCCACTCTCTCCATCATTACACAAATATACTTGATCTGATATGCTTTTAGGGTCCTAAAACACCTGTGACCCCTGTTTCCATCCAGGGGGTCCCTGTTGACACTGTGGAGGAGTATAAGTACCTTGGAGTGTACTTTAACAACAAGCTTGACTGGACCAGGAACACAGAGGCGGTCTACAAAAAGGGTCAAAGCCGACTCTTCTTCCTGAGGAGGCTGAGGTACTTTAACATCTGTGGGATGCTGTTGAGGATGTTTTATGAGTCTGTTGTTGCCGGCAGGCTCCTCTTACCCAGATGCACCACTGAGCACCACAGGAAATCATTCCTGCCTGTGGCTATCAATCTTTACAATGCCTCCCTCAGTTATTCTAACACCCCCTCTCTGTAACTGTCATTTATGCATTCTCTGCACTGTTCTTGCACAAGTCACCATCACTTCACTTGGATTCCCAAGGGGAAGTGATATGACTGTTGTGATATGGTAATACCTTGTGTGGAATGTTCAAAAATGTATATATAACAATGTGTGTACTCTGGAGCATGTAACAAAAGTAATTTCCCCCTGGGATCATTAAAGTATGTCTGAATCTGAATCTGAATCTGAATCCTCAAGGGCCAGTGTCCTGCAACTTTCCGATGCATGCTTGTCCAATACACCTGAATCAAACAGTTGAATAATCTCCTCATGAGTAGTTGAGCTCTTACTGATAGTCATTTGATTAAGCTGTATTGAAGCAGAGACAAATGTAAATGTTACGGGACACCAGCCCTTCATGACTGGAGTTTTACAGCTTTGGCTCAAATCCAATAAGCTTACAACTTTATACAACTTGGTGATGTAATGAGCATAAAAACTTTGCACATACCATACATGTGCTATAATGTTCTCACCCTATGTAAAAACCCCACAGTTTTTATGTAGCACAGTATGGACAAACAAAACCTATTGCTGAAAACAATACAACGTAATGATCATGACTATATTAAAAATGGTTATGAACACTTTCAAAGAAACATCTGCCAGATGTAAAACTAGTTTTCAAGTAGACATGCACATTGGGCTGAATGTTCTAGAAAAGGTTGAAAATTCAACAAAACTGCATCACAAACAGCAGCAACACTATATTGAGTCCCAGTTTGAAACATTTTTGTTGTCCCGCTTTTTCAAACCACCCCACGCCTGGCAGAGTCTGCTCTTTGTTGTCTAAAGTACATTTGAAGTTGTATTTCAAGTTCGGTAAGTATTCCTTGAACCATTGCAAGAAACGACCAAAATGCATCAGAGGTATATAGCTTGATAAGTAGTTGTCACATTAAAACTTACTGACTTGCCTTGTTGAATTGTGATAAATGCTGTTGCCTAAATTTAAATGATCTACTGCGCCACTCATCTAAGCAGCAGTGATTTTCAGTGGCGGCTTTTAAAATGGGTGGAATGGGTTTTTGCCCTGGTTGACATGGTTGCTCAGGCCCTTGATGCAATGTTCACATCGACCAAAAAAATTTCAGTTACTTTTTTAGCTTGCCCTTTCAGTGAGAATGGGAACCCTGCAGAGTGTGAGCACTGCAAGTAAAGACTGTTGTACGCCTCTGGTGGCAAGTGATGTTTATGCTTCATGTGACGTTTTTAATTCAGCATCAAACTACAGATCTGTTTAAGTGTTATTTAAAGCTGCCTGGACTGTATTTAACCATTACTCATTTAAACCTGCATATATGTTACTGACCTCAAATGGATTATTCTACAATGAACAGTCATTGAAACACAATTTTAGATTTGTGACTTCTGATAATGGATGCCACATGACTAACTCATACTTTTATTGTCAAACACAAACATTAATCCAGTTCAAATATGTTTAATATCACTTTGTTTACACATTGTAATGTTCATATACATTATTACAATCATCTAACCATACGTTCTTTTTCACGTTTAGCATCTGTGGGCACTGAGGGAGTATAACTCTCTTCGCAGCCATGTTTTTATTAATATCAAAGAAGCAGACATACTGAAGAGGCTGAAGCTGCCTGTGTTGTTAATGCTTCTCTGGGACAACTCACACAGACTTTAATTAATAAAAATATGAAATATTGCAAATTCTGGATACAAGCGGCCGAAATGAGTTTTCTCCGTAGTGTGTCTGGGCTCTCCCTTACAGATAGGGTGAGGAGCTCAGTCATCCGGGCAGGACTCAGAGTAGAGCCGCTGCTCCTCCACGTCAAAAGGAGCCAGTTGAGGTGGCTCAGGCATCTGGTTAGGATGCCTCCTGGACGCCTCCCTGGTGAGGTGTACCGAACACGAAGATGAAGATGATGTCATGGATTTGATAGCTTCTCATTGGTTAAATCACAATGTTTCACTTAATTAGAGACATATTGGTGAATGTAGTTTAAGGCCACAAGTCAGACACACAGTCTCTTTTTTTGTCATCGTGGAAAATTTTAATAAATTAGCCAACAGGAAGAGAACTGTGGACCTCCTCAAGCCTGGCTCCTCCATGGTACAATTTCCAGATACTTGAAGGTAACTTCATCTGTTTAATGATTTATTTGCAAGTGAAAAAATGTAGGAATGTCAAGCCATCATACGATTCAGGAAGTAAACAGGTTTTACGTTGTAGAGATTAATTGTTTTGGGTTAAGATGTATAAACCAACCCCAGAAAAAAACAAAAGTCCTTTGTGAAAATGCTGTCTGAAGCTGGAAAGAAAGACCATCCGCAAACAAACGAGCCCCGTACCAACAAGGCCTGTAAGATCAATCAGCACCGAAGGATCTTTAAAAAGGTGTTGTAAAAAATAACGAGAGAGATTTCAAGATTGCAGATGCACTCAGGATGAAAGACCTTAATTTCATGAGACATGATCAGATGAACCTAACATTGAAATGTTTGGCCATAATTAACATTGTTACATTTAACGGGGAAGCTTGTAAGCCTCCAAATACCCTCCAAACTGTGTAGTACAGTGGTGGTAACATCATGTTGTGCAAGTGTTATGCTGCAAGAGAGAGAGAGGTGCATTTTACAAAAAAAAATCCCATCGTGAGGAAAGAATATTTTTTAGAAATACTGAATCAGCATCCTCAGACATCAGTCAGGAAGTTAAAGCCTCAAAGAAGTATCAGTCCCAAAGAATATAGTATGTAAGCAGAGCGGAAGATGTGTGTGGCAGCAAAATGGCCTAACTACCTGATTTAGTCTCACCAGTTCTGACAGGAGGAGAGGGGCAAAACTGAAGTGAGATGCTTGTGATTGATACCAAAATGGTCAAAAGATTTGACCCAATTCATACATTTTGAAAACAATGCAATCAAGTAGACAAATGGAAACCTCCAAATTTGAAGAGATCACTAAACAAAATTCTCAAAGTGTTTAGAAAATAAAAATGTCCTGTAAAAAAAAAAAAATCTAGAGAGATAAACAGGAATCTCATTCAGTGATTGTGCTTTTATTTCATTTCTTTGCTTATGTTTTCACAGGTTTTATGTTAATCAACAGATTACTTATATAACTAATTCAAAGAACCAGCAATACATTGGTCTATCAGCTTTTGCTACCGCCAATGACAGAAAGCTACTCTGGGTTTATAATGTCTATTACTGCCCATCCATGCAGGGTCACAGTGGTCATTGCACAAGAGCCGGGACACGCCCTGGTCAGGTTGCCAATCTATCACTGGGCAACACAGAGACACATGGGACAAACGACCATACACACACTCGCACCTCGGGTTAATTTAGAGAGACTGATTGACCTAACAGTCCTGTTTTTAGATTGTGGGATGAAGACAGAGTACCTGGAGAGAACCCACACATTCACATGACGTACATGCAAACGTTATGCAGAAAGACCCCAGGCTGGGATTTAAATCCACAACCATCTTGCTGCAAGTCAACAGTGCTGCCAACTGTGCAGCCCCACATTAGAAATTAAGCTAAATAAATAATTTACCAATTAGGATCACCTGTCATAACTGACTAAGAATCATAAAAGTTTTGAAAATTCTGTAATCTGGTAATTGTTAATCATGTTTGACATGCTTTTCTTCAGCTGTAAATTATTTTTCAACATACTTTTCTAAATTATTTCTGTGCCCAAGGTGATAAGTTTGTATATCACGGGATCAGTTTGTTTTGCTGCTTTTCATCTTCCTGCAAGGTTGGCTGGGTATCTGAGACCGGATCTTGGTAGAATGGTTTCACAATGGAGTTTATGGACTCCCGCCGCTGAGGCTTTGATGTTTCTGGGCTTGTCAGGGACTCTGTTGATAGAGCTAGATTTTCAATTCCTCTGGAACTCACTGAATCTCTGTCTTTCATTGCAAAGCTCCTAATACTCTCACGAAACTTTTCCTCTTTGTTTTCCTCCCGTCTGAACAGAATGATGTAGCATTTTGTGAAGAACTGGCAAAACAGGATGCCATAGGCCGAGATGAGGATAACGGCCATTTCGATCGCTGTTTTGTACTTGCCCTGGACATACATATAAACTGGAGCAAAGATGACCCAGGCAATAAGATAAATAAGCATAGAAAACGTGATAAATTTGGCGTCGTTGTAACATTGAGGCAACTTTCTCCCCTTAAAAGCAAGAATGAAGCAGATGATTGCTAAAAGGCCAATGTAGGCTAGCATGGCCCCAAACGCCGGAAACAAATTCTCATAACAGTTCAAGACAAGTAGTTCGTTTGAATATTTATAATCCTTCATTGGCTTTGGAGGCTTATAAGCAAGCCACACAGTGATGATCAGCACTTGACCTGCCATGCACAATGGAATAATGAGGTAAGGCTTGTAGAGCTTCTTTAGGATGTCTTGTGTTACAGGGTCAAATTCAAAGGCCAAGATGATCTTAAACGACTTTACCAAGATGCAGGACACGGACAATGTGAAACTCAACCCAAATAACACCTGCCGTGCTTTGCACTGCCAGTCTGTGGGTTCACCGCCAAATATCACCACACATCCAAATGTACTCAAAAGCGAGAAGAGGAGGAGGATGGAGATGGGGCCAACAGATGAGCGTACGACTGGCGTTTTCCAGCAGACCAGGTAGATGATGCCAACCACCAGGCAGAGAAGAGCTCCGAGAGCAGAGAAAGCCAGCAGCGTAATATGATACTGATCAGTCCATCTCAGGAAGTCAATTGTTTTCTTCACACAGCGATTACTGCCCACTTTTGAGTATTCGGTGGTGTTATCACATTCCAAGCAAAGTGAAGCATCTGTGAATAGAGCACATAAGTTTATTATAGCTTTAATTTTGAGGCAGTAGGACAACATTCCACAAAATCCCTTGATGTTTTTTGATTTTTCATTGAACTTAACAGTTGTGTAATACAAACCAGTGGTGTTGGAGTAAAAATTTTCTGGACACTTTTTGCACTGGTAGCAACAGACTGGCTGGCCATACCGTCTGACCTTCATCTCGCCTGGATAACATACTGAGCACCTTGAACTTACTTTTTTCTAGAAAGATAAAGTATTTTTTTTTTTCTTGTAAGTAATCATGTATTTTCATACAGCTCAACATAAAAATAGATCACAACTTCAGTTAAAGTAACTGATATTTTGGGGCACAATTAAGTCTTTCAAAAAACTAGGAACCTTTGGAAATTCATTATAAATTCATATGAAAACAATTCAAATCCAAATTACATTTACAGATAGGATATGTGTGTTAGCATCACAATGTAATTGAGATGAGCAATGTCTAATAAAGGTTTTTAGATTGCCATATGATGGTACTTAGGAAACAATAGCTTGGTAACATATTTAGAGAGATGGATATTGTATTATAAGGATGACAGCAAAGAGGGTTACTAATTATGTGATGTGAAATATAAGTTTAGGATTGGATATCTACAATTAAACTGTTAAAATGCTGGTTAAGCAGAAATAAACCGGTGGAAAATGTTTCTTTAGCAAGTGGAAAATGTTTCTTTAGCAAACAATTATCTGTAATATAAACTAAATCCCCCCCCCCAGACTTGTTTGTACAAAATCAGGAGCAGAATGGCAAGATTAAATATTTCCAGAAAGTGTTAATTTGTGCCTTTCAATGACAGAAATTTCTTTTAATTAGCAAAAACACGTGGAAACACATCTTCGTCTAAGCATTTAATGTGAAAGAAAACATTTTTAAACCTGGAAAAATGTAATAGATAAAACACATTTTTTAAATAATGAATCATTAACAAGAATTACCATACCACCATGCTCAAAATATTATTTATGTGTGCTGAGTTTATTTACAGCATTATTTATTACCATTTTTATTTAACATTACAGCGTTTTGGCCAAGAGCTTTCACTTTACTGTTATTTCTTATGAACTGATGAGATATTGAATGCATTTAAGTGGCAGCATTTCACATCAGTAAAAGAGAAACAATTGGACATAACAATTCATGAAAAGAAGGGAAATACTTACAGTCTGATGATATAAATTGTTAATTTCTGAGGTAACCATCAGTCTGTCTCGTTTTATGTCATAATGACCAACTTGGTAGTTCATATCCAAAGTTGTTCCTGACAAGTACCTCCACATGATAATATCATACCCTGTGTCGACATCGGAGTGCTTATTAAATGAATAATTTGTCCCGTCCAAGGAGACTTTGACTTTTTTCAAGGCATCTCTGAACTGAAATGACAAAGGATCAAAAGCTGTGATTATGACCTACGTATGTCCCAGTAGCCACCTAGTTACACAGTTAACAATGAAATCAAGGTTTCTTGGCATTAAAGTATCAGAAAGCGCATTGTTCTTTTAGTCCACCCTCATATTCAAAAAGTTTATTGTTGTTCTCTGGCATAGATATTCTTGTTCAAAAGGCAATGTGTTTTATTCATATTTTAAGTCCTCAACATATCACGGATAGGTGTGAAAGAAAATTATATATTTATTTTTCAAATGCATAGAAAACTTTTTGAGCCCAGAACGGACTTTTAACAGAACAACAGCCCTTAATAGACAGCCTGAGCTAAAATGAAAACATTTAAAGCATAAAGGATATTCATACGTTAGAACAACCCAGAGAGAGTCTCCAGATGACAACGTGAAGACATTGCCCAAAATATTTGCAGCTGTAGTTAAAGTGATTTTGGTGTCACTTAGGAGTGACCCAGGAGGGCAGAATACAAACCTTTGCCACACTTTTTATATTTTCATCTGTAAAAACCATTTGGAAACCAACCAAGATTTGCCTTTCACTTCACAAATATACTTTCACAGAAATCTATGTTTTAAAAAACAAGAGTTTCTACTTCTAATGTGACAAAATCTGAAAGAGTTTAAGAGGTATAAATGTGCAAAGCACAATTATACTTTTTCACACAAAACATTGTGTACCCTTATAATGTAAACATCATGCAGATCTCTTTGTGTGTGTATGTGCTTATGTGTGTGTGTGTGTGTGTGTGTGTGTGTGTGTGTGTGTGTGTGTGTGTTTATGTGTTTAGGTACACACCTCTCCAGGTTGCAGTGTGGATATGTCACACTTCTTGGTGACGCACAGGTCTTTAACAGTCTGAGCGATTGCTTTGACTGCCAGCTCGATACTGAGGACGGCGTACAGATATGTCATGTTTACTAACTGATTAATCTTGAATTCGATGGAAGTATTTGAACCGTTGTTAGAGTCATCATTCCCTTTTAAAAAATCCATCAAAAAGGAGTTCTTGTTCTCGTACTGATCAGAGTTGTTAGTTAGATTCCTCAGGAACCGTTCAAACCTGGATGAGTTTCCAGATTTGAGGGTTACTCCAAAAACTGTTCCGACATCTTTCAAATTCCATCTTGTGGTATTCAGACAATCAACGGCTTGTGACCAGTTATCACTGGCTATCCAAACTTTTTTTCTCCCTCTGTGATGCTTAAGAACATTGTCAAACATGTACATCATGTGGCTGGGTTTGGCGAAGGACACGATGACTGAGACATTTTGATTTTCAATGACACTTTTGACTGTGTCCCTGATGCTGTCTTCAAGGTTGCTGTCAACCAGAAACTCTGGCAAGAACTTGATGTATGCAAAGCAGATGTCTTGGCTGGCTGCATGATGTTGGAGACGTTCAATTGCGTAACGGCCATATTCACCATCTGTTGCGACAATTCCAACCCAGTTCCAGTTGTGATCCTTCAGAATCTGAATGATGGCCTGTGCTTGGTGATCGTCCTCTGGTACAGTCCTCAGAAAGCTTGGAAAACGAGTTTTATCACTTAGGAGGCCAGATGTAGCACCATAACTGATCTGTATGAAAATCACAGACCTAATGTTAGGATAACAGCAGCAATAATAATAATAATATTAATAATAAGAATAATAATACAACAGTGCATTTACATACTTTAGTGATTCAAAGATACTTTTTCCTCCTTGCCATGAAAGAGGTACTATACTGTGATAAAGTATCTGCCCCATAAACTTCATGACCAATTGTGTCATCCTTGGTGGTAACACCCAACATCAAGCAATTGTGATAATCGGCAACAAGTCCCCTTCATCACTGTGGAGGAACTTTTGCCTACTTGTCTTTCCAGATTTACCTTAATCCAGCTACACCCGAAGGTGTTTCACAAGGAATAGTCTTTTTAAGATGATACCACAGCAACCCAATTAGATCTGAATCTGGATTTTTACCAGGCTACTCCAAAATATTCACTTGCCATTGTTTTATTAATTTTCCTTAGTTTGTTAAGTCATTCAGAGATGTGCTTGCTGGGGTGCTTCAGGTCATTGTCCTGTCATGATCTTGGCACCAGTGCTGGTTTGATTCCTCACCGGACACACCTGTGCAGCTCCGCCCCGCTCTCACCAACTCTTACCAGATCCACCTGCACCTCTCTCTATATAACCAGCCATCAGACCAGTCAGTAGTGCCAGATTATTACGAGCCACCAGTGAGTTTAGTCCAGCGTTCTGTTTCATGTCTTCCTGCCTGCCTGTTACTTGACCTGTTCTGCCTCTTGATTCTCTCAGCCTGCCTAACCCCTGTCGGACCTGATTGCCTGCCTGTTACCGGACCTGAATCTGTGCCCTGACTCGGCCTCAGACCCTGCTTTGGATTTTCCCTGGATCTTGGATCACCTGGCTCTGACACTAGACCTTCTCTCGGACTTTGTATTCTGGAAATTCCCCCCCCCCCCGATCATCTTGCTTGACGTTGCCATCACAGTTCAGACCCTCCGCCTGCCTTTTGACCACTGAGCTCTCGCCAAGGACCATCCTGCTTTGAATCTAAATATACTGCCTTTAAAACGCCTATTGTTTGTCTTGGTTGAATTCTGAGTCTTCTGGTTCTGGTCATTACATGTCCTGCTGTGTATGCCAAATGTGCTTGAGTTTAAGGTCACAAAGTGATACCTTGAGAGTTTTCACATGGATTTTCCCTATAGAAGCACAGTGCATGGTTCCATAAGCTACAGCAAGTTGTCCAAGTCGTGAAGCAGCAGGGCAGCTCAGACCATCACACTACTGCCACCACATTTGACTGTCGGAACGGCGTTCTTTTTTTGAAAGGCGGTGTTAGTCTGATGGGGCTCCCAGCGCCTTAGCGAACCTTAGCCAGACCGATAGGTGTCAGTGACTACTTCTTGCCAGTACTTCTTTAGGGCTGGACAAGATGTGTTGCTTTTTGAGATCTTTAGCCTACTTCCTGCAGTCAGACACATTTTGTTTGAGGCTGTTCTTGATTCAACAGGTCAGACAGCTTTCAGGGTTGAGTGGGGCCAGTGAAATTAAACTCAGCTTTTCGACAAAGTGTGGTTCACATTGTCATGATTTAACAAAAGGGAAGGTAATACTTTTCACACAGGTTGTTCAAGATGATTTTTTTTCAACAAAACCTAAATTAATGTTTAACATCTGCTGTTTGTGTTTATTCAGGTTACCTTTGTCAGATATTAAAATGATTGGAAACATTTAAGTCTGCCAAAAAAACAAAGCTAAAACAGATGGAATCTTTCAACTGTGTTTTTAACTTTACCAAAGAGATTAATTCTTGTCTAAACAAAAGGACAAGTATTTGTTTTGATTACTACGTGAACATATTTCATAAAATTATGAGAGAATGGATTGTTTTAATCTTTATCATACCTGAGGGATTTTCTCCATGTTAAGTTGCCGTGTCACTGCCATAGATATTTCTGAATGGTAATCACCTATGACGGCCATCACAGGTGGGGAGGACTGCTGTTTGCTATCTGTGTTGAAATTTCCTGTGGAAAACATATGAACAGAGGGTTAGTCTCTGCCTCAGTCAGGCGAGTTCAAGTATCTTGGCATATTGTTTAACTGTAGGATGGATCAAGTGGTGAACTGATGGGTCCTCCTCTGCAATAATGTGGTTGCTGTTCTGGCCTGTCATAGGAAATAGAAAGAGCCAAAGCAAAAAGTGAAGCTCTTGATTAACTGGTCTATCGACATTCTTTTTTTTAGACCTTTATTTCTACAGGCAAGTCATTAAGAACAAGTTTTTATTTACAATGGCAACCTGATGGTCCACGGAGTCAAAGGCTTTTGCAAGGTCAATGAAAATAGCAGCGCAGTGTTGTTTGGTATCTAACGCGGATGTAATGTCATTGAGCACTTTAGTGGTAGCTGTAACACAACCATACCCTGATCGGAAGCCAGACTATGTTCCGGAGATGATACCGTTCTCATTAAGGCAATTGATTAATTGTTTTTCCAGAATTTGTGACACACCAGGTAAGATGAAAATTGGCCTATAATTGGTTAGATCAGCCTGATCACCGCCCTTATACAGAGGGAGCAAAACTGCTGTATGGAAGGATAGATTAATGAAGGCTGTTAGAAGAGCCGCAATAACAGGGGCAGCAATTTTAATGAAAAAAGTGGCCACATCATCTGACCCAGCTGCTTTATTTGGGTCCAGAGCAGTCAGTTCCGCTGTGAGGTGATGCTAAACGGCTGCAAGTATTAAAGGTTGCAGAAGTTGTACCAATAGGGTTTAACATCTTAGAAGCACAGACAGCACAGATAATTGAATGCTTCAGCCATAGAGTTTTTATTAGTAACAACTATGTCATCCACTTTTAGGGACAATGGTATGGACCGGGGTTTGTCTTCAGGTTTTTTTTTTTACCGTATTCCAGAAAGCTTTTGGGTTCCCACCACAAAGTGTGAACTGTTCTTTAAAGAAGCCAGCTTTAGCCTCCCTCCCTGCTTGTGTGGCCTAAACCTCAGCTATGGCCATGAGATATGAATCGTAACCCAAAGAACAAGACAGCAGAAACATGCGGCTGACATGTGCTTCCCACTTTAGGGTGGCTGGACTAAGCCGGGGTATCTAAACAAGGATGCCTCCTGGTCACTTCCCTTTGGATGTTTTCAGAGCACA
Organism: Fundulus heteroclitus; assembly: GCF_011125445.2. NCBI lineage: Eukaryota > Metazoa > Chordata > Actinopteri > Cyprinodontiformes > Fundulidae > Fundulus > Fundulus heteroclitus. The sequence continues at coordinate 16,723,731 of NC_046375.1, read as the reverse complement.
TTCCACTGTTAGGTGACCTCAGGACAGACCCAGGTCTTGCTGGAGGGACTAAATATCCCTTCTGGTCTGGGAACACCTTGGGTATCCCAGAATGTACTGTCAGTGAAGGGAGGGATGTTGGCTTTTCTTCCTGGACCTGGTACCTCTTGGATAAGTGTAAGAAAATCAATAGATGCAACAAATAAATGCAATCACTACATCCAGTAGATTATCAAAAGTAATAATAGGAAACATTATGCTACATGCTTTGTAGAACACAGGGTTAAAATGAAGCTACTTTTTGAACCAACCACTACAAATCATCAGCCATCATTATAAACACAGACTGGTTTTTATATGAATTATGTCCAGTCTGGTATTGAGAGTGCTCACCGTTCATTTTCATGAAGCGCAGACTGTTTCTCAGCGCTGTGGTAACATCCCCACAAGAATCCACAATGTGATAGCCCAGAGTGATGTTCCCCAGCTCTCCACTCCGATTTATCTCCTCTATTGCATGAACCATTATCAGAGACTGGGTCAGCCGCCCAACGCTGAACCTGATGAATAAATGTACACATATTATTTACAAACGTGATATAACCATATAACAGTATAGTTTTGAAGAAATAATTACCTGTTACATTGTTCCTTTGCATCAACACTTTCGTGTATGGGAAACAAACCTCCAATAATAATGTCCCCTGGAGACTTGGCCTCTTGTAGGGATTCACTGCAGAAAAACTGCAATGAAAGAACTGCCAGAAAGAACCAAGAACTAAAAAAATGCTTCATCTTCCTCTAAGTTTGGTAAGCTTTTTTTCTGCCTTCAAACATCTCTTAAGCCCCGAAGCTAGGTCTGGACTCTCAGTCCCGTGCGTCTCCCTGGTGTGACTGCAAAAGAGTGAAGCATCAAACTTCCGCAAGTTTAAATAACTTTAAAACTATTTTTAGCTATTATGTTATCACAAGTGTTGCCATCACTATAGCACTGGACCATGTGGAATGCAATAGAAATGCTGGTCCTCTTCCTTGATTTATTAGAAATTCTGGTTCTCTTCCTTGTTCCTGCAAAAATATTTCTTAATTTTTTCTTCAACTTCTACATTGCAGTGGTGAAACAAATCTGACTAAATAGCTAAAGTGATTACCAAGTTGCATACTGGTTTATCATTACATTTACCATTCACTATGAAAACATAAAACTGTCTGTGATTAGATGGATCAGCTACTCTCCATCATTACACAACTATACTTGATCTGATATGCTTTTAGGGTCCTCAAGGGCCAGTGTCCTGCAACTTTCCGATGCATGCTTGTCCAATACACCTGAATCAAACAGTTGAATAATCTCCTCATGAGTAGTTGAGCTCTTACGGATAGTCATTTGATTAAGCTGTATTGATGCAGAGACAAATGTAAATGTTATAGGACACCAGCCTTTAATGACTGGAGTTTGACACCTTTGGCTCAAATCAAATAAGCTTACAACTTTATACAACTTGGTGATGTAATGAGCATAAAAACTCAGCACATATTACCGTACATGGGCTAGAATGTTCTCACCCTATGTAAAAACCCAACAGTTTTAAAGTAGCATATTATGAAGAAACAAAACCTATACTGCTGAAAACAATACAACGTAATGATCATGACTATATTAAAAATGGTTATGAACATTTTCAAAGAAACATCTGCCACATGTAAAACTAGTTTTCAAGTAGACATGCACTTTGGGCTGAATGTTCTAGAAAAGGTTGAACATTCAGCAAAACTGCATCACAAACAGCAGCAACACTATATTGAGTCCCAGTTTGAAACATTTTTGTTGTCCCGCTTTTTCAAAACACCACACTCCTGGCACAGTCTGCTCTTTGTTGTCTAAAGTACATTTGAAGTTGTATTTCAAGTTTTGTAAGTATTCCTTGAACCATTGCAAGAAACGACCAAAATGCATCAGAGTTATATAGCCTGATAAGAAGTTGATGTCACATTAAAACTTACTGACTTGCCTTGTTGAATTGTGATAAATGTTGTTGCCTAAATTTAAATAATCCATTGCGCAACTTATCTAAGCAGCAGTGATTTTCAGTGGTGACTTTTAAAATGGGTGAAATGGGTTTTTGCTCTGGTTGACTTGGTCGCTCAGGTCCTTGATGCAAAGTTCAAATGGACCAAAAAAAATTTCAATTACTTATTTAGCTTGCCCATTCAGTGAGAATAGGAACCCTGCAGAGTGTAAGCACTTCAAGTAAAGACAGTTGTATCAAACCACTGCTGAAAAAGGACAATTTATACAAACTACTACTCCAGAACTACAGGCCCATCTCAAACCTCCCCTTTATCAGTAAGATTATTGACATAGCTGTGTTTCAACTATTAAACACCTTCTTATCAATGACCAGCCACTTTGACGTTTTCCAGTCAGGTTTCAATGCTCACCACAGTACAGAGACCGCCCTTATCAAGGTGTTTAATGACATCCATATAAATACAGATTGTGGAAGAACCACAGTGCTGGTTCTATTGGACCTCAGTGCAGCATCCGATACTGCCGATCACTCCATTCTGTTAGAACGCCTGGAAAACTGGGTCGGCCTTTCTGGTACAGTTCTACACTGGTTTAAATCCAACTTTAAGGACAGGGACTTTTTTGTGTCAGTAGGTAACTTTACATCAGAGACAGCAAAAATTACAAGTGGGGTTCCCCAAGGGTCCCTCCTAGGTCCCCTCCTGTTCAATATCTACATGCTCCCCTTAGCTCAGATCATAAAAAATAACAACATCAGCTACCATAACTATGCAGACGACACGCAGCTCTACATCACCATGTCAACAGGGGACTATGAACCAGTTCAAGCACTGAGTAAATGCCTTGAAGAAATCAGTGCATGGATGTGCCAAAATTTTCTTCAACTGAATAAAAACAAAACTAAAGTAATAAATTTTGGACCGATAGAGGAGAGATCAAAAGTTAGCACACAGCTTCAGTTGCTTCAGCTAGAAACCACTGACCAGGCCCCGAAATCTGGGTGTAGTGATGGACTCAGACCTGAACCTCCATAAGCATCTAAAGACAATTACAAGGTCGGCTTTCTATCACCTGAAGAACATTTCCAGGATTAAAGGACTAATGTCTCAGAAGTATCTGGAAAAACGAATCCATGCATTTATCTTTAGTCAAATTGATTACTGCAACAGTGTTTTCACAGGCCTGCCTAAAAAGTCGATCAGACAGGCACAGCTGATCCAAAATGCTGCTGCCTGTGTCCTCACTAAGACTTAGAAAGTAGAGCGCATCACCTCAGTTCTAAAGTCCTTACACTGGCTCCCTGTATCTCAAAGAATAGACTTTAAAATACGTCTGTTAGTTTATAAATCCATGAATGGCTTAGCACCTACATACATCACAGACTTGTTATCAGTGTATCAACCCTCCAGACCACTCAGGTCTTCTGGCTCCAGCCTGCTCTGCATACCTAGAACACGAACTAAACAAGGAGAAGCAGCATTTAGTTCCTGTGCTCCACTTATCTGGAACAAACTTCCAGAAAACTGTAAAAGTGCTGAAAGCCTGAGTTCTTTTAAATCCAGATTAAAAACACATTTGTTTAGGATTGCCTTTGACTGTTGTAGTTAAACTGTTTTACTGAAACATCACTAGTTCAACTTTGTAGTCAAATTGTTTTTAATATTTTCTTTTAGTTTCTATTCTCCCATGTTTTATTTTGTTTACATTTTATTCCAACTTGCTTTTATTCTGTTTTATTTTCCTATATTTGAATCATGTAAAGCACTTTGCATTGTCTTTGTATTGAAATGTGCTATACAAATAAATTTCCCTTGCCTTGTACGCCACTGGTGGCAAGTGATGTTTATGCTTCATGTGACCTTTTTAATTCAGCATCAAACTACAGATCTGTTTAAGTGTTATTTTAAAGCTGCCTGGACTGTATTTAACCATTACCCATTCAAACTTGTACCGATAGTCTGACCTCAATGGGATTATTCTACAATAAACAGTCATTAAAACACAATCTGAGATTTATGACTTCTGATAATGGATGCCACATGACTAACTCATGCTTTTATTGTCAAACACAAACATCAATCCAACTCAAATATGTTGAATATCACTTTGTTTTACACTGTGTAATGTTCACATACATTATTACAATTATCTAACCATGAATTAAATATTACGTGTTTTTTTTTTTTTTTTTTCATGTTCAGCATCAGTGGGGATTGAAGAATAAGCAGACATACTGAAGAGGCTGAAGCTGCCTGTGTTGTTAATGCTTCTCTGGGACAACTCACACAGACTTTTTTTAATAAAAATATGAAATATTGCAAATTATCTTTTTCACATAAGTGAATTTAATTAAATTACGATATGTAACCACAGCAAATCAATAACAAGAGTGGACTGCCAAACAGAGCCAGCTTCTACCCTCCTCTCTTCTTTACTGTTCTATTGCCGAGTGAACATGCTGTTGGTTTGAAGTGACTTTACCTAATTTAACTGTAATCACTACGACAGAATCATTGGTTATAATTCTATTGCTGAAAATGCCATCTCTTTTGTACACGACAGGAACTCCTTTTCTTTGGATAGAAACACTCACAGTTCGTTAAGAAACAATTCTAATTACAGATTTACACACAGTCTGGAGTGACGGAACTTGGCTTTTAAACTATAACTGTGATGAAACAACCTTAGAATAATCCTGTATTGGTCTTACTTCACTGTTTGTTTTTCATCATGGACTCTGTTGATATCTCTGAATGGAATTAAGATCAGTTTACAAAAAGTGTTTACATTGTGAAACTGTATAAGAATAACTTAAGTCAAAAAATATTTTCATTTATTGGTGCATTAGGGCACAGTCAAAAACCATAAAATATTACTTGATATTACTTGATTACTTGATATTACTTACTGATTCTCTCTTTTTCAATAGATATTTTTAAATAGGTGTTGATTAAAGCTGCAGACTTTACTCAAAGTATTAAAAATAATTAACCCTTAGTATTTATCTGGCTGTCTGACAAAGCTATTTTTGAATGTTACTAATAATATGTAAAGTTTGTTGTTTGTTTCAGAAAGCAGAATAGGCTTCATAAGGTAAATTATTGTTTCTACTAGGGTGGCAGAACATAAGGGGGCTTGTTGAGGCCGTCGTTTCTGCAAGAACGTCACTGGTCAAAAGTTTTGTTTACAAGTTAATTTAAGTTTTTATAAGGAACATGCTGCTCGGTAAGGCTCCGTCTGTCTTAGCTGCTTTCATTGTTTGTTCGTTTCGATATTATTCTTTTACAACTTTGTATACTACAGTGGTAGCAGTAAAATGTGTAATGTGTGTGTAATTTTGCGTGCAGAATATTGTACTATTCTATCAATTACACACTTTAAAGAGTAACGCTGGGAGTATAACAAGTTGATATCAGCTGTTTTGTTAGTCTATTTGCTCTGGTAGAGCCTGCAGTCAGTGGCTTAACAGAGATGTAGCTTAACTGCACTTTCAAAATAGGAGTGATGGGCGGTGCTCCTTTAGTTTAAGCTCCATTACAAAATGTTTTGTTTCCCTTTGCTGGAAATATTTCCAAACGGTTATAGTCAGAACGAGAATGAGCTTTATGGCCAAGTAATATTTTACACGTACCAGGAATTTGCTTTGGTGATACGGCGCTATAGACAAAAAACATAACATGACACAAACAAAACAAACGCGAGTTGTACAAGAGTAATAGAAAGGCTAGATTATAATACAACTATTTGCAGAGGAAGAACAACGTGGCAAATATTTACATTTGTGTTGTGCAGACGTATTGCAGTGGGAGAGGATGTTAACCTGACTCTAGTTGTATTGCGCGCAATACAACTTTTCCACCGGAAGGGTCTGGAGCGGCTCGAGGACTGACGTTCTCCTCCTGAGCACGAGACAGACGGTAAGCGAATTCTTGCGTCTGCGCATGTGCGGAACAGTGAAAGGGTAGGAGTCCCGCAATCCTCGGTTATTTACAGTAGAAGGAAATGCACTTTCTGTTTAAATAAAAGCTCTAAGAGATATGCGTTTTTTTGCGTCATTTATCTTTCAGTCGGGTATTTACAGATAAGGAAACCAAGTTACATCAGCGGCTGTAATCCCACATTTTACTTGAGGGCGGGTTGTAAAGGTAAGCGCATTACTTTTTTTTAACGCCAACTTTTTTTTCTAACTTCCGTAACCGTTGCTCCCACTAAGTCGCTTAAACACCAAAACAACACGCTCTTCGATAAACTATTTGACCGGTTAGTGTCGATAAATTACAATTTTAAACGTTTGCTCAGTTGTGTGTTCGACAAATGTGTCAAAAAAGAGAGTATTTTTACCAGCTGTTTGACAGACACGCCGGACTGCACAAAATGTCTTTTTGCTATATGTAAATTTTTGTGCTGGTTATCAGCGCTGATCAAAGACAGTTGACTTTGTCATACTCAACAAGCCGTATGTGTTTCCTCATGACTTCTTCGTCAATTTAGGAGGAAATGGCGTGTGTCTACGGTTGACTACTTGCAGAACCGGTACAATCAACTTGATTTTGATTACACAAGCTGCTCTGTTACTGAGATAATCTCCCCCCTTGCTTAAAAAAAAAGCTCATCTTGAGGCTATACTCACCCCACCAAAACTAACAAACAAACCGCAGCCCGAATTGGTTTTTACACATTAGGCGTAACACAAATTTGCTGTAACCCAAGCCAGTCTGCATTTAATAAGTGTCTAATGCCGGCAATGAAAAGCTGGTAAGTCTATAGCAGTACTGGCTATTTTTTTTCTACTATTGCGCAATAATTGAGCTTGTCAGCAAATGCTGAGCTAAATAACAATGCATAGCACACTCTTTATAAGGATTATTACTGTTATCATATATTATGTATACCACATATTGAATTTTTTATTGCAGAGACTTAAGCAACAGGTTCTAAACGGCAGCTAAATTCAGTTCTTGTTTTCAAGCACCTATTAGACAGAATATTGTACTATTCTATCAATTACAGACTTTAAAGAGTAACGCTGGGAGTATAACAAGTTGATATCAGCTGTTTCGTTAGTCTATTTGCTCTGGTAGAGCCTGCAGTCAGTGGCTTAACAGAGGTGTAGCTTAACAACTGCACTTTCAAAATATTAGTGATGGGCGGTGCTCCTTTAGTTTAAGCTCTATTGCAAAATGTTTCGCTTCCCTTTGCTGGAAATATTTCCAAACGGTTATAGTCAGAATGAGAATGAGCTTTATGGCCAAGTGATATTTTACACGTACCAGGAATTTGCTTTGGTGATAGGGCGCTACAAACAGACAAAATACATAACATGACACAAACAAAACAAACGAGAGTTGTACAAGAGTAATAGAAAGGCTAGATTATAATACAACTATTTGCAGAGGAAGAACAACGTGGCAAATATTTACATTTGTGTTGTGCAGACGTATTGCAGTGGGAGAGGATGTTAACCTGACTCTAGCCAGATGTATTTCGCTCCGCCTAGCTTCACTCACATCCATCTGGGACCTCTCCCATAGGAATTGCCTTTTTTGAAGGCTGGGCCTTATCAAAAATTCTTGCATATGATTGGATAAGCCACTTGTCTGTCATCTTTATCGACGTGCTATTTCAACCACTCACACCGAAGCTAACCCGTGATGCTGTAAGAGCGACGCGGGAAAAAACAAAACTTTAATTTTTTTTTCAATGTGTTTGCGGTTCTAGTGGCACACGTTTTATTGACAGTGAGCTGACAGGAAGAGGGGGGGGAGACAGGCGGCAAAGCGCCGCGGGTCGGAGTCGATCCCGGGCCGACCGCGTCGAGGACTAAAGGCCTCCTAACATGGTTTGCGCTAACCACTCCGCCGCGGGCACGCCCCGGAAAACAAAACTTGCCAAATCCGGTCGGGAGAAGGGTGAAAGCATCGTTTCCACCAACAAAAGCCTTCAGAGCCGTTCTCTGATGTTCTTTTAATGAAACAATATTAGGTAGATTGGACAACACGGAAGAAATAGCAACATCAATGTTAACGCCTGCGTCCTCGATGCGAGCCGCCGTTGCTGTCTGTCTCACGTCACGGTCGCTTGTCCACTACGTCACATCTATGAAACTCCAGCCCTGCGACCTGATTGGGTAGACAATAAAATTGGTTGGAGAAATCACTCTCTATGGGAGATGTCCCAGATGGATGTGAGTGAAGCTAGGCGGAGCGATATCAATCTGGCTAGGGTCAGGTTAAGAGGATGTAGCCTGATAAAGGAAAATTTGAAACAGAAAATGCAATGTTTTTCTTTTAAGCAATAAATAGGGCTAGCTGTGGTTAAAAATTATTAGTATAAAAATACAACTTTATCAAAATCCCTAAGAGTTAGTAATTAAAAAAAAAATAAAAAACCTTGAAATCAGAGTGTTTTACTTTTTGGGGTTGAAATATGCCAGATCAATGGTCTGACCCACAAAATGTATCTATTGACCTAATTCGGATCGGACTAGTGGGCTAAAAAAGTTAAACAAAAGAACAACCTAATAATGATTAAATATTTTTGTGAAAAGTTCACAATGACTGCCCAACATGAAATAGACATAAATAAAGATTTCTATGGATGTCCACTGTTTGGAGGGTGGGTATCACTGCAAGCAAAAGCGTCATTTAACAGATGCAATGCAAAACCCCCAAATGCAAAACTGCATTTAGGAAGAAAAAGCTTTAAAAAGTTAAAAGCTGCTGAATAACAAACAATGGCAGCATCTAGGTCTTTATTCAATCATCTATTAACTGTTGTTACAGCATAGAGCTTATTATTGCACTGACAGCAAGGTGTTCATTGATTGTTTTGTAATTGCTTAAAATATATGCATTATGGAGTATTAATTTGCATGCCATTGCAACGCGTAATGGCAAATAAACTTCAGTTAGCCTCACACTGACCCTAAACACATTGTGTTTAAAGAAAGCTAAAACGCAGCCCACTGTACGCTAAATCGACAATGCTGTTTGTTTTAGTAGCTGCGGCGGTTTTACATTTATCTGTCTTATTGGAAACATTTAAATTTTTCAGTGTGTGACCAGATTTAAAAAAAAAAAAGCTCTATATTACATCTACTCTACCAATAGTTAAAACTCTGGTGCAGTTGAATATATAACCTCCATCAGGTTACGTATGTTTGAAGGTATATTTCTGTGACTCTCTGCAGGGAAAGAGCTGGCCTCGCTCCAGTGATGTCTTCCTTGTGGCCCCTACTGGTCTCTAATGGTACACCTCCTTTAAGCTGCTTCAGCTCCAACCAGAGCACTGTTCTCACAGGACTCGACTTTGGAGGAGTGCCAGTTGTCCTGCTGCTCGACTTCTGCGTTTTCATCGTAGGTTCCCGTCTGCCGGCCTCTTACGTAACTGTGGTTGCTTAGCGTTTAAAAGCTTGTTACCGGAAATATTTTTTTCCTTCATGACTTGCTCTGAATAGCATAACTATTTCGTTACGTGTTTCTTTGTTCTTATAGATAAGTCGACGTCTCTTTGTCTTGATAGCTTTGAGTTATTTTTTTGTCTGTGTTTATAAAAAAGTCACACACACCCTAAATTGTCTGTTTTTTTTGTTTGTTTGTTTTTTTGACACCAACAGGTTTTGCTGCTGCTCTTCTCAGTAATCAGAAAGAAGTTCTGGAACTATGGCCGTTTGGCTCTGGTGGCGGACAATGAAGGGTTAGTTGCTTTTTTCACAGCTGTTAAAACTAGGTGGTGCAGCAAACATACTGATAACAACATGATAATCTAGCATGGCAGCTGAATTTGAACATGGTTTTAGGATAAAATATGACTTAAAAAAATTAACAGTGAACTTTGTGTGGCAGGTTTAACGAATCAGGACATCGGCGTTATGGACGCATGCCATCCACTACGTCCAATGCGGAAAACGCTGATTATGAGTCGGTATGCAAAAAAAAAAAAAAAATCTGTTTCAGAATAAAAAAAATAAACTTAATCTTAAAATGCTGCCACCTTTAGTATTTTTTACAAATGAGTATTTCTGTTCCTATACAGGGATTCTGCTCTTGGCTGCCATACATCCTCAGAATGGAGTGAGTGTTGTTGAGCTTTGTTAATTAATTTCCCTGGATGTCTTGAACTTGAATATGTTTCATGACATGTTACAGAGGCAGAGCATTTGTCCTTTCTTTTACCTGATTTGTGTGTGTTTGTGTTGCAGTGAGGAAAAAATAAAAGAGAAATGTGGCATGGATGCTGTTCACTACCTGTCCTTCCAGCGGTATTTGATAATCCTGCTGGTGGTCCTCACTCTCACCTCCCTGGCAATCATTCTGCCAGTCAACATGTCTGGAAACCTTTTCAGTAGGTCCAACACCACGCACTGCACCCTGCCTCCCAAAGAATATCTTTCATAGGTATTAGAGTTCAACATTGCATGCAAGTGTTCAGCAAAGCGAACTAAATGTGTAAATTAGAGGGAAGTCGATCTGCAGAACTGAAAACACAATAACACCTAGGACATGGGTGGAGGGAATTTTGTCCCTTTGTTGTTTCAAGCTTTTAAAGTATGAAAATAAGCCAACACCCGGGGTTCAGTTCGTACCTGCCTACAGGCAGCGTTGACGCCAAATGATTAAAGATCATTTTTAATGATCTTAAGAAAAAAGTTTTGGGACAGGTTCAAAGCCTGCAAATGCTCGCTCAGCTTTTCTCGTTTGGTACGTGTTCAAAATCTGTCAAATTTCACAAAATCCAATTGGCCCACATGGGTTTAGAGCTACATTTAATGTATATAGGATTTAAAACCTGCAGACAATAATGTGCATGTAAATTATAAGTGAGGTTTGATCGTTTTCATGATTCTTTATTTTTGTAATTTCTCAAAATGCCTAACCAGCAAGAGAAATAAGTTTTATTTAAATGTTTAATGAAATAGGTACAAAATGGATCTAGGTTTAGACTAAAGACCAACACAAATGCAGTGTTTCCCCTAGAAATTTTGTCTTGGATTAATTACATTAATATAGTGCTCTCTCTTTTTTGATTAATATCACAGAATAAAACCTTGTATGAGCAGCCAGCTTCTGTCTCTATTAACCTTTCTTTTGGTCTCTTTATATTTCTGTGTCTATACATACCTGCTGTTTGTCATTCCTACTTTTTGTAGGAATGAAAATGTCTTTAAAAGATTTTCATTTGAAAGAGATTAAATTAAAATGAAAAGCTTTTTACAATCTACATTTGATGTATATTTTTGAGCGTAACCTTATCCAATTTTAATTTTATTACATTTGAGATCTATTTCTGATCCATTAATTGGGTCTATCTAGTTACAAAGACGTGTTTTTCAAGAACTAAGCCGCCATCTTATTTCATAGATGGACTCAGGTAGGTGGATCTTTGTTTCCGACACAAAGACTTTTGGTGATTTGCGACAGTCAAAGCAAATGGTACTTTTGTAGGACATCTGAAAATGACCATAGAGCCGCTTACTTGTTGAGAACGTGCTGTATTGAGCTTTAATGTTTATAACAGTCGAGTTTAAACAGACATGATCGCCATCACATTTGTATTAGGTAAACTTTCTCGGTATATTAACGTAATTGGGGCAAAACCTGAAATAAACGCATTGATCCCTGTTGTATCCCGCTCTCCTGTCACAAGCGATACCAATTCTGACAGGATAGATTCTTGGTCTCTCTTTAATAAACGTCCCGTGTTCTCCCATCAGAACAGCCTCCACTGATGACTTCATGGCCAGCAGACGCTCAGTGCTCTCGACTCCGTGGGAGTTTTTAGTGCAGCCATCCTCAGAAATCGGGCTTGTTTACAAAACGCAGAAATATTTACCAAGGCAGGTAGAAATAAATCGCGACTCTCACCGTTCTCTCTCCTGGCGAGAGTGTGAGGGTGTGGTTGTAGCACCGGGCACCGCACAGACTATCAGCGCACATTTTAAACTTCATAGTTGCACTAATTGGCTACATTTCTTGTGACAAACTCCTACATTTCCCTCAGCAGACACCTGTCGGTTCGTGGTGCAGAGAAGCCGACGTCGCAGGTGTTTGCAAGTCGAAACCGGCTCAATGAGAAGACTTCTTCCCACCGAGCAGTTTATAGTGTGACGTCATGTACGCGCTCGTAAAATTGAGCTCTTTATGTCTGCCTTATTATGTGGAAGCCTTGAGACAGCAAAATCTGGCGCTGTTTAGAAAGGGTAATTTTAATAAAATTAAAAGTGAACACAAACAGACGTATAATAATTTACGACATGCCATGACTTTCTTGGGGAGGCGGGCAACTTTGTTGGCGGGGCGGGGTGCCCCCTTGTAGAACAATAGGGGAAACACTGCAGATGTATGTATTGGGGGTTATGAACAGGCAAAGAGCTAAATTGATGAGAATCCGGCGCTACTGCTTGGAAGATACACAACAACACAGAATGAAACCTAAAAGGAGAACAGAAAATAACTCTGTGGCCGAAGGCATATATTCAAGCCAATAACATCCCAGCCACATCAACAGCATAATGGGAGACAAGAATTTTCAGAAAAAGTTAAACATTTTCAATGAAACAATAACTTAAGGGGGAAAAAAGTCAAACTACACCAAAAAATATATATTTTTTGCATTAAGATCTATAAAAATATTTTTATTGTTTGACAAAATAATCGTATGACTTCTTTCTTTAAGGAAATGATCCTCAGAGTTTCGGAAGGACAACTATTGCAAATCTTTCCACTCAGTAAGTATGAATGGAGATGAATAATCCATCACTATGTGGTCTGCTGGGGGAGCGGTATACGGTGCAGTGTCACGGTTCTTCATGGCTCCTACCGTTTGTGATTCTAGAAACAATCTGTTATGGCTCCACACTGTGTTTGCCATTATCTACCTGTGCCTGACGGTTCTGTTTCTGCGATTGCACACGTCCCAAATGCAAGGCATGCCCAGAGAAAGAGTGAGTCTCCTGTTTAATAGCTACACTAAACAATCTATGTGAGGTTTTTCATCACGTGTCTTTGGCCTCATTGTTTGTGTAGGCCAGAAACACCCTGTTCGTGTGTTCGATACCCAAAAGAGCAACAGAGGAACAAGTAAAAACTCACTTCACGTATGTAGGAGGACTTTTTTTTTTTTTTTTTTTTGAAGCAGCGATTTTAATCGTTGTGATTACCGAATTCCTCATCTGCTGCTGTGTTTGTCTATAGGGAGGCATATCCTTCTTGCCAAGTGTGCGCAGTGACGCTGGGCTACAATGTGGCCAAACTCATGTACCTTGATAAGGAAAGGTAAGACTTTAGAAGTGGCTGGCAGATGGTTATTTTTGCATGAATCATATTTTTCTCTTTAGTACTGTTATTGTTATTTATGTTAGCAGTCTAGCACATAATTTTAATGCATGGTTCAATCGTCCTATCAAATATAGTCGTCTCCTGATGAGACGATTTTGCATGGACCACGCAAAGGTGTCTTCATGAAGGCTCCAAATGGCTGTCAATACTACAAAAACCTAGCTGACAATATTCTCATCAACATCAACATCGTGAAATTGCATTCTCACACAATACAGCGTATTTCCTCCCAACTTTTTTTTTTTTCCCACATGACACTCAGCTGTCTATTATCAGTGGACTATTCCATACCTCTCTGAATGCTAAAGACGCTCTGTGGAAAAACACGACGGCTGTCAGTCCGAAGGGAGTGGCTGTGTTTCTGTGTTGTGTTTGGAGGCGGTAAATAATGATTTAAGGCTTTTAAAGTCTGAGAAAAGTGTTAACATATTTGCTGAATGTATAAGAGGTTAAACACACCCCCAGAGAGGGGATATCCAGTCTGAAAGTAAAGCGGTTAATGAATGGTTAGTTTAGCTTTACTTTTAAGCGAGAATCCACTGTCTGTGCTTATGTTGTTGTTTTTACGACCCAGGGTGCGAGCTGGGAAAAACCTGCGGTATTACGAGCGTGTCCTGGACAAGACCGGCGTGCGTGAGCTGATCACCCCTCGTTTATGTGGCCACCTCTGCTGCTGCCCCAGCTGTGAAAAGGTGAGCTGAATCAAGGATCCGACTCAGTTGAGGACAAACATTCCCCAAGAAAAACTCTCAATCCAATGTACATCATTTTAAAGCACAATTAAATAAGATATTACTCTTTGTCAGCATTACATCATCTACGTTAGTATTTTGATTATGCTGCACTTATGTTATTCACCAGTAACATTCAGGACACCACAGTCTCTGGTTTTGATGACAGCAGCAGGTATTTTGTTCCAGCAGAAGTTTCTGCTGGGCAGCTTTAACATGCTGCTCCAACACAGGATTAAATAGCTGAAAAAACAACTTCAGGGATGCCGCATGACTCTGTGGAGGAGGAGGCAACATATACAGAGGTCCTTGATATGGCTGACTGATTAGTTTCATTTAAAGCATGCCTTCCCTCTCTCTCTCTCTAGCTCTCTTGCTCTCTCTTCTGTTCTTCTTGTGAAGCAGCTATGAATAAAGGCTCATGCATCTATAATGTTAAATAAAGTCACACGTTGCTTCTGTCGACCATGTCTTTGTCCAGAGAAGTTTGCTGAAGTGCTGGCCGAATGCTAACCTGTCTGCTCTCCGTTGTAATGGGGCCTGATTTGACCGAGACAAAACTGGTTGTTCTCCTGCTTCATGAACTTAGAGCTTTGCTAAACATTAGAAAATTTTATGACCAGTGCTTCAGCAGCTCTCTCGGGATATCAGGGTTTCTAGCCAGTCTTGGGTAGTCTAATTTTACAGGGTAAGTGTGAAAAAAATTAAATTGAGTTTGGAAAAAATGTCTGTTCTTCCAAAAAATTTTCCCCCACTTCAATTTTCTAAAGGACAAACGTTCCAAAATGTATCTAATAATAAATAAATGTAGCTGAGTTTATGTTAATTTACATTTAAATTATATCCTTTAATCTTTGAAGGCCCAAATGTTCACAAACTATACTTTAAATAATCTGCATTTTTGGTGAAGGATACACCAGATTTACGGTTCCTTACAAGTAAAGGGGGTTATGATTTTTCAAAGCATTATAAAACTTTCTAGTTTTGTTTATGATCAGATGCCAAAAAAGCCATGAAATGATCCTATAGCATTCATGGTTCATATTTTTTCAAATGACCAAGCTTTTTCTAAAACTCCAGAAAAAAAAGGAATGCTACCAATGCAGCATCTCATTTAGGGATGTCCCAATACCTGTTTTTCCCAGAACGAATACAAGTACGAGTACTTCCGTTTAGACACCTGCTGATACCAAGTACCGATACTGAGTACTTGATAAAGTGGTACTTATAGATCACAAATAATGTAACTATATCATTGACCACTGAAGGCGATATATTTGGTTAGAGCTTCAGTTATCTTTTCTCCTTATTTTCTATTTTGGACAGTCAGCAAACAACCTGTTGGTGTACAGCACCATTACCTGGTATAGAGTGACATCTAGCCTTTGAGTTGCAGCCCCGCCCAGGAGGAAAATCAAGCACAGAATTGGTATCGGTTCAGAGTATCAGGTTGCTTTTACAAGTATGAGTACTTGACCCTTTTATCGGGTCCGATACCAGTATCGGTATTAGGCCACCACTACTCTAATTTATTATGAATATATTTGTAAAGGATGAAAACCCCTTAGGAGAAACCCACAATCTATACATAAACAAAATAATGAGCACAAATAGGCTGTGATATTTAAAAAATACCGGCTGTGCATATTACTGGGGGTGCAGCTGATGTGTACAACATCACAAATATGACGTTTCATCAGGGACTCTGATAACAATAGTGTAAAAATGCCTTGATTGGGACAATTACCTGATACCTGGGATTGCAAGGTCATTTGCATTTTAAAATAACCTATAGAAAGATAGTTTCCTGCAATAATAATAATAAAAAAGATCATCATTACAAACAGAAATGAAAACAAAAACAAAATTGTTTTACCTTCACATTTGTTTTCTCTCAGGTTGATGCCATAGAATATTACAGGCATAAAGAAAAGCTGCTGCTGGAAGACATGAGACGGCATGCAGAAGTACCACAGGAGCCTCTGGGCATCGCTTTTGTCACAATGCAGAATGAGGCAATGGCAAAGTAGTGAGTATCAGTTCTTCAGTCAGTGTTTGCAATAACCAACTTGTTTATAAAAAGCCTTGAAAAAGCGTTTTGCTATGTTACAAACACAAACTTCAAGTAGTGCTAGTAGTATAATGGAAATAATATATGGTTTATAAACTTGTTTTTACGTATAAACATCTGAAAATGTGTGCTTTTGTAGTCTTTTAGTTCTGTTTTGTAGTCTGTAAGGGTAATTCTCTAGCAGCTTCGTACCTCTGCAGATACACATTTGTTCGTTTGTGAACAGCAGTTTTTCAAGTCTTTCCGCAGATTCTTAGTTAGATTAAATATAGACTTTGGGCCATTTTAAAAGGCGTGCTCTTTTAAATGAACCGGTCTATTGTTGCTCAGGCTTTATGTTTAGGGACATTGTCTTGCTGGAAGGGGAACTTCCTTATCGGTGGTATTGAAGGACAGCCCACAGCACGATGGTGTCACCGCCATGCCTCACAGTGGGCAGTGTTGGTTTTCTGCCACATACTGTTTTACTTGTAGGCCAAAGATTTTAATTTTGATCTCATCTGACCAGTGCACCTTCTTCCAAACGTTCTCTGTCTCACTTCTGTGGCTTGTGGCAAAATTGAAAAGGGAGTTGTAAAGGTTTTCTTTTAACATTGGCCTTCTTCTTGGAGCACATGACTAATAGATGTCATGTGAACGGATTCTGCTACCTGAGCCACGGATCTCTGCAGCGGCTCTACTTTGCCAGCCAGGTCGTTTAGGTGGACAGTGATTTCCTGGTGGTTTTGGAGTGTTGCCAGAGGGCAGATTAAACAGAGCTGTGTGAGATGCTCAAAGCTCAGGATATTGTTTTATAAACTAACCCTGGTTTAGTCGTCATCACATCTTAATCTGTGACCTGTCTGTTTGTGCGTGTGTTGTTCTTTAACAACCCACTGAGGTCACCACAGAACAGCTGTGTTTTTACTGAGATTACATCATGCAGAGATGGACTCTAAAGTATCTAGGTAACTTTTAAAAGCAAAAAGGTTGCACTGGAATTAATGTATGACTATCACAGTAAAATGTCTATACACACATGCCCCACTTTTCAGATATTGCTCTAGTTTGTGATGGTTTATTAAATCAGATTAAAAGCAAAACACATTGAAGTAATTCTAGGGGTATGAATACTTCTATAATGCACTGTAGTGCACCTTGTTAAAATGTGACTACAAACAATTAACATATACATTAATTTAAACACAAATGCGTAGATATTTACAGGGCCGTTCAACTGTAATATATCTGTCATAAGCGCAAAAATGAAGATTATCTAGGTGACGGTTTTTAGAAGCAGTAGTCTAGTTTTGGCATTAACAGAATCATCCTCTTCCTGGTCTTATAAATCTCAAATTCACAGTCACTGCATACGTTTTTTTATTGAAAGGTCTCTGCCGCCATCGGCGTGAAAGCATGGCTAACTCCTGTGTAATTCGCTGTAGCATCCTAAAAGACTTCAATGCAATCGATTGCGGAGGGGCAACGTACTGCTGCGGGAAGGAGCCTCAGCCGTCGTCTGTCAGCAGAGATCTGAAGGTGAAGAAGTGGCGGGTCAGCTTCGCTCCACATCCTAAAAGCGTGTACTGGTAAGACCAGAAACAGCAACCCTCCACAAACTCTGTGTTCCCTGTAGATCTTAGCAGGAAGTTAAGCAGATCTGCTGGAACAGGAATGGAAGCTAGTTTTCAAAATGTCTTTAAATTAGATTAGGTAAAACCATGTGTTTGTTTTTTATAGTGAAAAATACAACAGAAAAGAGGGGTGTTTAATTTAAACATACATTTACAACACTTAATTGTTTTAAACAACAATCCCTATTATCACCAAATGCACACGGACACACAGTTCGATTTGATGTCACTAAAAGATTGAAAACATCCTCATATTCAGCTCGCATACAATAATCTCTGAAGATTTTTTTTTTTCTTTGAGTGTAACTTCCTTGTTTTGCTTTCCATGACCATCAGGGAGAACCTTTCGGTGCGCGGTTTCTGCTGGGTCATCCGCTGGGTGGGAATAAACCTCCTCCTGTTTATCCTGCTCACCTTCCTGACGACTCCCACCATCATCATTAACGTCATGGACAAGTTCAACGTCACCAGCCCAATCCACAATCTTAACGTGAGTTCTGAACATTCAAAAGCACATAAAGCTATCAGGGTTTCGTTTTCAGTGACCTGTAAAAATCTTTTTTTCCGTCCAGAGCCCTATCATTAGCCAGTTCTTCCCAACTCTTCTGCTTTGGTCTTTTTCTGCATTGCTGCCTACGATAGTGTACTACTCTACGCTTGGAGAGGCACACTGGAGCAGGTATTACAAACACATTACCCACTGTTGGTAGATGCATTGAATAGTTTCTGCTGACAGGGGTAAATTGTTTTATTTCACTACCCTCTGGGTCCTAGGTCCAGTGAGCAGCTGAGCATGATGCGCAAGTTGTACTTCTTCCTGATCTTCATGGTACTTATTCTTCCCTCGCTGGGACTCACCAGGTAATTCAGGCCAAGCAACGGCCTATTAGCGAAGTAACTAGGCTTAAAGTGGCAGAATCACTTTGCTATTATTTTTTATTGTGAGTGGGAAAAAGAAAACTGTTAAGAAAAGAGGAATAGTTTCATTTTCTGTCATATTAATATGTAACTTTTTATAGTGGATTTAAAATGTGTACTTAAAACTGTAGGAGAGCGTACTTTTTCCTTTCATGCCCCATCTTTGGAACAATCTCCCTCTAGACATTTGGCAGGCATGTTCTGTGGAGGTTTTTAAAGCCAAGCTATCTTACCTTATCTTATGCAGCCTAAGTTGATGCCTAAACTACATTGTTTTAATATTGGTTTTTGCATTTTTTTATGGTTTTACCTCTTTTTTAACTATATTGTTTCATGTCTTGTTTTACAATTTTTATCACCTGCTTTTAAGCACTTTGATTGAAAGCACTTTATTAAAAAAAAAAGATTATTATTATTATTATTATTATTATTATTATTATTATTATTATTATTATTATTATTATTATTATTATTATTATTACTTTTCCATGCCTTGCAAAAGTATCCAGACCACTTGGACTTTTTCATACTTTGGTGCATTGCAGCCCAAAACTTCAATGTATATTATTTGGATTTTATGTGCTGGACCAACATAAAGTAGTACAATATTGTAAAGTGAAACAAAAAGGATAAACAGTTTTGATTTTCATTTCATATTCGTTAAAGTATAGTGTGCAATGCTGCATATCACCCTGAACATACCACCGCCATTGGGAAGCATGGAGGTGGCAGCATATTGCTGTGGAGTTTAGGGATAGACAATATGGACTTGAATGTTTTAAATTATGTTTAATAGTATTTAAAAATAGTTACACTGGAAAGTATTTAGAAAATCTTTTTTGCAGTAGATCTGTGACTGAGCTGAGTTGAAGGGAACTAATCGTACAAGAACACCTGTTAGTCTGCAAAGACGGAAGCACAGGTTCACCTTCCAGCAGAACAGCCACGCCACACATGCAGCTGGTGCTGCAGTGAAATGGTTTAGGGAAGAATATTGATGTGCTGCAATGGCCTAGTCAAAGACCAGACCTAAATCACACTGAAAATCTGTGGCAAGAATTCTTTTTCAAAGATTATCTCCATCTAACCTAACTTGAGCTATTTTGCGAAGAAGAATGGGTCTTAATTTTAGTCTGTGTAGCAAAGCCAGTAGAGAGATACTGTAAAATATTTGCAGCTGTAATGGCAGTGAATGACGGTTCCTCAGGGTATTGACTGACGGGAGCTGAATGCAAATAAAGCCTTTCTAGATGCTGATTCGTAAAGCTCTGAAAACTCAATTTTCCTTTAAATTTACATCTGGCTATTACTTTATGGTATGATGCAGAAAATCTCAAGGAACTATAGTAACGTTTGTGGTTGCAGTATGACAAAATGTGAAAAAAAGTTGCATGAATTACTTTGCAAGGTACTATTTTCCAAACCTTAGATGAGTGTGCAACATTCTACAATTGAGAAGAAATAACTTTAAGAAAATTGTCTTTTATGGGAAATCCTGGTGTAGTTTTCATATTACTTTGTTAATGATAGTTAATATGTGTTGTGCACTTCCTTCGGACATACTGACTGTTTTATTTTTACATACATATATTAACCAGCTGCATATCAGATAAGATAAGTGGATTGTTTAGCATTTGGCATTGCTAGCCTTAAGTAACTAAGTTATGTCTCTTTTTCCTTGTAGCCTTGCATGGTTTTTCCGCTGGCTGTTTGATAAAACATTTATAGATCAAGGGAAAACAAGATTTGAGTGAGTATTTTTCAATTGATTGTTTTATGGCTGATTTAACAGTAGAAAGACATGCACAAATATAATAAAATTACATTTTTTTTAAATTAAGATTAAGTGAAATGGAGGTATTTGTAGGTTTGTGTTCATTTTAGGTTTTACCTAACTCAAGCAATCCTTTTCAGATTCAGGTTTCTATTGATGTTCCTCTTGGGGACAAAATGTATACATTCATTCACAAGTTATCAGTCATCATGTTGATGGTCCCTTTTCCGTTTTCTCTTTAAATTACTCCTCAAGGTGTGTGTTTTTACCGGATCAAGGGGCGTTTTTCGTGAACTACGTGATCGCGGCCGGCCTGGTTGGCTCTGGGATGGAGTTATTGCGGTTGCCAGGGTTGCTGCTTTACGCCATACGTTTGATGGTTGCTCGCTCTGCAGCAGAAAGAAAATATGTACAACAGGTTTGTAATGCCATTTCATGCTGTGCCTCTTTTTGTTTATTCATATTTTATTAGTTATTCTAATACGTTATGCTAAATCACAACCAAATTTAGACAACAGTGTCTTAAAAGGATTCAGAAAGCTTTGGCCTTTTATTTCACATTTTAGGCTAGTTTAAAATAAGATATGTTGTCACCTGTGGTGTGTAAGGAATATATTAACAGCTTCAATGAAAAGTAAACTTTGATTTTTCTCTTTTCACAGCATCAAGCGTATGAGTTTGAATACGGAGCGATGTACGGTTGGAGTCTGTGTGTGTTTACTGTCATCATGGCTTACAGCATCATTTGCCCCATCATTGTGCCATTTGGTAAGGAGCTAAATAGTTAGCGTCCAATGTCATCGTTATTCTGACTGATTCCAAGTAACATGAGTGTTTGTGTAATTTTGTAACTTTGTGTTTGATTCAATTAGGGCTCCTTTACATGTTGCTCAAGCACCTGGTGGACAGACACAACCTGTTCTTTGCATACCTACCTACTCGCCTTGACCGCAAAGTCCACCTTGGAGCTGTTGATCAAGCTCTAGCGGCGCCGATCATCTGCCTGATATGGCTTTACTTCTTCTCCGTCCTGAGAGGAGGTGAGAAATAAGTGTTAGCACAAGGTTCAGCGTATTTTATTGGGATCTTATGTGACAGACCAACACAAAGTTGCACATACTTGTGAATTTGAAGGAAAAATATATTTGTTTACAGTTTGAAAAGCATGACATACATTTTTATTCAGCACCTCTAATTCAATATTTTGTTTAATCAAATTCTGCTGTAACTGCAGCTGCAAGTCTTTTGAGATATGTCTATCAAATGTATCTAGAGACTGAAATGCTTCCCATTGTTCTGGTCAAATAGGTCAGGCTTTGTCAGATTGGATGTAAAGCACCCATCACCATCAATTTTCAAGTCTTGTTACAGATTCATAGTAGGTTGTTTTAGGTCTAGACTGTGACTGAACCAACCTAACAGATAAATATGCTTTGATCTAGACCTTTAAATTGTACATCCCTGGGTTTAGTTTTATTGTCCAGCTCAAAGGTCAACTTCCATCCTGGTCTCAAAGTCTTTTGCTGCTTTAAAAATGTTTTGTCCAGTATTGTGTTTGTTTTAGCTCCATCCACATTCCCAAGATCTTTGACCAGCTTTCCTACTTCTACTCCATAAAAGCCTTCCCACAGCAGTATACCACCACCATAATGTTTTACAATGGGGGTTGTCTGTTCAGGATTAGATCTCCTATAAATCAACATTTTGCATGTTGTGCAAAAAGTTACATTTTGGCTTAATTCGACTAAAACATCGTATCCTTGCATGACTTTTGCCAACCTGCAAATGTGGCGATCTGCCAGTTTAAGTGGACGGCCATGTTTCCATAGATTCGTTTCACTGGCCGCTGGCCCAGTGCCTCAAGGCACGCTGTCCTGCGTGTTTTAGATGTGCCTCTGCTTTAGCATCTGATTCTGATGATTGATCTTCAGCAGAAGTCTGTTAATCAGCCATCAGCTAAAATCAGGTGTGCTGAAGCAGAGACAAACATCTAAAACATGCAGGGCCGTGTGCCACCAGGGCTGAAAAACACTTGGCTAGCCAGCATTTAGCGTTTTTACTGAAGAGAGACAAAATTACACACAGATAAACTTAATTTACTAAAAACGTGTGTTTCTGAAATGGTTGGATTTTTATTTTAAAGTAAAGGGACCTTAAATTAAAAAAATGCAAGCTGGTTTTCATATTTTTATTAGGCGTTCTGATTTTTAAGACACTGAACACTGCAATGCATTTAAAAGTTGGATGTGTTGAAATCTTGTTTTGTGATTTAGTGTTCTTTAAACCCTAAGGGGTCGTTTTTAAACTGAGGTCATGTTGATAATTCTACTTAAGTGCTGATATTTTATGGTGAACTCCTAAAAAGAAAGAAAAGCCCAGATAAGATGCGTCCCTCAGCAGCCAAAGTTCACAATAAGAATTCCTCCACGTGACGCATAACCAACACTAAAGACTTGTAAACAATATGTAACCTACTTGTTCCTTCACAGATTAAACAATGTGTTCCCGTACTGCATGTCTCTTACTGGCAAAGGTGTGAAAAGCAGGTTTAGTGTGGCAGCAATTTGAGTTTGAAATTGGAGTCTGAAGTTTTCACTCTGTGGGATAACAAGCAAGGATGTGTGGCCTCTAATCTTGTTTTTTTTTAAAGAAAAAACAATTCCAAGGTGCTGATTAAAGCTTTAAATCCAAAGTTCAAGTTAGTCAAAATATCAGTTTATTGAGGGTTTATATCTTCTTCAAAATGCTGCCTTTCACAGGCCTCGGTGAGGAGTACAAAACATTCTGCATATTTTAAAGATCAGGAAGTCCCTATTCCTACAGTGACGGTAAAAGAAGAAAATTTTTTTCCAACGGATATAATGAGTTTCCATACATACCACTGTGTTGTGCAACATATCATTTGACTTTAATAAAGGTTGGTCTTTTTGACAGCTCACCTGTCTAGCTAGAAGGAAAGTTACCCTCTGTAATTTACTGTGATATTCCTTTTTCTTGTGCTGAGAATAAGTATCAGCAATAACTAAGGAATGATTTACTGTTGGTCTCACATGTGTTATTGCGGGCATATATTTTGCTGTTGTAAAAGCTGTAGTACTGCAAGTGTTGGGGGAAAAAAATCAAGGATTGTCTTATCCAAGCAGCTGTAAGCAACAAACACAACCAACAGGGCCGTAAGCTGTCAAACCTGTTCCCTTGTCAGTAAGGAGTCAGTCCTACGTCATGATATAATCGTTTGTTTTACCCACCCTGTTGTTGTTTACTCTTGGCAATTAGTCATGTTATTTATGAAAGAACTTGTAAAACTCATGTATCATCATAAAGTGTGTAGGGATGAGTACATAATTTGGTACTTTTATAGGTACCAAATAAATTATTTAATGAGGTTCATTTGTAGATCCAAACAAGTTTATCTATTGAGAAATAAATGTGTTAATTTGACAAATTTGGAGACTTTATTAATAAACTAACATTTCTTACTACATAAGCACATAAAAGTACCTTTAAGTACCGGCATCAACTCCCAGGTACCAGGTATTGGTACCGTATAAGTCCAGATATGAAAGTTATCCATCCCTAATAGTGCATTTAAACTATGGCCCGCTGTTTAAAAACATTGTTTGGTCTTTCAGGTCCTTCAGGTTTCAAGACCCCTTTGTCTATATTCACCCTAGCCGTCCTGTGTTTCACCATCTTCATCTGTTTGGGCTTCACGTGCTTCGGCAACTTTAAGTACCTCAGTCCACATAACTATGCGGTGAGTCCCCCCCAACACACAAACACACACACACACACCTGGGTTTGAGTGTGCTGTTGCTTTGCCATCATCCCTCACGCTGACCATTTTGTTTGTTTTCCTTTTCAGGTCAAAGAGGAGGACGAGGATACAGTAGAGGGAGTGGAAGAAAATTCTAAGGTGGTGTACTTCAGACTGTTCTTTTAAAAGAAAAACAAATTCCATCGTGTCAGTGAGGATCATACATGTTGAGAACATGTTTCACGTTGACCTGAAATTAACCTCGTGGCTTGTTTGCTGAGCCTATCGGTCATGTTTCTGGTGTTAGTTGTTAACTAAGAGACCACTATCATCATGACTGAATGTTTCTGTTTGAACTGTTTAAAGACAACACAACAAAAAAAAGGAGATTAGTTGTAGGATAGACAAAAACGGGGGACTCTACCAAAGTCCTTTTAAATCATAATTAGGCTAGGGCTGGGCGATATGGCTTAAAAATAAAATCTCCGATTTTATTATACCAAATCCAATTAATTGATTTTTTTCCCCCTCATTTTAGTTGCACAATAAGAAAAGTTAATTATTTTGAATACCTCCTTTTATGTCAAGCATTTTGTCTCGGAGTTGACCTGAATTCAAAGCACAACTAAATACAAGCTGTGAAACATGCTTTTAACACAAGATGGCGGCCCTGCCATTGTAAACAATGAAAATATATCTAAATGTTTGCTGCTAGTGATACATAATGAGCTAATAACAGGCTTCACTTGTCTAACTTCAAACTAACTTAAAAAAAAATAAGTCAATTTAAAAAAGGGCCTTGTATTATGGTAAAAAAAAAGTTTCTTCTTCTTTAATATTTTGACAGTATATTTTCCTAAACATATATTCAGCATTGCATGCTATTCTCTTCATGGAAGTCCAATGAGTGCATTGGCAAAATAAAATCTAGATTTTCCAAAAATGAAATCTTAAAAAATTGTTAATCGATTAAATCAATTTTATTGCCCAGCCCTAGATTAGGCTCTGTTGATACAACTCAGCTGGACAAGTCCTGTGTGCCACAAAGCTGGTTAGAACGTCTAAAAAAAAAAAAAAGAATTATAATATATACTATATTGTTGGAACATAAGTTCAAACACAACACATTTGCAGTTCCCATTTATTTTTATTTTCTTTACAACCTTTGCTGTGCACTGCAAAAAACAAAACAAAAGACCCATCTTGTTTTAAACTTTCTACCGTATTTTTCGGACATAAAGCACACCAGATTATAAAGCACACCAGATTATAAATTGGCAGTAAATATTCTCCCCAAGTGTGTAATATCACTCCGCCCCTTCACTTACACAGCTCTCTTCAGAGAGGGAGAGCTTTCTGTAGTTGGACTACACTGCCCTGTTTCTAACATAAGGCCAAAATAAACGTAACTTTTATATTGAATTAACTTACTAGGTTTATTATTGTAGGGGTGTACTCCGGACGAGGGTAAAGGCTCCCACATACTCAGGTGTACTGTGTGCATAGTGTGAGCTTGGTGGACTCCATGCTGACTCTCCGCGGACGTTTTACCCTTCATAGTCGAGTGTACTGTTACCTACATTTCTTGTGGCAAAATCCTACAAATCCCACACTTTCTGCCAGTGAGACGAAGCGGTGGAACGGGTGGTAAAATGTGTGATTAGCTAGCTGAGCACCTGGAGCCGTTTCTTTTCCAGTAGACCCCCACCTGTCAGTGAGAACAGAGAGGGACTGTGATGCTGCGCGTCCTTGGAACCGCCTGCTCTGAGCAGCTCAGTGTATCAAGCATAGCAGTTTCATTGCTAACCAGTCGTACTTACACATTTTAACAGATTTATGAGCATATTGTACCACATAAAATCGGTCAGTAATCATATATAAGGTGCGCCCGATTATAAACGCCATCAATTTTTTTGAAAAATTAAGGATTTTAAGTGAGCTTTATAATCCAAAAAATACAGTATTTATTGCTTTGACTGTACATATGGGCAAGTTTAGGCAACGTTTTTGTAGCCATTTCTGGACTTGAATGCTGTGACATTTTTTCATTCCTGTTTTGAAGAGGGCTTAAGAGAAATGGGCCTCTGTGTCAAGTTAGATTTATTTTAAAACCCTAATTCAGTTAAAAACCCTGACAAAATTGTCAATCATGTAAGTTAAAGACAACATCTGTGCTTTCATATGGACTATTTAACCTGTGAAGGTCAGAGAGCAGAGTTAGAAGTGACAGAATGCATTACAAGCTACAACTTATTTCATCTGCAAACTCTCACCGCCTGCAGCAGGCCTCGCGCCGACATGCTCACACAGCAGTCACCACGCTCTTACTTTTAGGGGTTAATCGTGTCACTCTTTGCCTAAAGAAGTTAAAATTTGCCTTAAACATTTGCCAGTTTAAAACTTTATTTCACTTTCAATTAAGTGATGCCAGGGAGAACGGCTCACAGTTTCAGTTCATCATGTAAAAAAACTAGCATTGTTACATGCAACGTTCTAAAATAAAGTAATTGCCACTTATGACCCCTCTAGTTTGAACCTGATAAAAGATAAATGTACTTTAAAGCTTTTTTACACAATGTTTTAAAACAATCACGAAAAGTACTGTATATATTTACACTTGTCCCACTCCTGTTGCTGCTTACTTGCAGGTTTACCTTCCCAGAGTGCTTGATACCCAATCACCAGCCAGTACCACAAAGGAACCCAAACATCAACAGTCTTATGGCTCCTTAGAAGACAGCATTCCCGAGGGCTTCAGCCCAGTGGAGAGCACCATGACAGATGCGTAACTTCACGGGATCTTCTGAGTCACACCGTAGAAACAAAGATGCCTGTAATTCCCCAGAGTCCTACATCCCTCTTGGATCTCACCACAGACTGTCCCAGTGACGTTCGCTGTACAAACAACAATCCAATGTTCTTACCGTCTGCTGTGATTAATTGCATGGACACTGTTGGTTTTAAAGTGCTGGTTTATTAGAAAGAAAATGTTGTTAGGGGTTTTATTTAATACTTGACTGATTATTTTTGCACCTGAGCGCCATAGGTCGCTCACATCCTGTTTGAGACCTTTTGGGAGAGGCCCAAATTTTTTACATTTTGACAAAAACTGCCGTTCAGAACAAGAAAAAAAAAAAAGGAAAGAACACAGTCCTTGCTACTTGCACATTTTAAACCTGCAACATAGTACCAAAGAGCTGGATGAGCACAAGTAAATAGTTTTGCCCTTCAATGGAAGGATTTTGTACTGCACTTTTTCAATCTTTTATGTTTGCTAAAATGATTGTTGTTTTTGTATAATTACTGAGACAAGGAAGCAAAGTCTTTTACATTTTCCAAGTATGCCATAAGGTTTGCAAGTTAACGTTTTGTTGCAGCAATGCATCACTTTTCTATTTAAAGGTAAAAAGCCATATTTTACATTTTAAAGAAGGAATGATTCTTTTACCCAGAGGAATGTTTAGCTGCAATGAATGTGATTGTTTTTTTTTTTATGTTTGTTGAAGGATCTCTTCAGACTTGCGTTTGCATTCGGTGAAGGAGTTCAGTGTTAGCATTTTATTCCATTTTAAACTCAAGGAACAACATAATGCGTTATGTGCTTGTCTTGTCACTGGGGGGCACTGGTGGGCTGTAGTAAAAATGTGTGTCCTCTGAAATATTCATAAAGCTGTAACAAAAAGGTCAAACCCACAATGTTGCATTGAGCATTTCTAACTTATTCTGACACTGGTATGAGCCAGTGTACTGAGTGACAACCATGCCAGCTCCACCTCCTCACCTGATCTCTTACAATTGCTTCCTTTTCTGTTCCCCTTCCTTTTTTCCGACCCTCACTTTCTCCTGGCCTTTCCCCTTTCTCACCACAGTACCTGCCTCAGCGGGGAAACACCAGTGTTGTTAAATAAAGGCCCGTCACAGAGGGGGCCGCAGCGATTAGCACAGTTGTTTAAAACAGGTAATGAAGTGCTGCACTATTACGTCGAGGTTGGTCGCCGTGGTGAAAGGAAAGGTTTGGACGAGGCTCGCCGTAATCTAATGGAGCCTTGCAGTAGCTCTAGGAGAACAAAAGCCAGTTCAGAAGCGGCAACAGTTGAAGAGGTTTTCAGTTGCTTAGAGAAAAACGACCGCTTGTTCACTCACTTTGCCGTGTCGGTGTCCACACACTCCTGTACAGCCTTTCAGACTTAAAGCTAAAACACAAGTCTGGTCATTAAATCAGTGGTAACTTTTTGTTACAAATCTGTGGGTGGAAGAAGTTTAAAAAGTTTCAATTTAGTAAAAATCTGAAAGCACACGTTTCTTTCTTTTACCCTGATAGTCAACATTTCACTTTTTTACTCTCTGGGCGATTAAGGCTCACCATCCAGAGTGCCATTTCATCTGGGGGCGACGCTCCCAAAAAACAAACAAAACAAAAAAACAGGAAGTCAGAACAAGTTGTATATTATTTCTTGCATGTCCGGAAAAATCCAGGATTTGATTTATGGGTTTTTACTCTTTTTACGCTTAATATCATTGTCATTTGTAGATTCAAGAAATAGTTTGTGAAACGACAAAATAGATAATTATCAATACTTTTTGTTTTTACATCAATATCACTTTAGATTTAGATAAACGTGAAAACTACAATACATAAACAGCTCAATTCTTGACTTAGTTATTTTATACTGATTGTATATTTAAAAAGAAGCTCTATTGTTGTGTACCCTTTTGCTAAAATGGAAATTAGGCAGAGAAGGGAGAGCTGGCCAAAAAACAAACAAAACAAAAAAACAGGAAGTCAGAACAAGTTGTCTATTATTTCTTGCATGTCCGGAAAAATCCAGGATTTGATTTATGGGTTTTGACTCTTTTTACGCTTAATATCATTGTCAGTTGTAGATTCAAGAAATAGTTTGAATGTTTGTGAAATGACAAAATAGATAATTATCAATACTTTTTGTTTTTACATCAGGATCACTTTAGATTTAGATAAACGTGAAAACTACAATACTTAAACAGCTCAATCCTTGACTTAGTTATTTTATACTGATTGTATATTTAAAAAGAAGCTCTATTGTTGTGTACCCTTTTGCTCTATTAAGGGAAAAAAAAGAAAAATGGAAATTAGGCAGAGAAGGGAGAGCGGGCCAAGTATGCCGTTCATGCAAGTAACGTAGATGCTCAGGCATGATGTCGAAGTTTGTATGATTCAGTAAAAGAAAAATACAGTTTTTACTGTTTTCTCTATTTAAGTTCTAAATATGCGTATGCCACTCCGTATGTCTCATGTTTGTAAGCCATAATAATCTGAGAAAGTCTGTCAACGTTGAAATACAAAAATGATTTGGACAAGCCTACCTCAACAAAGCCACACGACAAAGCTGTGCAGAGTCAAGATTTGGGGTCAATAATGACTCTCTGGATATTCTCTTGCGGCTCCAAGGATGGGGAGTTTGATGTTGGACACCGGATATACTATCTGTGCTTTGTGTATGTAACACCCAGCCGCTGCTGGAGAAACTTCCTCTGTGGAGCATAAGTTATAAAGATGTTACGACTCCGGGCCCCGGGAAGCAGGGGCTTCCAGCAGCTAGAGCTACACATCAAACTATACTCTGACCCAGAGTTAGACACGCCACAATTCACTGGCTCCGCTTCGGCCCACATGGTTCTCAGCTGGTTCTCGTGGGTGTGTGAAAATTTGGATCCAGTTGCATGCAAACTGGGCGTGGTGCAGCATCTCGTGTCCAAATAGATATGTATTATGTAGTTTTTACACAAAACAGCCTTGGCAATTGTTTTATTTCACACGCCTCTCATTGTTTTTGTTGGATATTTAGCAGTTAAATGCATTTAATCATCCTTTTGCTGGCTTTACTAGGTTTGTACATCCCGAGACTGAAAACAACTTCTTTTTTATTTTATTTTTTTGCAAACTAGCACAGGCTCGGTCGGATGAGATGAAGAACATCTGTAAACATCAATCATTTCAAATCTTACCACAGTTTCTCAATTGGATCTAGGTCCAAACTTTTGCTGGTCCATCCCGATCCTTTGATTGAAACTATTCCCTTGTAGCTCTGTTTGTATTTTTAGGGTCCTTGTCCTGCTGGAAGGTGAACCTCCAACCCAGGCTCAAGTGTTCTGCAGCCTCGAACAGCTTTTCTTTCTTGACCTAATCTTTATTTAGCTTAATCCACCTCTGTATTACCTCTGACAAGCTTCGCCACAACATGATGCCCCAAGTTTTACTGTAGGGATGATGTATTAGGGGTGATGCTCCATTGTATATTTATTTGTTTATTTTTTAAGGATAGAATGTGGTTTCAAACCCTAACCCTGGTTTAAAGGGGACATATCATGCTTTTCAGTTCTCCCATGAACTTTATATTTTTATATAGACCTGTTGTGGTCTATATAAAGTGGAACTTTATATAGACCCCTCCCCAACCTCCTTCAGGTTGGACTACAATATTGGTCCAAAAAATAAAAACGTCTGATTCGTCAGTGATAAACTGGGGGTCTATGACCTTGTTTAGCAGCTCACCAGCAAATTATTTGACGGTGAAAACAATAACAACGCAACAGTTCAAAAAACAATAGAAAACTGAGAAAACTGCATGCTTGAGATGCTGGAGATACCAAGTACACAAAAAATTATTTCAGGGTGAAAAAAGTGGATTTTGCATGTTATGACCCCTTTAAGGGCCTCCACAACTTTACCTGTCCCCATAATGGCAGCTGAATACAAATGCATGCCAGAGTCTTCAGAATTTTTTATTTATTTATTTTTTTGCAAAAACAGTTTGTACCATTTTTGGATAACAACTCTGTGTACATGAGTTCAGACCTTTTAAGCCCGAGGGTCTATTTTCCAAAAAATGCATTATAAGGTATTTCTCAACTTGTACAATACCTACATTGCTAATCTTGTTATCAACTAACAGAGGTTCAGGAGGATGATGTGGATGTGTAAATTTGCAAGTAATGATTCTGAGCCTGAGTAAATGAGATTTAAATGGCCAAAAAAAATACAATTGCCTTAAAAGCGGGTAGCGGTCGACCCGGGTTCAAATCCGACACACGGTCCTTTGCCACATGTCTCTCCCCCTCTTCCACCCCCATTCTTGTCAGCCTACTTTCATTAAAAAAAAGCGAGCCACTAGAGCTGCGAAAAAGCCCCCCCCCCAAAAAAAAAAAAACAAATAAAAAAAAAAACAGATGTTTACATAAAAAACCTAATACTTTTGTTGTAAAGAAGGAAATAAACACAATAAATTGTAACTACAACATCTTGGTTACATCTGTAGCAAGTTTGTGCCCACACAACAAGCAATTGAGAAGATATACATGTTTAGATTTAAAAAAAAATCCAGGAGGACCCCTATTGTATTTGTGCAATTTTGGCCCAATTTTTGAAATTTGTAACCTATTCTTGAAATTAAAATTCAATTCAATTTTATTTATATAGCGCCAATTCATGAAACATGTCATCTCGAGGCACTTTACAAAGTCAAGTTCAATCATATTATACAGATCAGTAAAAAATTTCCTATATAAGGGAACCAGTTGATTGCATCAAAGTCCCGACAAGCAGCATTCACTCCTGGAGAAGCGCCGTAGAGCTACAGGGAGAGTCGTCTGCATTTGCAGCAATCCCTCATACTGAGCAAGCATGAAGCGACATGCTTGCTCAGTATGAGGGATGCTATTATATATTTGGTATACTTTTTGTAGAGGAGTCTAAGATGAAGATCTGAACACATGATAAGTGTGTCTCGGTCTCAGTCAGCTACAACCGCATTATTGTTGCTAAACAGCTCATGCCCCCTTGAAAAAGGACTCGCGGGCTTGGGTTAAGGCAGACATGACTGTGTTGTGGTTATCACTCTAGGGGTTCAGTACCTCCTCTGTAAAATGTTGACAGTGAACAAGGTTTGTCTTCCCTTCCACACATGTAATTATAACGCCACCATACAAAGCTAAGAAAATAATAATAATAATACATGAAAGATCCACAAATGCCACCAGCCTGTCTGGGCCTGAGTTTAATTAAGATGGATCGGGTTGAGGCCGAGTTGAAAAGTTTGACGTGGCAGTGTTGTGGAAATCACTGCAGGGGCTCTGTAGAACTTCTGAAAACTGTTGTCACCGAACACAGCTTGTCTGTGCTCCCGCGAAAGCAATTAAAACGCCACCATAGAGAGCGAGAGAGAGAGAGGCAAAACACAGACCTGTGAATTCCATTAGCCTGTCTGGACCTGAGTTTGATTAAACTAGTCTGGAGAAGCTAAAGGAAGAAATATTTAGCAAGCCCTGTGGCCTGATGAATACATTTTGAAATACTTTTAAGAAGGTGTTGATAAGAAGAGGAGCTGAGGACCTAATGGAGCTGTCATCCTATCGGCAAACCCTTTAAGATGGTGTGGAGGTGCAGGAGAATTGCGGAGGCCGCAAATGCAGAGCTATTCAAACTGGTGTTGGACCAACAAATGCCTTCATTCAACTAACCTTTTAATCATTTAACAGAGTTCTGTATTTATTACGTCGGCTTGGCTTCTTAGTGCTAAGCTGGCCTGCCTGCTGTTCAGAACATTATGCTCACAAAAAAAATAACCTGCCTTGCAAAAAAAATTTTAAGTTCAATGTATTTTATATTGATTTTATGTGATAGACAAATAAAATAGTACATCCTTTTGGAGGAGGAGGGAATCAATGTGTTTATGATTATCCTTGTTTACTATGATACCCCTAAATAAAATTGACTGCCCACAATACAAATCCCTTGAAAAGTCACCTAATCACTAAACAGGCTTCACCTGCATGCGATTCAATCTGAGTAGAAATCCAGCTATTCTGTGAAGGCATCCAGAGTTTATTAGAGAACATTTGTGAACCAAAACATCTAAACTAAACTGACAGGACAGGCAAGTAATCTGAAGTAGCCAAGAGCTAACTCTGGAGGAGCAGCAGAGATCCACAGCTCAGGTGGCAGAATCTGTTGACAGGACATTTATTAGTCATGCACTACGCAAACCTGGGCCTTTATGGAAGTGTTTGCAGTTTGCGACAAGCCATGTAGTGGCACTGAAGTTTAACTTTTTGGCCACAGTAACGATGCATGTAAACCATGAACTACACCTATGGAACATGGAGGTGCCAACACTGAGGTACGGGAAGGTTTTCTTTCAGCAGGGATGGAGAAACTGGGAAGATGGATGTAGCTACATACAAGTATGTGTTTTGTGTCTGTAAATAATTGAGAAATAATGTTTATTTTCTTATTTGAGGTTGCAATATTAATAAAAATGGAGGGAATTCAAGTAACGAGAGTTTTAATTTATTAACTTTATCACTATGTTCATTTGCTCTTAAACGGTGGATTGCCCAGGTCAGGTCAAATCAAATCACAGAGCCTTAGCTGTTTGAGTATTATGAGTATACACACCAGACATCCTTCTCTAGCTGAATATGTTTATCCAGCCTTAATCCAAACCCCTGTGTGGAGGTGTGACAGCCACTGAACTCTGTGCCCTAACTGCATTTGTTATTGTTCTCATCTGGGCCTTTGTATACCAAATACGCTATTATTTAGTCACCTTCCTCCCTCATTCTCCGTATTCACTTAATTCCACACTCCCAGGCCAGCAAAGTTGAGAAAGAACCACTGTTTTGTGTGCGTGTGTATCAAGTAAGGATTAAACCCATTTAGAGTTCTGAGGTTTTAGGGTCAGATTTCCTTCTTGTCACCGCTAAGATCGATGGATGTGACCTCTGACCAATCTGCTCCGATCTGTTTATAAACATGGCGGCGGCCAATCACGGCATCGCGTGGGCTTTTGCCAACCAATAAGCAGGCCTCATGCAGTATCATGCTCTGTGGCACTCCCATCTTTTGTCCTTCAGGATTAATGCCATGGCAACGCTGGCCGCCTGGGAGCTGAGTTTCCCAGAGCAGCGGGACGAGGACAGAAACCGACTTCCCAGTCCAAGTCTTACTTCCTTCCTGGGCCAATGAGGGAACAGGACTGATGTGGTGTGTGTGGTTGTGTGTGTGTGGTGGTCTGTGAGTCCAAATCTTATTGCCAACTCTAATGAAGTGCCATCCTGAGCCACAAGCTCAAAGTTTGTCTGTGTGGGTGAGTAGGTGGGTGTGTGAGGGGCCATTCTTCTGTGTTCTGCTCTGTATGGCGTAAAGTCACACCACTGTCCCTCCCTTTTTTTGTCAATGGACTACATTAGCCAGAAGGGCAGAGGGCCAGGGAGCTGAAATCACCGCTGCTGACGAAGCATGTGACTTCAAACCGAGGCCTCTTTGTTTGGACAATTACAGCCAACACACAGAGCCCAGGAAATGTCGCGTGACATTGGAAAAGAAAAGGATGAGAATGAATGGACCTCAGGAATAAATAAAACCTGAATATGTGTATTGTGACAGCCGCTGCAGGGTTTTGGTGGCTGGAAAGTTAAAAAACCTCATCGGGTTTAACCCAATTTTTTAGCTGGTTATGCATATCCATTTGGGCATTTATCCTCAGTAGGAAAAGAGGTATTCACATGGATTCAAAAGTAGGCTATGTTGGAATTCAATGAACAAAACAGGGAATAAAGAAACTGATATCAAGTTAGAAAATTCACCGTTTCCTCTAAATCTAAAGTACGCAAGGTGTGGAGGGAAAAAAAGGATATACCTTCCAAGGATTATAGCATAAAATTTGACATGGAATCTCTCCCAACTGGTGATGTTTTGATTTAGGCCCCTAGAGGCCGCTCATGGCAGTGCAGTTTATAGTACTTGGTCTAAAATGTGCACCAGATGAAAACTTTAACTATAGAACATTGCATATCCTCCATTATTTTGGCTTTATGGCTTTTTTTTTTTTATTCTTGTTAACCTCCCAAAGCCCACAAAAACTATATGTTTTTGCCTGAAATGGGTTATTTTTTTTATGTGAACACGCTTTGACTCTGATTAGTGTGTTGTTGACTGCCTTGGGTTTAGACAGGCGGAGTGAGAAAGCCAGGCTTGAGCCGCCAACCTTACAACTGGCAGACAACGCACAACCACGCTTGCTGACTCCCTAATCATGACTCGGGGGCCAGCAGAGGTATCAATCAGTCTACAAAGCAGACATGTCTTACCGCCCAAACCTGAAAGTGGTTCATCGGCTGAAAAGAAAAACAGCACAGTAGATCTCTGTGAAAGTGTCTGATGTTGGTGAGCAGTTTGTCCCACCTGTAGAGCTGTGAGTACGAACCAGCGTATGAATTAATCCCAAAATGGTGAAATGTCCCTAAAGAGGCCATTAAAGAGTGTGATTAGCACTGATTATTACCCACTTCTGTCGATGAACAACCATGGAATATCTCTTTTTAACTTGTTACGGTTCTGCTGTTTTGACCCCTTTCACAATGAACTGAGCCCACACCATACAATTTACAGTCAGCCAGTAAGTGGAAGGTCTCCGCAGTGACCACTAGAAGATGTTTACTGAAATGCATCAGAACTCAGTGTGCTCTTCGTTATGCGTGAAAGACTTATGTGGCTGTGTAAAGCATACGCAAACCTTCCGCGGCAGCTCATTATTGTGGTGGCAGCACATCTGGGTTCTGTGTGCTGCTTGGAGGAGCCTTCAGTATTTAGTACTCATCCATGTCATGTGACGTGGCGCTATCATCAGAGAATCTGAAAGAGAGGTAGCAATGTCATCCTAAAGCCACGGCGACAAGCTAACCTTGCCCATATGCGCTGGCGATGCTCAAATCAACGTACTATAACACTGTTGACATTCCTGCAGTGCACCAGTCATCCTGTGCCCTGCCTCTCACACTAAGACCAAAAGGATTTCTCCTATTAACTAAAATGAACAAATGAATGTGCAATGCCAATAGGCATAAAAGGCTAGTGCGCTCTGAGTTGCTGGTGAAACAGGATTTATGGCCGTCTTGACGTGTGCCACACCTCCAAGAAGGACATAGGCTAGTTGACCGATGATGAAAGTAGCCAACACTCATTTTACTCATGTGGAGCACATAAATGTCGTAATTCTCCTCACCATTCACAGTTTTTTCAAGGTTTGTTGCAATCTGCATTTGTAGATATTTAGCAGACCTCTAACCTGGTAATTCAGTGTGAAGGTGAGATTTGTCATCGCTATGTACAAATTTGAAAAATTCTTTATTTTGGCTGTAGATTATAAAATGTTATGGGGTGGTCCAACCGCTTGCCGACTCTCCTCAGTTTTCAGATTGACCCATAAAGGATTTACCTGATGCCTTTTAAGTTATTTCCACAACAAAACGAGTCATTTTTACTTATTGCTCCTTTAAATCTTGTGCTCAAATAGCAAATTAAATATTTAGATTCCAATCTATGGACCTTGATATAAAAGTCAGACAGGTAGATTGTTTTTTTTATTTTTAAGTAATTGGGTTTCGTTACTTGAGACTAAAAAGGATCACAGAAATACAGGGGTAAGATTCAAAACAAAGATGTTTCTAACTAAGGAACCCTTGTATGCTTGGATTTTATGGATGTGTAGCCCATATTAAAAAAAGGTGAAATGTTTCAATGTCAGGCATGGTATAATAGGATTATCACGTAAAAGATCATTCCAGTATTGTTAGATAGTCCTCCCCAAAGCATTGTGGGATATTAACTGGTCATATATTTTTGAGTGTAACTAAAGCCAACTTCATGCTGGTTCCCCCCCAAAGAGAGACGGCTGGACTGGAGCCATTATAAACTCAATTCTTGTTGTTCGTTCACTCATTCCTTAACTTGATTAGCTCCATAAACAGTTTAGAGGAAACAAGCAATTGAATTATAGGTTTTGCAACACTGCTAAGTTTCAGTAACAAGAAAGCAACTGGTAATGAAAGGATATAGAATTCAGAAGAATTTTGAATCAAAATGCAAGTAATTCAAGTAACTTTCTTTTGGGAGGGGGTTGTGGTTGCCTGCCTAGCCCGTAAGTATGATTAGCATCTGACTAACTAGGTATAAAAGCTATTTATGTCGGTTCAGGGAGGAAGAACTAATTAATGATACATTGGAATTTTTCTGAGAAGTAGGAAATCTTGTTTTTTGTTTTTTTTTTAAATTGGGGTGAGAAAAAAAAAACAGACGGGGATGAAGTGACCACTGGAAATTTCCAGACAGTGGTCATCATTACGGCACAAAAATCTGACATTATACCCACTCTTACAAATTCATGTCCACTCAAGTAAAAAAAAAAAAAAGATTTGCTGCTTCATTTAGGCAACACAGCTGGCTGCAAATAATCAGTGAAACGTCAGAAGCGCAACAGAGCTCTTTCTTGCCTTTCAGTGCAGATGTAGGTGAAAACCTGCTTCATCAGTAAACCAAAGAAACATACTCTCACTGTCTACTCTCTGTCTTTTATTTTGACTTATCTTATAATAAACACATGGCAGACATATTTCTTGTTTTAAAAAGTGCACAACATCCCAGGACAGACAACAAGAAACACACCAAGAGCTGATTTACAAGCCCTCTTCTCTCATGTGCCATTCAGTCATGTCCCAGGAATTCTGCCATATGTTCCTTGAGCTTAACCAATTTCATCTCTCTGGAACCTGGTTAAGACAGCCAGGAACCGAACTGTCTTTGGACTTTTTTTTTTTCCTCTCTAAGCCTTCATCTTTATGAGGCTTATGGTAGAAGGAGGCCATTCATGGCCTTACAATCTGGATCATTTTTAAGAGAGAAATTCCACAGAATATATAAAAAAGGAGAGAATCTGCAAAGGAAACTTTGCCAGATTATTGTGTGTAGATAACCTGGCCAGCCAGGTTGATAACGTGTAGCATTCTATATTCTGCACATTATCAATCTGGGACTGCTCCTATGGAATCCGTTTGGGGAAAGGAGCAGAACTCGCCGAGCTGATTGGGTGTAATGACACCTAGTGCCCGCCTACCAAAGGCTGATTTTAGCCAATGACGGTATCAAATTAAACCTTAAACAGCACGCGTCAGGTAAGCTAGTCAAGGCACTTCTTCTGATGTTCTTCTTTCAAAACGAAATTGTGGATTCTTACAAAACAGATGCGATAGCAGCAGCTACACATGCGTCCTCCTGTGCTGCCATGTTTATGTTGGTTCGGCTGTGAGCTCGTCAGCTCTTGCTTTCGTCGCACCGGCATGTCCCGCCTTAAACTATAATACTGCAACGTGATTGGCCCGAACCGTGTTTGGTTCGGACACAAACGGTTCAAGCCAGATTGGTACAAGATGGATTCTCGTGTGTTTGTGAACAGATAACACACAAATTCATCTTGCTGGGAAGGTACAATGACACGTAAAGAAAATGTATGAATGTGTGCCGTTTTACTCTTTTGGGGACAAGCAGCTATAAGTAAATACAGTTTAGGAATCTCTAATTGTCAGTTGATTTTCACCAACAAAATAATTTAAATAGCTTTAAGTAACAAATTCTTGCTTGCTCCATAAGACAAGGACAATCTTTTCAGGGAATAGATACAAAATCTAAATCAGTGTCTTAGTGTTTTTTGGGTCTTTGGGGTTACAGAATGGGGGCCTCCATGGATCAACCCCTGCATATCCTAGTTTGTGATTTGCAAAGATTGCACTGTAAGGTCTTGGTCAGGTTCCCTCAGCAGCTCTAGAGAAGTTTGCAAAGTGTGTTCCAGACCACTGTCCTGAAGTTGGAGGCCTTCTCAATCAAAGATAGGCTGTGCTAAGTCTAGAGGAATATGGGGGTGAAAAGTGTCAATAGATCTTCCCATATAAATGTCATAAAGTTTGGCAGCTTTCTGCTGCCAAACTTTAAACTTTGCCAATATTGGCCCTTATAATTCGGAAGACTGTTCATGCCTATTTTCCAACTGGAGTCTTTTTTTTTTATTTAATTCATTATAAGTTGTCAAACCAGCTTAAGGTAGCATTATCACCACAACCGGGTGTTGCTATTAAGATAGAAAATAAAAGACAAACACTCTCTTCCAGTGTTGTGTTTTCTTGGGCAGCATCCCCAGAAACCGCTCTAATGAAATACACAAAGCACAATGCTGTGACAGAAGACTCTAGAAGAGGTCCAGAGGCTGAGTCCCAAAAGTTCCTGCAAGACGACACAGGAGAGATATATGAGATGCTCAATTTAGGGGAAGGGAAGTTGTGGTTAGAAAGAGTCAATTCATTGACCTCTCCAGGGTGTGCTCAGCCTCTCGTCCATCGTCTATTACAATCTTCATGTAGTGTTTTAGCTAAAAGTGCAGTGTCTTTACATTTTTTGTATATATATTTTTATATATTGAACTTTTTTTAAGAACTTTAAACTACAATTTATGTGGTTGTGATTTTGTGTGCAAGATTAGCTCCAAGTATCACATAACTATGGCCTGGAGGTAAAAATGGTTCAATTGATCATCTGAAAATTTAAAGAATATGGCAAAACCACTAACACACCAAGAAATGGCTGCCCACCTAAACTGACCTAAGTAAGTCATAGAGGACCATGGTGACTCTTGAAGAGCTGCAGAGATCCACGGCTCACATGTGACACTATGACAGACGGCTATGAGTTTTAAACTCCACGAACCTACAACGAGGAAGAGTACATGTCGTCAAACATGTCGAAAGTATAACTTAGACTAAAACTAACACTACACCCCAGAAATGGAGAAGATTGTGAGAGTTGATGTGAAGATGGATGGGTCTAATGTCCTGAAAGAAAAGCAGTCAAAGGGTGCAAAAGACTCAAGACTGGGGTTGAGATCCACCTTCATCAGGTCCATTCTTCACCCTTTATGTATGCCAACCTTCCCTCTCTTGCAATAAAATGGAATGGAAGTGTGTCTAACTTTTTTTTTTCAATCCGTATATCTACCTTGTCTATTAATCAATGTAGCAGCAGTCTTGAGGCCTAAGCAGTTGCAGCTGACATCACATCTTTTGCTTCCTAGCCAAAAGAGTAAAAGTGTCTGCACTCCTGTTCCGGTGAGCTAAGTATCTTCGGAAATGATTCAGGGTGAAACATATATTCTACCCCAGCGGAGTCATCGGATCTTCCCCTCTTGACTGACGTAGGAGCGCTCAGTCATAATCTGCGGCTGACGCTCGCGAAAGTCCGGCGGGGGAATGACGTCAGACGCTCGTGTTCTGGTTTTCGGACCATTTTCAACCTCACTACCAGAATAAAGACCATACTTTTGTTTTATTTTTGTTGCGTTATAACATATCATTTAATACACTAATTGAAAGGGTTTTAATTAAAAACAAAACGAATTAACTGAGATCAATCAACAAAAGGAGTAAAGCGGGTTGCTATGGCAACAATGTTTTGTTGTCAATGACAACCAAGGTAGCGTTCGGACCTGACAGGTTTCAAATTTAGCTTGTATGCTAGTTAGCTTGTTTCATTTGCATTCAACTTTTAGAAGACCCAAACTTGACGTTGCTTGTGTGGCGTAGTGAAACAATGGACTCGAATTCGCTGTGCTATTCCCTGGACTTCGTAGCCAGCAGTGGACGTGTTTTAACTGGCGAGCAGAGAGCCGCCCTGCAGACGTCCCTGCTGATCCTGAAGAAAAACTACAAGTTCCATCGGGTCATGTTATGGGGCAAAATACTGGGAATAAAGCAGGACTACTTCATAGCTCAAGGGAGAGGTGAAGATGAACTAAAAGATCAAAAGTATCTGTATAGGTAAGATAACCACATTTATCCCCATATTTTTGCTGGTTAGGTCCATTTTCCACTTATTGTTGTTTTTTTTTTTTTTTTGTTTTTTTGGTCTGTCTCATACAGCTTGAACTGCATGGATTGGCTCCTTCTTCCTACTGTCACCGAGTCTATGATTGAAGAAGTGTCCAAAGCTGCTAAAGGTCTTTTCATTGGAGACCCCTCTTTTGTGTATGAACAAAAAATCCAAAGTCAGGGAGAGGGAGAGGAGGCTGTGGACGGGAATGAGCTGGTAAATTTCATGGTGGCTGGGATTAGAAACAAGCTCCGAGTTAAACTGCAACGGTTGTTTTTGATATGAGCAACATAGCTAAATGAAATAGTCATTTGGGGGGTAAAAATGGTTTAAAAACAAACAAAAAAACATCAGGCGCCCTTTGGATTAATTAGAAATCACAACATATTGTATAGACTGGTCAATCCTGTACTCAATTATTATACAGAGATACATTATTATACAGAGCGTAGATATATTTAAAAGTGAGACAAAGACATTTTGTAGTTATAGGGTAAGCATCTCTCCATCTGAAATT